>NC_060892.1:5281489-5596489 GCF_014805685.1 Silurus meridionalis
GGTGAATTCCATGCCCAAAAGGTTTAAGGCAATGCTACATAACAATGGTGCTCACACAAAATATATTGACACTTTAGAACACAGTTTTGACATGATCACTTAGTGGGGTACTCACTTTTGTTGCCAGTTATTTAGACAATAATAGCTGTATGTTGTTATTTTTAAAGGACAGTAAATCTGTACGCACAGCTAACAATGCACATCATAGTAAAACAACAAGGACTCTTCTAAGAGCTGATCACCCAGCCAAACTGAGCAATCGGGGAGAAGGGCTTAGTAAGAGAGGTGACCAAGAACCTGATAGATTTTACATTTGCGGCATTTGGCAGACGCCCTTATCCAGAGCGACTTTACAACTGAGCAGGGGAGGGTTTTAGGGCTTTTGCTCAAGGGCCCAAGGGTGGTGGGGGGATTTGAACCTGTGATCTTCTGATCCAAAGCCCAATGCCTTAACCACTGAGCTCCCACCTCTCACCTGATAGGTAAAGTTCCAGAAGGAAAACCATCATTGCAGCCCTCCACCAATCTGGGTTTCATGGCAGAGTGGCTGGATATATGCCTCTGGGAAGCCTGCTAGAAGTTTGTCAACAGGTACCTGAAGGACTCTCAGACTGTGTAGAACAAGCTTCTCTGGTCTGGTGAAACCAAAAAAGGCCACTCATCACTAACTAACTAACTAACTAACTAACTAACTATCTATCTATCTATCTATCTATCTATCTATCTATCTATCTATCTATCTATCTATTGAGCAAATTCATATTTTTATTTAAAGCAAATTCTGAAATCTGATTGGTCAGATGGAATCTGTTAGTTTATTATTGTTGAAAATATTATTTTGTTTCTTAGATTTTTTCACAAAAACTGATGTTTTTTTATTTAAAAGTAAGATGTAGGTACAGGAAAAATTGCATTAATTAGCTGCATTAATAATTCTGTCAGTTGAATGTCCTCACAAGAACAGTTTGGCGAATGTGTGTGTAAATACCATATGTAGTGAGTAAACTGGCAGCATTGTGGTGTTCGATCTTTTTAAGGCACTGCAGCAACAAGGCCAGCGGGCATTTCTTTTCAGCGAGCAAAGACAGCAGGTATCGGCTAGGACTGCCACGAGCATTGAGCACCTGAAGAGAGCAGCTGGTCATCTCCTTCTCACTACACACAGGGAACAAAACATGGACGTCAAATATGAACTATTTGAACATCTCCCATGCGTGTCATATTACAGTTTTTCTCAGTTGCTTTGGAGCGTTTCTCAGATCAGAAATGAAATTCTCAAAACTACTTGTTCAGCCACCAAATCATTTATTAATTTGTTCTCATCATAACATTTCTTGTTGATTTGATCAAATTGCAAATTCTTTTGTACATTCATTTAATGGATTGTGTACAAGTGTCTGCTGTTTCCTACATTATCAGTTGTTTATGTTCATGTTGATCAAAATATATTATACTGGTTTCACCTGAATAGTTTTAACCCCCAAAACATCTTAGCATCAGTTCATTGCATAAGTCATTGACTGCAAAATGTATAAACCAGTTGTCAAAATCTGTCATCTAAAATTTCTATTAAACTTTTTTTTGTAAATGTGTTGAATTGATGAATTGTGCAGATGAATCTTGAATGTTTCTCCCGAGAGAAATAGTTGTGAAAGGAAGGAGGAAGACAGTGAACAATGACTTTCTTGGTCGGCTACTGTTTAGATACAAGCCGTTGTTACGCGTTGAGTCTGGGTGAAGGAGAGCTCACTAACTCCAGTTGCAACAGAAATCATATAAGCACAGACAGGTTTCCAAACCTCCTGCTTTTTTATTTTTCTTGGCAACAGCGTTATGGGTTAGTCAAAGAAACGTAGAAATCAGCATCAGAAAATAATAAGGACATAATCCTCAGTCTTACACACACGCAGTAATACCGCAAAATGCAGTGGCAGGCTATTCCCAAAATACCGCTATGCTCCTAAAGGAAGTGCAACATATTTCACCCGTTACACCGTGTGTAACGTGTCTTTCGTTAAAGCCTGTGTAAAGTACATTAGTGTAGACATTAGCTTATAGACAGGTGCAGCTTATTTATGTTAAAAATAAAAATATTTGTAAAATTCAGTGGGTGCGCTTATATATGGGTGCGCTTTATAGTCCGGAAATTACGGTAAACATTTTGGCGATTTTGTTTGTGAACAATGCCAAAGAGACTTTTCATTCTGATGGGAATGTGATGTTTATTGACACAAATACTTACTTTTGAGAGATGAACTTCGGATTTTGAGAAAAGTACAGGCTTTTGCATGAAATCCAATTTCGTTGTGCTGTTTGTACAAATTTTTTTGAAAATGCACTTACTGGTTTGCAAATATTAAGGATGTTCCGAGAAATGCTCCAAAGCAGCTAAGAAAAACTGTAATATTAATATTTGCTTATATCTTTGAGAAGGTCTTCAGAAAAAAAGGGACTGCATGTTTTACTGTATTTTATAAACACTATTGCAAAATCTTACCTGCAGAAGAATTTCGACTGCTCTTTAAATGCTGCTGCCAGTTGTCTCCAGCCACAGTTTGAATTGTCCAGCATTTCTGCGAGTCTGTTCAGTGCCACCTCGTTCAAGGTCTCCAAGCCCAAATTCCATTCATCCATACTTCAGCAACGTTCCCTCAGAATTCCAGCAACTGCACAATCAAAATCTGAATTATTGTATGATGTCAATTTGACATACCTGCAAAATATATCATACATACCACATAACTATAATACATTATATTGACAAAAGTTTTGGGACACCTGACCATTTTTTTAACCGTATGTGTTTTTTCCCCCCAAAGTTGGAGTCACATAATTAAATAGGATGTCACTGTATGTTGTAGCATAACATTTTCTCATTCGAACTAGGAGACCAAAACCTGTTCCACCATGACAATGCTCCTGTACAGAAGAGAGCTCTATTAAGATATGCTTTACACGGGTTGGAGTGGAAGATCTCCCGTATAGACCTCTGACCTCAAACCTACTGAACCTCCTCACCTCACCTTCATCAGTAACTGATTTTGCTAACAGCCTTGTGACTAATTGAGCACAAATCTCCACACACACTCCAAAAATCTAGTGGAACATCTTCCCAGTAGAGTGGAGGTTATTATAACAGCAAATGAGGACTAAATGTGGAATGGGATGTTTAAAAGGCACATGCCAAACTTAATTTCAGGTGTCCCTAAACTTTTATCCATATAATGTATTAAATGACTACAAAACACCAAAAGCAAGTTCAATTCAACAACTTAATTCTTTTCACAATTTCTTTTATGGAAAAAAGGCAACATCAAAATTGTCTGTAATGTGTATGCAGGCCCAAATTGTGCTAAAATGGAATTACTATAGCCAATGAATTCCTTTTGAAAATACTCAAAGGCCACTATAACAAAACACATTACCAGATTATCAGCAATACAATTCTATCTCAAATTCAGGCTGTACACAAAGGTACCATAGATGACATAAAAGGTGTTTCATACAGCGCCTATGAACATTTTGGAAAAACCTACCGGTAGTCTTCTATGGTTTTTAAGAGACTTTTGTTTATATGCAGCAAACTAGGTCATATAGCAGTATCAATTTTAGGCAATTTAAAGGAATTAAATAACTGTCACCTTAGGCAATACCAGTAGAATGAAATGCATGTAGGTTGCATTTACCTGTAACTTCACAAGTTTCTGTAGGTAAAATGGTGAAAGGAATACCTTCACCATACTTCAACACCATGCAATTCTGTCTGGACTCCAGCTAACTGGAGGCAACCTGGCAATGATAATGGCCTGAAGCATACACCCAAGCTCTGTAAGCATTATTTAGAAAGCAAACAGTCAGCTGAAATTTTATCTATCATGGAATTTCCTGCCCAGTCACCTAAATCCTATCGAACTGCTCTTTGAGGAACTTGATTGCAAGGCCTGAAAGAAATCTACTAGCGAAGAACACCTCTGGAAGGTTTTACAAGAGGCATGGCAAAGTATTCAGCTGAATGTTTGGAGAAATTAACTGTCCGGATGCTAAGAGTGTGTAAAGCTGTTTTTCATGCTAAGGGATCATTTTTCAATGGACAAAGTTTAACATCTGTATATTTATATATTAGTTTTGGTCATAGTAAATCTTCATACCATTACTCAACCTAGTTTGTTGCATAGAAACGAAAGGAACATGCATGTCTCTCAAAAACCATAAAAGTACAGTGGTGTGAAAAAAGTGTTTGCCCCTTCATGATTTCTTTTATTTATCACACCTGAGTTCAATTTCTCTCAGCCACACCCAGGCCTGATTACTGCCACACCTGTTCACAATCAAGAAATCTCTTAAATAGGACCTGCCTGACAAAGTGAAGTAGACCAAACGATCCTCAAAAGCTAGACATCATGTCGAGAGCCAAAGAAATTCAGAAACAAATGAGAAAGAAAGTAATTGAGATCTATCACTCTGCAAAAGGTTATAAAGTCATTTCTAAAGCTTTGGGACTCAGTGAACCACAGTGAGAGCCATTATTAACAAATGGCAAAAACATGGAATAGTGGAGAATAGTGGCCAGCTGACCAAAATTACCCAAAGAGCACAGCGATTACTCATCCAAGAGGTCGCAAAAGACCCCACAACAACATCCAAAGAACTGCAGGCCTCACTTGCCTCAGTTAAGGTCAGTGTTCATGACTCCACCATAAGAAAGAGACGGGAAAAATGGTCTACACGGCAGAGTTCCAAGATGCAAACCGCTGTTGAGCAAAAAACACAAAGGCTCACCTCTGTTTTGCCAGAAAACATCTTGATGATCCCCAAGACTTTTGGGAAAATACTCTGTGGACTGACGAGACAAAAGTTGAACTTTTTGGAAGGTGTGTGTCCCATTACGTCTGGCGTCAAAGTAACCCGCATTCCAGAAAAAGAACATCATACCAACGGTAAGATATGGTGGTGGTAGTGTGATGGTCTTGGGCTGTTTTGCTGCTTCAGGACCTGGAAGACTTGCTGTGATAAATGGAACCATGAATTCTGATGTTTACCAAAAAATCCTGAAGGAGAATGTCCGGCCATCTGTTTGTGACCTCAAGCTAAAGGGAACCTGGGTTCTGCAGCAGGACAATGATCCAAAACACACCAGCAAGTCCACCTCTGAATGGCTGAAGAAAAACAAAATGAAGACTTTGGAGTGTCCTAGTTAAAGTCCTGACCTGAATCCTATTGAGATGCTGTGGCATGACCTTAAAAAGGAGGTTCATTCTCGAAAACCCTCTAATGTGGCTGAATTACAACAATTCTGCATAGATGAGTGACTAAAATTCCTCCACATCGCTGTAACAGACTCAGTGCAAGTTTGAAACGGTTGATTGCAGTTGTTGCTGCTAAGGGTGACCCAACCAGTTATTACGTTTAGGGGCAAATACTTTTTTGCACAGGGCCATGTAGTTTTGGATTTTGTTTTCCCTCACTAATAAAAACCTTCATTCTAAAACTGCATGTTGTGTTCACTTGTATTATCTTTTACTAATATTTAAATTAGTTTGATGATCTTAAACATTAAAGTGTGACAAACATGCAAAAAAATAAGAAACCAGGACACTTTTCACACCACTGTATGTGTTTCCAAACTTTTCACAGGCACCGAAACTACTAGAGCATGAAGTGATCAAAGATGAAATCTTGATCACACGCACAGTGACGTTTTCCCCCAACTGCAGTCAGGCAGAAACGCTCTCCGAGATAAACAGGAAACACATGACTTTAAAGAAAAACTCCACCTTGAAACACATAAAAAAATTTAATATCAAGATTTTTTTATTCTTGTGCTAAATTGTTGGTTGTTGCTGATTATTCATTATTCTTCTAAGATGTTAGAAGTTGTGTGTTGCTTGTTACTGAACAACATGAGGTATATCAATCAGATTTCACTCTTAACTCTTAGGGTAATGGTAAAGATGTTGGACTTCTGATTAAAAGAACTGCCACTGCTGGGATAAGAGTGTCTGACAAATGCCATAAATGTAAATGTAACTACAAAATGAACAAACCAATTTAACATTAATGACAGAGATAGTGGAACACGTGCTGAACTCAAAGTCCCAGCATTTAAAGCTGTATAATGCGACATTAATGTACAGCAGACATCTGATGAATTGGGTGCTGAATTCCACTAAACCACTATGAGCACATATTCAAATAGCATTGTGGAGAATGTAGGAAACCAACGTGCTTAGCTTCGACCATACTGAAACTCTATAGAAACATCAACTGTCTCAGCCAGACCCATACTAATTCTATAGGTTTAACCAGGATAACACTTCCCCCATGCCAACAGTCTCTGCCTCATTCACGCACATTATCTGCTTCTACCACACATACCCTCTCAGTTTCAACCACACCAACACCTCTTGGCTTAAACCACTGTACTAATCATGCCAACCCTCTCAGCTCCAACCACACCAACAACCACCTTCAGCTTGTACCTCACCAACTCCTTCAGCCTAAACCATACCAACACTCTCAGCCTTAACCGCATGAACACCCTCAGCTTCAGCCACACCAAGACCCTCGACTCCAGTCACGTCAACACTCTTAGCTCCAACCACACCAACGTCTAAGCTCAAGCCACACTAATCCTTTCAGCTCCAGCCACACCAACTTTCTTAGTTCCAAACCCACCAAAAACATATATCAGCTCCAAACATACCAACAGTCTCAGCTCCTACCTTCTCAGCTTTAACCACACCAACACCCTCAGCTTCAATTAAACCATCACCCTCAGCTCCAAACACGCCAACTCTCTCAGCCCCAGCCCTCTCATTTCCAGCTACACCAGCGTTCTTAACTCCAGCCACACCAACCCTCTCATCTCTGACCACACTAACACTCTTAGCTCCAGCCATACCAACCTTCTCAACTCCATCCACATCAACCTTCTCAGCTCCAAACACACCGACCATCTCAACTCCAAACACACAAACCTTCTCAGCTCCAAACACACCAACCCTCTCAGCTTCAGCCACAACAACCTTTTAAGATTCAACCACACCAACTCTCTCAGCTCCAGCCACACCAGTCTTTTCAGCTCCAGCCACACAAACCCTCTCAGCTCCAACCACACCAACGTCTAAGCTCAAGCCACACTAACCCTTTCAGCTCCAGCCACACCAACTTTCTCAGTTCCAAACCCAACAAAACATATATCAGCTCCAAACACACCAACAGTCTCAGCTCCAACCTTTTCAGCTTCAACCACACCAACACCCTCAGCCTCAATTAAACCATCACCCTCAGCTCCAAACACGCCAACCTCTCATCTCCAGCCACACCAGCTTTTATACCTCCAGCCACACCAACCTTTTTAACTCCATCCACATCAACCTTCTCAGCTCCAAACACACTGACCATCTCAGCTACAAACACACGAATCCTCTCAGCTACAAACACACCAACCTTCTCAGCTCAAGCCACACTAACACTTTCAGTTCCAGCCACACCAACATTCCCAGTTCCAACCCACCAAAAACATATATCAGCTCCAAACACACCAACAGCCTCAGCTCCAGTCACACCAGCCTTCTCAGCTTCAACCACACCAACACCCTCAGCTTCAATTAAACCATCACCCTCAGCTCCAACCACACCAACCCTCTCATCTCCAGCCACACCAGCCTTCTTAGATCAACTTTATTGTCATTACACATGTACAAGTAAAAGGCAACGAAATGCAGTATTTACTTGCATATTCACATTAGCAAGCGATAAATTCCTAAGATCACTTGCAGTTTGTCTCTTGTCAGTTTACAGTGACTAATACTGTTTTTGCAAGTGGGTGTGGCCTGTTTATTTTATTTTTCGAGTACAGGAAACAAAAGTATTCAAAAGCTATTAGTCATATTCACTAGATACAACAATCTTTTCTACTCCTGTTGTACATATTTAATTATTACTTTTTGCAGGTAGGAACTAAAGCTGTGTGTGGGGAACTGAAGAAACATGAAACCACATGTATCATATGATTGGTCACAGAAAGCATTTAAGACACTCGTCTATTGTGGACTTATTACTTATAGCTAACTTTGTAGTAAATTCTAGTATGTTTCCATGATCCAACCACGTTGACTGCTGAACTCTTTCAACTGTTACACTTTCAGTGGTTTCCATACCGATACACAAACACACACTGTTTAAAGCCTCGCCCAGTTAGTTACCCTCAATGCCAAAGGCAATTTATGTGTCATTCCTCTCATTTTGTTCTACTTCTATAAGAGGCGCTTCCTATATTATTTATGAATTATGTTGCAAAACCCAGTCAGTTTTCTATTTAAACGGATTCCTGTTGCATGGCAAAAGCCCTCAGAGTACTTAATTGTGTTATTTTCTGGCTCTCTTAGTTACTTTGTCATAGCTGGTTTTGCTGAAGGCCCTCCTCGCATCCTAAAAACACCGCACCCTGATCATAACTATTATGTCACAATAAGGATACCCCGATGTAAAACATGTTCCTGAGGTACCAGTGATCTTACTTCTTTCCGGACCTGCCTGATTTGTCCTGTATATTAAACCCTACCTCTGGAGGAGGTTCTCTTCAATTGGAGACCACTTGTGCATCCAAGGATGGTTCCAAATGAACAGTCTAAAGATCCATGGAATTACTGAGTGGAGTTAAATTTAGGAACCATGAAAATTGATTTGGATTGTAATTAATATAAACAGCCAACAACATAGGCTTAGAACCCCAGTTGCCATGAAGAGTTTTGGTTCATCAAGTGTTTACTAGTAAACAGTTGACAACCTCATCAATGATTGAACTATAATGTGTCACATCTGGTTTCTATCTTCCTCATACCATCGTAGGGTGTTTTTCTTTATCATTGTCACCAATGGCTCCCCCTTATTAGGGATAAACTTATATGTACTGATTTATACATACTATTTATACTATTTATTCCTGTAAAGCTTCTTTGGGACAATGTCCACTGTTAATAGGGCTAGTCAAATAAAACTGAATTGAATTGAACTTAAATGAGCTCAGGTATGATTTCCTATAATGTTCGAGGTGATATCAAAGCGGTTTAAGAAGCACATGGCTACACGCAAAGTCACAGTGAGCACCAAAATGTATAAGTCATTGTGGCAAAAGACATTGTTCTGTGTATGTAGGCAACTGGTGCTATTCTGACCGTGTGCGTTACCATGTCCGCGATGGACAGCAAGGTGGAACGCACTGTCAGCGAGCTCTCCTTACACGAGTTTCTCGCCGGAAACAACATGATCTCACTTCCACACCATACTCGCTAGATTTGGTTCCTGGAACTTCACCCTTTTCCCGAAGATGAAGATCCAGCTCAAAGGTCTGCATTTTGACAACGTTGTAGAGATCCGGCGTGAATCGCATAAGGTGCTATACACGCTTCGAAAAAGACTTTCAGGACATATTCTAGAAGTGGCAGGAACGCTCAGTTATAAGTTGCTCTGGATAACAGCATCTGCAAAATGCTGTAAATTTAAATGTAATGTCTGGATCCAGACGCCAATCGATCGTTTAAACAAAAACTTTGCGTTGACATTCACAATTGGAATATTTACTTTGTGACTATCACAAAGTGTGTGTTCCACCAAGAACACTGGCAATACTAAAGAACTGGCTGTGACAAGAACAGCGTGTACGTAGTATACGTGTTCCTGACAAAACTCTTTCTTACATAACGACAGCATAGATTTCTCTTGATCTTATTATTCCCTACAGGTTAGACGGGTGCACTTTAGTCACCCACACGTTCATCCAGGAAGGAATGTCTAATTATTTCTTTGTGGTGGTGTTCAGTTGAATGTTTAATAGACAAATTATCTTTCTTCTGATGGTATCTAGAATGCAACCGTTTTTAAGTTACCTACCAGACCAAGACACTAGACTAGTACTTGGTACAATAATAAAGAATTGTGGACATTTATATTTGCAATACAATTGGGCCAAAAATAAATTATGTTGTGACTCAAAAAGTACCGATATGTTGTTGTTCTTTTTTCGGCTGCTCCTGGTAGGGGTCGCCACAGCGTGTCATCCTTCTCCATACCACCGTCCTCTTCATCTTCCTCTTTCAAACCAACCACCTGCATGTCTTCCTTAACCACATCCATCAACCTCCTCCTTGGTCTTCCTCTTTTCTTCTCTCCTGGTGGCTCCATCCTCAGCATTCTCCTACTGATATACCCCATGTCCCTCCTCTGCACATGTTCAAACCATCTCAATTAGGCCTCTCTCACTTTGTCCCCAAAACGTCCTACATGCGCTGTCCCTCTAATAAACTCATTTCAAATTTTCCACCTCCTGTCTTTTTGTCAAAACATACCAATAGATTTGACATCCGACACGAGGCTTTATGTTCTTAGCTTGGTTTCAGCAATCAACATGGATAATCATTTCTGAAATAATGCTAAAATTGCTTGATGTTTGTACATTTGAACCAAAACGTCCCTTTCTCTTCCATCAGGATGATGACGTGCCATTAAAAAGAAACTCTCTGTTTCCCTTCAAAATTAATCATTAATGAGTAAAAAAGAACCGATTTTCTGCTTATATCAGCTCACATTTATGCTTCAGCGGTAATGCACCTGTTGGCTGAAATGCCTGGTATGTGCATATCACTGTCAATTTTGCATGAGTCAGCAAAAAAGATAAACAAAAAAAAAAGGATTTCTAAGACACTTCATCAACAAGACTAAACGCACTACGAACTGATTTTGCAAGACGCCCAAGCATGCATCACTGCATCATAATGTGCTCTGGAGGCTGTCAAAAACCTTATCAGCTATACATGATCAGGTTGAGAAGATGAAATTTCTTTGGCAATGATGTCACATTTGTTAGACACCTATTTCAAGAGTAACTGGGATTTGAACTTATGATTGAACCTTTTGATCAGAAGTCCAACGTCTACTGAGCTACCGCTGAGCTAAGCACTGAGCTACCACTTCCCCACATTTGTCCGTACCCACAATGTTCTAGTTCGTAAATCATTATTTTATACTCATTCTGATTCTGAAAGGTTCCTTGTACTTCTGCTTTCCGGAATATTACGTAAACCACAAAGCTGACTGTAAACAACAGGACGCCACATGCTACACCATGAACAGCATACAGTTTCAAGTTCAACCGGTGAACTGTCGACACATCTTTCATTTCGAGACTTTCGGGTAGAAGCGCATGCATTCAATATGCATCCCAATATAATACATTCACCCACCAGGCATAACATTATGACAATATAAAATTATGACCAATTAAGTAAATAACACTGATTATCTCTTCGTCATGGCACCTGAACACTTTGTCCTTAAAGTTGATGTGATAGAAGCAGGAAAAATGAGTAAGCGTGAGGATCTGAGCGAGATTGACAAGGGCCAAATTGGGGTTTGGCTAGATGACTCGGGTCAGAGCATCTCCAAAACTGCAGCTCTTTCGGGGTTTTCCTTATCTGCAGTGGTCAGTATCTATCAAAAGTGGTCCAAGGAAGAAACAGTGGAGAACCTGTGAGAGGGTCAGGGGCAGCCAAGGCGTGTGTTTCAATCCACTTGTCCTACTGTAGCTCAAATTGCTGAAGGTGTTAATGCTGTAATGCTCAACAGGTCAGGAATGTTTTGGCAGCAAAAGGGGAACAACAGAATTTTAGGCTGGTGGTCATAATGTTTTGCCTGATTGGTGGTCATAAAGTTGCCGTAATTTCCGGACTATTAAGCGCACCCAAATATAAGCCGCACCCACTGAATTTGACAAAGATTTTATTTTGAACATAAATAAGCCGCACCTGTCTATAAGCTACATTCCTACATTGAAACTAATGAACTTTACACAGGCTTTAATGAAAGACAGTGTCTGTTACACGACATGTATCTAAACAGTAGCCTACCAAGAAAGTGTCTTCCTCCTTCCTTTCACAACAATTTCTCTCTGGAGTTTTTCTTTTGGCATCGTCGTGCGTTTAAAAATCACCATCGGTGAAGCTTTTCTCCTGATGCAGTGCCTGTACATTTCCTGTAGACAGTCCGAGTGAGCGGCAGGTCAAACATCAGAGGAACCTCATCCATATTTATGATGTGGTGCGGCCCGATTCAGTGGGAGCGCATCTGATTTAATATAAAGAGTTTCATTGGTTCACCTGAACCCGTTCGGCAATTTCATTGGTCTAATGTTATGGGGCTCAGTTTTTTGGCTTGAAGTTTGTGAAACTGGGAAAAACCCAGGAAAAATCCATATATTAGCCGCTATATTGTTTAAGCCGCGGGGTTCAAAGCGTGGGAAAAAAGTAGCGGCTTATAGTCCGGAAAATACGGTATGCCTGGTCGGTGTACATCACATATGTGTCTATGTTTTGTATAAATATATATTTTAACATTTCAGTGGATCAGTAACTGTAATGGAAGAGCTCGGTCTTATGAAAGTGGATCCTTAGATCACTGTGTTTATTACAATATTGAAATGTTAATTCATATCAAAGCCATATTGTTCCGTGTTTGATTAAATTCCCTGGCCTAAATACAACAGCCTGCTGAAGAGGAAATACTGTTTCAGTTCCTGATAAGAAGTGACTTTATAGTCATTACACTTCTTCCTCTTCTTTGGAGAAAACGGTTGCAATGTTTCCCAAGAGTTTCTGTGATTCTTCATTCATTTCAGGTCCACAGCATTGTCATGCTGGAACAGGATTGGGCCTCCTAGTTCAATGGAAGGGCAAATTTCATGCTTCCACATTCGAAGGCACCGGATACAATTGTGTGCCTTCAACTTTGTGGTAAGAGTTTGGAGAAGAATCACATATGGCTGGAAAAGTCAGGTGTATATTAAATATGTTTTAAATACATTGTTAGATGTTGTACCAGTGTAGAATAATAGTGCAATGTGATTTCATTGGACTTTCTTGTTTCCTTGGGACAAGCCAGTATTAAAACACCATTAACAGATTACATTCAGGGAAACTTCAGTAAAAGCCACCAGCAAATGATTTGAACCTCAAATGATTACTGTAAGAAATACTGTCATATTCCTATAAACTCTTAGAACTTCCTCAAGGGTTCTTCCAAAGGTTCTAGTTCTAGATTTATGTTTCTTTTCCAAAAACCTTCACTACAGTCACTCCATTTCTTTATTTCACTTCTTTATATTCACTTATTTTCTTTATATTCACTCCTTTTTTATATTCACTCTTTTTCCTTATACCCCCTCCTTTATATTTACTTCTTAATATTCACTCCTTTTCTTTATAATCACTTCTTTATATTTACTAATTTTTTATATTCATTCCTTTACTTCAAACTCACTCCTTAACATTCACTCCTTTTCTTTAAATTCACTCCTTTTCTTTATATTTACTCCTTTTCTTTTTATTCACTTCTTTACTTAACATTCACTCCTTTTCTTTATATTTACTCCTTTTCTTTATATTTACTCCTTTTCTTTTAATCACTCCTTTTCTTTATATTTACTCCTTTTCTTTTATTTACTCCTTTTCTTTATATTTACTCCTTTTCTTTATATTTACTCCTTTTCTTTTATTTACTCCTTTTCTTTATATTTACTCCTTTTCTTTTTATTCACTTCTTTACTTAACATTCACTCCTTTTCTTTATATTCACTTCTTTATATTTACTAATTTTTATATTCATTCCTTTACTTCAAACTCACTCCTTTACATTTACTCCTTTACTTTATATTCACTTCTTTACTTTATATTCACTTCTTTACTTAACATTCACTCCTTTTCTTTATATTCACTTCTTTTTTAGATTAACTCCTTATTTTTACTTCTTTATATTCACTCCTTTTCTTTATATTCACTACATTATATTCACTCCTTTTCTTCATTTTCACTCCTCTTTTTTCAAGCATTTACTTAATATTTCCTCCTTACAGTCATTTCCTTTATAGATCTTACAGGAAAACGACAGTCTTTACAGTGGGGACATAGACTTTATGATGCGGTGATTATTTTCCTGTGGCTGCACATCACACATGATTGTGTCATTGCTCAATGTTGGAGTGTGCAGTCATCAGCATGTGACTCTCATTCAAATGGGGTCTGAAGGAAACACGCTTACGAACTAATCTGAAACGCTGAACGTTACGGTGGATTAAATGCACAAAATAGTTTACTCTGTCTCTGTCTGTCTATCTCTTTCTGTCTGTCTGTCTGTCTTGCTCTCTGTCCATGTCTGTCTGTTTCTCTCTCCCTACATCTATATCCCTGTCTGTCTGTCTGTCTGTCTCTCCCTCTCTCAGTCCCTTTCTGTCTGTTATCAGTGTCTCTTTTTCTCTGTGTCCCTGTCTGCCTGTCTGTCTGTTTGTCTCTTTCTCTGTGTCTCTGTCTGTCTCTCTCTCTCTCTCTGCCTTTGTCTGTCTTTCTCTTTCTCTCTGTGCCTCTGTATGTCTGACTCTTTCTCTCTGTGCTTCTGTCTGTCTGTCACTTCTCTCTCTCTCTCTCTCTCTGTCTGTCTGTCTCTTTCTCTCTGTGCTTCTGTCTGTCTGTCATTTTCTCTCTCCCCCCCTCTCTCTCTCTCTCTCTCTGCCTGTCTGTCTCTTTCTCTCTCTGCCTCTGATTGTCTGTCTCTTTCTCTCTCTGCCTCTGTCTGTCTGTCTCTCTCTCTGTGCGTGTCTCTGTCTTTCTATCTCTTTTTCTCTCTCTCTGTGCCTGCCTGTCTCTTTCCCCCTTTCTGTGTCTCCATGTGTCCCCCTGTCTCTGGTTCAGACCCTTATATCACTCTAGCAGTGAGAGTAATCAGAGTGAATATCGAGTAGAAGCAGAAGAATGAAATGTAATATACAGAATGTAAAAAATACCTGTGCTACAGCGTATAGCGGCTTTTCCCCCGGAAGTGTCTTCACTCGCAGGCCTTTAATGAGATTTTATTTAAGAATAATCAGAGTTTAAAAATCTCGCACTGCGAACAGGAAGAGGTCCATCAGCCTCCTGCCGGTCGGATCTGCAGGTGGAAGGTCGAGCAGGAGCACAAAAGCGCTACACCAACCGCCAAACTGAAGATCCTGAATCCTGAAGCTTCTCAGCTTGAGTTCAGTTTGTCGGGCCGCCAGTTCCTCTTTCTAACACGCATTTGCATGGCACCTCCACTCTGCAGCTCCGCGCGCGCCTGTGCATGTGCGTGTGTGCGCGCGGGCGTGCGCGTGCGTGCGTGTGTGTGTGAGAGAGCTTTTACTTTCGCCTTCGCCGCCTGCAACAGTGCACCCACTTATCTATCTATCTATCTATCTATCTATCTATCTATCTATCTATCTATCTATCTATCTATCTATCTATCTCTTTCTGTTTTCAGTTTATTTCAGTACATTTGTATTGTAAAGCAAGAACAAAGAAAATAAAATAGCAAAAACAAAACACACACACACACACACACACACACACACACACACACAAACACAGTTACTCAGAAAAGCAGAACATCTTCGTCACAGTGCGTCTACGTCATTCATCATTTAGACCGCAGCGCTGTTAAATCCTGGATTCTGATTGGTCAGGATGTGTTCATTAATTAAACACTAAATTGAAATGTTTTAGAAGCAAATATGGTGCAAATTTCTGCAATTGATGTGTGTGTGTGTGTGTGTGTGTGTGTGTGTGTGTGTTTTGAGTAGTCGAATGGCTTGTATGAGGAGCTGTATGAGAAGTTGGACACTAAGGAAGGAGAAAAGGATTTATACTGATTGGCCAGGCAGAGAGACCGAGCTGGGAAGGATGTACTGCAAGTTAGAGCAATAAAGGATGGAGATGGAAATGTGTTGACTAGTGAGGAGAGTGTGTTAAGAAGATGGAGGGCGTATTTTGAGCAGCTGTTGAATGAGGAAAATGAGACAGAGAGAAGGTTGGATGATGTCGAGTTAGTGAAGCAGGATGTGGATAGGATTAGTAAGGAGGGATGAAAGCGGCGATTAAGAGAATGAAGAGTGGAAAGTCAGTTGGACCAGATGACATACCGGTAAAAGCATGGAGATGTTAAGGAGAGATGGCAGTGGAGTCTTTAACCAGATTGTTTAACAAGATTCTGGAAGGTGAGAAGATGCCTGAGGAATGAAGAAGGAGTGTGCTGGTACCGATCTTTAAGAATAAGAGAGAATGTGCAGACCTGCAGTAACTACAGGGGAATTAAGTTGATCAGTCACACCATGAAGTTATGGGAAAGAGTAGTGGAAGCCAGGCTGAGAGAAAGGTGACCATCTGTGATTAGCACCACAGATGCATTATTTGCTTTGAGAATGTTGATGGAGAAGTATAGAGAAGGTCAGAAGGAGTTGCATTGTGTGTTTGTGGATTTAGAGAAAGCGTACGACAGGGTGCCGAGAGAGGAGTTGTGGTTTTGTATGAGGACATCAGGTGAGAAGTATGTGAGGGTGGTGCAGGACATGTATGAGGACAGTGTAACAGCAGCAAAGTGTGCAGTAGGAACGACAGACTGGTTTGAGGTGGAGGTGGGACTGCATCAAGGATCGACTCCGAGCCCTTTCCTGTTTGCACTGGTGATGGACAGGTTGATGGAGGAGTCAGATGAAGAGGACAGAGTGGTGTGGAGACGGATGATCCGCTGTGGTGCCCCTAATGGGAGCAGCTGAAAGAAGAAGTAGAAGAACTCGAATGGCTTGCGGAAATTTCACTTTACTGTATGTACTTGTGACAATTTAAAAAGGCCTATTTTTGTTCACTCCTGCTGCATTTAATATTTTGGGGGGAAAGATTGAAAAAAATCTATTTCACACGCAATGGTAAAACACAATCATGACTCAAATGTACATTTATGGCATTTAGCAGACACCCTTATACAGAGCAACTTACAGCTGAGCAATTGAGGGTTAAGGGCCTTGCTCAAGGGCCCTTGGCGGTGCTGGGATGTGACCTTCTGAGCCAGAGCCCAATGCCACTGAGCTACCACCTCCCTTAATTGTTGCTGCGAAATGTATCCACACAGAATGTACAGTGTGGACAATGATAATGTGGGATGTTTTCTTTCCCTTGTGATTATATAATTACCTGCTACACCTCTGATGCAGCCATCAAGGTTCTGATAACAAGCTAATACAAACACTGTATAATATACAATGTGCTAAATAATAAAAGCGTTGCCAATGTAGTTGCTATGAAATAATAACTGGCTTCCAGTAGCTGCACATATCAGATTCAAGACACTGATGCTTGGCCAAAAATGGACCAGCACCCTCTTACATCAAAGACCTCATCACACCTCACACTGCACCACGCTGTCTGAGATCCTCCAGCACTGCTCAACTGGTACCACCTTCTCTCAGAATGAGAGGTAAGTATACTTCAAGGCTCTTCTCTGTTCTGGCACCGAGGTGGAGGAATGAACTTCCACTAGATGTCGTACAGCGCAGTCCCTGACTATCTTCAAGCGACGACTGAAGACCTACCTCTTCCTGAAACACCTAAATTAGTACTTTCCAGTTTTGCTTTGGAGAATGATTCATTGCTAGAGACTCAAAGCACTTTTGTACGTTGCTCTGGATAAGGGCGTCTGCTAAATGCCGCAAATGTAAATGAAAATAATTTAAAACAAAAGACATGATATTATACAAATATAAAGAATAAAAAGTATACATACAGTATGTAGAAGATTTTACTTTTAAGAGAGGCAGAACCAGTGACTCGGTATGAGTTGAGCAGTACAAGACGTGTGTGTATAAAGCAAGATATGGAAGAGGATGTTCTGCATAGGAGTGCATGTTCTGGTCCTTGGTTTTCTCCTGGTCGAGATCTCAAATTGCCTACAGAAAGTGATGCCTAAATGGAACCAGGATTGTTGGAGATATAGGAAGATCTACATGATTTGTTTTATTTCTTGCAAATTTCCTGACAAGCGATTTACTGTTAAGCACTTAGATTTTGTATTTTGCAAATGGTATTTGCTCAGGAGTGAATTTACAGTAACTCACAAACGTTCCTCACATTTTAGCAACCATTTTAGTCTATCTTCTCAACACACGATGAAAATTGGATATATTTTAGAGTAGTTAATATTGCTGTTGCCACTGACTCGATTATTAGAGATAATAATTTTCCAGAAAAAAACGGTGCTGCAGATCAATGGAATTTTTTTAATGATCATCTATTATACACTAAATCTTTGATAAAACTGATGCATGTCACATTCGTCACTTCAACCCAATAGACATCCACCAAACCTAAAAAAAAAAACAGAAAAAAAGAGGAAAAAATCTTATAGAACAATGTCAATTTTTATTTATATACAAAAAAAAACCATTAGGATGAATAGACATTCTTCAGTGTACATTTCCTGTACATTCAGTAATATTCGCTCCTGATGGTAATGCGATAATAAACACAGTACTTGGCGTAAGTGTTGACCGACACGAGCGAGTCCCACAGAAGCACAATTCTCACACGATCAACAGATCAGCTTCTCATAAGGCAGATCATGATGTGACCTGCATCGATCAGACACCTTCACGTTCTCGCCGCAAAGATCCTCAAAGATAAACAAGTGTGTCCGTCAGATTTTCTTTCCTTTGTGCAGTTTGTTGAAACGCCAGATGTGCTCCTTCCGCAAACGCTTCCAGTATTCGTGGCTCTCCGGATCCAGCTCATGAAGTTTTTTCACCGTACCGAGGTTCAGCTCGAACAACCTGGAGACATCCACAAGCATCATTTTAGATAAAAAATTATAAAAATCAACCCTCAATTTTTGCCACCTTCTTTTAGGGTGCATATGTTCAGTAATAGATGAAGACATTTAACCATAAAGATTTGTTTTCTGTTCCATATTTACTAGGGGTGACCCCCAATAGTGGAAGATTGGATAGGAGGAGCCTTATATTAAAATCTTCGCAGTGGTAATATGATACAAGGATCATCCCATTTTAATTATATTTGGGTGCTCGATGTCTGATTTTAGCCTGAACTACTGTTCTTCTCCCAATAAGTTAATATACAGACTAATATCATAATGCCAACAGAAATATATGATATTTTTAAAAGAAATCCAACCCCCGTGACAGATTTAGATTCACTTTACATGATCCGTGACTGACAAAGGAGCATCTTGACAGCACGGATTGAAATATTTAACAATGTCTGGGAGATTCTATTATATTGTGTTAAAGTATATTGTGTTCTTATTTATTTCGGTAAATTAAGTTTGGATTGTTCTGTCGGTTGCACTATGCTTACAATTTAGGCAATTAGTTTTTCATTTGGCAACATGCGAAACGCAAACCCTGTCTGCTGTGTGGTTTTTCTGCAGTTATTTTCATCATTTTTTTTTTTTTTTTTAAGTTTATGGATCCAAAATCTTTTTATACATATGCTTTTTGTGTGATGTTCTGTACATCGTGGCTTTAAATTGGAAATTAGGAAATCGTTTTATGAAATGTTCATAAAAATTGCCTTTCATTTCAAATTTCTTTTAGCTTCTCCCATTAGAGGTCACCACAGCGGATCATCCGTCTCCCTGTCCTCTACATCTGCCTCTTTCAAACCAACTACCTGCATGTCTTCCCTCACCACATCCATAAACCTCCTCCTCTTTTCCTCCTGACTGGCAGGTGCATCCTCTGTAATCTTCTACCCATACACTCCATGTTCCTCGTCTGCACATGTCCAAACCATCTCAATCGCGCATCTCCTTCCTTGTCACTGAAACGTCCTACCTGTATGATCCCTCCAATAAACTACTTTCTAATCCTGGCCATCCTCCTTTATTGTTATTACTGTATTACTAGTGCTTTCATTGCTTTTCTGTTAGATGAATGATCTTAATCAATTTACACACTGAAACCTCCGGACAGAAGATCGGGGGGGTTCAAGCCCCAGTATAGCCAAGCTGACACTCTTGGGCCCTTGAGGAAGTCTCTTAACATTAACACAGAGCTTCTTAAAAAAAAAAAGTCCTGGGATATGCACAATAAAGAAGCTCAAAAATCTTATCTTGCAGCCCATTTTTTTTACATTCGTACAATTTCTGATGTCTAATGCAGCCATTTTATCAGTGCCAAATGAGTACATCATTACCATGCTGGATATTCCTCTTTCGGCTTCAGTGGTGGATCTTCTCCTTGTTTGTAGATGTTTACTCCCACAGCATAGGAGGTCAACCTCTCCGGGTTCTTACACACATCTGGGCCCTTTAGAACATCCTTCACCATGCCCTTTCCTTTTCCTTTAGCAGCTGAAAGAATATGAACAAACACAAATGCATGACAACTGGAGACTGAATGATGGGTGTTATGGATGCTCCAAGTGCATTTAAATCTGAAACAATATCATGTTGTCTTTATCAGTTGTTAATTGTTAATCAGCATCATTAGAAAATCAACATGCACTACTTGATGACTTTCTTCATTTTCTAGAGGTCAAGGTCACTTTATGGGCTTTACACTCATCCCAGGACATTAGCTGGAGGGTTAGATTAACCTAAACCGGCGCATACAAACTATAAAATAAAATCATACCAGGCTTTTTTGCATATCCGCGAATCTGGGATGAGCTGTTCACCAAAGCACAAGCACAAAGCCTGGCGTGTGAATGAAACAGATTGAGATGACCTCCGTTTAAAGACTTCAGAACGTGAATGAGAGCCATTTCTCCTGCACCATGCTGTAAACCAGGGACACGTGACCCACCAAAGCGCTTCCGTACCCCGACTGCGCATGCGCATTAATCAAATCTCTAAAATTAATTGACTTATATCTACCGTGTATAATATAGCAAAAACGTTTGAAACGTTACTTATGGTATGTATCCAAAATAAATAAAAAATAATATAATAAATAAACAGTAAACATTTCAAAAGAAACACATAAACAACTCGACATGACGTCACAGTCATTTCGCTGAGGATTCACAACTTCCGGCTTGTTTATTTCTCGAGCTCAGTCTTCGACAAGATGGCGGAGTACGAGACTGTACAGAAAGGCTCGTTGAAAATCAAAGGAGTTGGAAGTATTTCAGCTAGTAAAAAGTACGTACTTTGTTTTACTTTAAAGTGAAAGTAGTTCAAATGTGTTTTTTTGTTCGGTTTAGGCTAACTCGTTAGCATTTCTTTTGCTAACGAGTTAGCCGAGAACTTAGCTAACATGACTCATTTATCAATACAGTACTCGCATATATGAAGCATTATAACGAATTATAAGTGCTTAAAAGTGCATTATATGAACTTTAGAAGGTTATACTTGTCATGTGTATATATTGTTAGAAATAGGAGTTTTGACGAGGTTGGACGCCATCTTGGATAATATTGTGTTTAAGCCTCTCTCTCTCTCTCTCTCTCTCTCTCTCTCTCTCTCTCGTTCGCTCGCTCGTTCGTTATGTATCTCTCTCTCTCCCAGCCCCCCTCTCCCAGTCTGTCTGTCTCTCTATCTCTATTGCCCTTTTTCTCCCAGTCCCTATCTATCTATCTATCTATCTATCTATCTATCTATCTATCTATCTATCTATCATTCTCTTCCAGTATCTATCTATCTATCTATCTATCTATCTATCTATCTATCAATCATTCTCTCTCTCTCTCTCTCTCTATCTATCTGTCTATATATCTCTGTCTATCTTTATCTCCTCTATCTATCTCTCTATCTCTCTATCTATCTCTATCTATCTCTCTCTCTCTCTCTCTCTCTCTCTCTCTCTCTATCTATCTATCTATCTATCTATCTATCTATCTATCTATCTATCATTCTCTCTCTCTCTCTCTCTCTCTCTCTCTCTCTATCTATCTATCTTTCTCTTCCAGTTTCTATCTATCTCTCTATCTCTCTCTCTATCTCTCTATCTATCTATCTATCTATCTATCTATCTATCTGTCTATCTATCTATCTATCTGTCTATCTTTATCTCCCTCTCTCCCTCTCTCCCTCTCTCTCTCTCTCTATCTATCTATCTATCATTCTCTCCATCTATCTATCTATCTATCTATCTATCTATCTATCTATCTATCTATCTATCTGTCACTCACATGGATCGAGAGAGAATGGCTGTGTCGTGCAGTTTTAGAAAACGGTGTCAAGGTCACGTGATGAAGTGGAATTACTGTATCACCTAAAAGCTGATTGTTTTTTCCCTACAGCATGTCCTTACGTTTTCCTTTTCTTTTAACAATAATGATAGAAAATCTTTTTAAAGGCGATTCATTAGAATTTTTTAATTCTTATATTAGTTCATAATTGACAATTTAAAAAAAAATCTGTTCTGGGTAATGGTGCGCGTTGTTTTTGAGACCGCTCGACTTCTATACATCACAGCATCGTTACAGTTCGAGAGGCCGGTGAGGATAATCGTTTATAGCTGCTGTAGTGTAAATTCTCACAGCCTTTTTCTCACATATACTGATCTTAAAGTCTCGTTTCATTAAAAAAAAGGAGAAAAACAACAAGACAATTGTGGTAAAAGTGTTGCCTTGAGTACTTTTCTACACCAGACTAAACAAGTACTTTGTTCTTGACTTAATATTATATGAACATTACTTAATTTAGAACATTTATGTCGTTTGAAACAGGAAGAAGAAGAAGGACAAGGAGAAGAAGCGTTTGGAAAACCAGGCGATGGCCACGTCAGCAGACGAGGAAACGACCAAGAAGACTTATGTTGATAAAAGAACACCGGCTCAACTCGCCTTCGACAAAATCCAGGAGAAAAGAGTGTGTATTTTTTTGTATGATCTGTTATACGTGCTGTAACTTGGAGGGTTTTTTTTTTTAACACTGGTCTTTATTTTATATATATGTATATATATATATATATATATATATATATATATATATATATATATATATATATATATATATATATAACATTGGAACATTGGTCTTTTTTATAACTGGTCTTCTAATGCATTACTGGGCTAATACAGCATGAGGGGAGGTGGTAGCTCAGTGTATAAGGCTGTGTGTTACTGATCATCAGAGCACTTTGCTCAAGCGCCCAATTGTGTCAGCGGTTCTGGATCGTGTCTGAGCATGCAATAATTACTCCATGTTCCTCGTCGAAGTCCACTATATAGGGTGCAAGTATTTGATCCAGGGCTGCACCAACTTCTCATGGGCAGAGCTCAGCGCTAAATATAGAAGAAATTCAGTTGCAGCACAATGTTGATTTTTACAGTTTGGTGAAAAACCACTTAAATTCTTTGCAAAAAGAAGTGATGTCTCATTAGATGAGTTTAAATTGAGAACTTGCAGCACTGCAGTGATTTTAGTGATAAGTGGACATTTAGCGCCCAAGAAAATACTTTCGGTTTTATATGTAATTAATATAACAAACCTGCTGTATTTTAAGTCACTTTTCTTCTAACTCTTTGACTCTTGACTTCTTATTTTAAATAGCAAATTGAAAGGATTCTGAACAAAGCCTCCAAGACACACAAGCGCAGAGTTGAGGTAAGAGTTTGTTCTTATTTTTTTTTTTATTATTGCTCTGTTACATACAGTCTCCTGGACATTTCTTCTGTCCACAAGGTCGGATTTTTTTTACTTCCTTTTATGTCGGTTAGATATTTCCTTGTGTTGCCATCTGCATTTGCTAAGATTTTGACAAATCTATTGACCATATAATAGTGACTGAGCTTCACTCAGTGCAGCTCTCTATCTTATAAAAACTTATCACAATCATCAATCCTCATTTACCAATCACTGAGCCCTGTCCTCCTCCCTGACCAATCACTGAGCCCTGTCCTCCTCCCTGACCAATCACTGAGCCCTGTCCTCCTCCCTGACCAATCACTGAGCCCTGTCCTCCTCCCTGACCAATCACTGAGCCCTGTCCTCCTCCCTGACCAATCACTGAGCCCTGTCCTCCTCCCTGACCAATCACTGAGCCCTGTCCTCCTCCCTGACCAATCACTGAGCCCTGTCCTCCTCCCTGACCAATCACTGAGCCCTGTCCTCCTCCCTGACCAATCACTGAGCCCTGTCCTCCTCCCTGACCAATCACTGAGCCACGTCATCCCCCATGACCAATCACTGAGCCACGTCATCCCCCATGACCAATCACTGAGCATCCTCATCCTCAACACACTTCTGTAAGCAAATGCAGAAACCTAAGCGGTAGATTTGTATCTGACCTGAACTCCTAACTCAACAAAACATCTTTAACCTTTAAAGCTTGGTAGGTCCCTAGTAGGATAAGATGGATCAGGTTTTTCCAGCTACCATTTTCTTTGTCATAAATTTTGAAACTTCATATTGTGCCTTTAGTGCAGTCACTTAAAATTATTTTTTTAAATAAATCTTTCTATCCAAATCAAGTTATTAATCTTTAGCATGGATATTAAAATTTCATTTCATGAGCCACGTGAGTCAGGTCGCTCCCTGTCCTGTATGTTTGACACTCTGTCTGAAACCGTAGGTCAGTGTTGGTGAATTTAATGATTTCTTTCCCCAGGAGTTCAACCGACATCTGGACACACTGACAGAGCATTATGACATTCCGAAAGTCAGCTGGACCAAGTAACATGGACATCCCGTGGATCATCAGCACAACGATGACGTTCAGCTGTTAAGGACTTGACATTCTCTCACCTGCCATTCAAATCACTCTGTTTAAAGTCTACAGATGCTGAATAATCCATGTAGCTCTGTCCTGTTCACTCAGAAGTCATTTAAAGTTTGATTTGTTTTTGCATTCTAATATTTCCTTATGTACCTAAAATGGAGTTTTCATTTTGAGAAGATTTCTGTGTGCAAAATCCAATATTTATACGTAACCCACTGGTTTTTAGTTTTGCGTTACCTGGTGATATGTTGTGATATTTCTTTCATTAAAATTATATACAATTTATTCTGCTTCTCTCTACCTGCCTTAAATCTATAAATCAAAAGTACTAAAGGCCAACTGTACACACACACACACACACACACACACACACACACACACACACACACACACACTAGACCACGCATTTATCAGTCAGAACATATCTGTAAATGTAACTGCAGTATTAAGCATTAAAACAATGCTCTGCTGTGTGTATGTGTCCTAGTCCTTTGTCTTTTTCGAGACACATGCATGTTCCTTTTGTTTCTATGCAACAAACTTTATACAAATTTTCAACTTTTTTTTTTATTGAAAAATCCTCCCTTAGCAGGAATGCCAGCTTTACACACTTCTGGAATCCGGGCAGTTTGTTTCTCCAAACACTCAGTGGAAATACTTTGCTATGCCTCGAGTAAAACTCACTAAAGATGTTCATTAGTTGGAGATTTTTTTTCTGACCTTATCCAGTTCATCCCAGAACAGTTCAATAGGATTTGGGTGCAGCGACTGGGCAGGTCACTTCATGATAGTTAACACTTCAGCCGACTGTTTGCCTTCTAAATACATGCGCTTTGGCCCATTGTCATGTTGTATGGTGAAGTCGGTTCCAGTGAGCCGCAGTCCAGATGGAATTGCATGGTGTTGAAGTATGGAATGGGAGCCATGTATGTGTTCAGTTTTCCTTAATCCTGGAATAAGCCTCCAACCATTTCCTGCTCCAACACCATTAAGCATCCACCTCGATGTGTGATGGGGGTGAGGCAGTGTGCTAACGTCGTCTCTTCTCTCCTGTCTTATATAAGTTCTTTTGTTGCAGCCAAAAATATCCACAGAACTTTCTTCAACTCAATCACTGTCCAATTCTTGTGTATTTTTGCTTTTTAACCTGGTATGTTGCACAGAAACAAAACGAACATGCATGTGCCCCAAAAACATAAAAGACAAGGTAAGACTTTCCAGTCACTCTATAAGTTTTGTATCAGAGCTATCAGGTTAATTAGATTAGATTCAACTTTATTGTCATTGTGTAAGGTACGTGTACAGAGCCAATGAAATGCAGTTAGCATCTAACCAGAAGTGCATAAGTTGCTAATTACAATAAATAACAGTCGATAAATAGGGTATGAGGTCCATATACACAGGGATGAGGTGATTAATGTACAGAAGGTGCAGTAGGTAATATATATAAATATATAGTAATATACAATATACTGTGCAAAGATTATGCATAGACAGACATCGAGATAATATACTCAAATAACATGATATAGTAATGCACATGTTTGAATCTGTATCATACAGTATTTATATATATATATATATATATATATATATATATATATATATATATATATATATATATATATATTTGTGGAATCAGGATGGTTATGGATGGTGTGAATTAAGCAGTGCGGCTCTGAGACACCTGTAGCGTCTGCACGATGGGAAAAGAGTGAATAGTCCATGGTTGGGGTGAGAAGTATCTTAGATGATTCACCTCGCCCTTTGGAGACAGTGTTTATTGTAAATGTTCTCCAAGGTGGGAGGCTGAGTGCCGATGATTCGTTGAAGCAGTACAGCAGTAAAAGTTCTCCAGTATCCTGTAGCACAGACAGGACTTTTAAAATCTCCTCAGAAAAAACAGGCGCTTTTGTGCGTCCATGATCAGGATATAGGAGTTCAGAGACCAGGTGAGATCCTCTGAGATGTGGAGGAACTCCAGGGAACTTAAAGCTGGGTACACACTCAACAGAAGCTCCATTGATGCTACAAGGAGTATTAATGTCTAATACTGGACTAATTCTACATGAACAGTTTCATGAAAACAGCTCATTTTGGGGATGCGTCACAATATTAAATGGGATATTAAAAGGGGGAAAAAGATGGCATTCCTGTGTTGAATAAAAGCAAGACTGCTGTAGTATGTATGAAACTATTCCCAGTAATCGATTCTCTTCATTTTATAGTGTTTCCCTCAGATGCTTTAAGGAGTGTCTGTATATGTTGGAGTTTCTATTCAATAAAATTTCAGCCGTCACATCACCTGTTGCCAGAGTTTAATGTATCTGACAAGGCCTTCATTTTCAGCACCGGCAGACTTTTTTAGCATAAAATCTATGTTGCTTGAAGCTTTTGCTTTAACCAATCAGACTGATCACTGCATCTTCACGCCCTGTGACAGAATGGTCAGAAAGTGCGCTAGTCAGAGCTCGCAACCCTGTGAGTACACAACTCTAATGTATCCGTATGGATTTCAAAGCTGCTTTTTCATTCCACAAATGGCTGACAGAGGAGAAGAAACTGATTTGGTTGCAGATACGCTTACAAGGATATTTACAAGGCAGACCTTTCCAGAAAAGTTGGACATCATGAGGAAAGGCCTTAAGTTTCAACAGGTCTCCTTTCACTGAAGCCACAGCAGCAGCACCACCTGCATGCATCATCTCAAGCAGAAGCATTCGGGTTTTCCTTGCATCTTTTCAGTGCATTACGGTTTTCCTGGGGATTAGGGTTTTCCTACAGGAAAGTAAACACAAAAGCAGAAATGGTTAATCAAAAAAAGCTTTATATCTGTTTTCAACTGTTTAGGGCTTTTTTACTTTTGTGTTTGCTTTCCTGTAAAAAAATGCAGGAAAACCCGAGATCATTTTATGAGGTTAATATCGATGCTTCTGCTACAGATGATGCATGCCGTTGGTGCTGCTGTGGCTGCAGTGAAAGGAGACTAATTGAATTGTGTTTATTGTGTTCCTTGCTTTAGTAAGAATGTCATTCATTCTCGCTGCATGCAAATCCTGTCTGTAATATTGATTGTTTATATAACGATGGTATAAAGAGATGGATTGGTTCAGATACAACACCATGAAGGCCTAGGGGTGAAAGTAATGCACATGGTTAAATAGAATGCACCCAAACAGTGCACTACATATTGAATAGGGAGCGAGTTTACACACTTTTGGACTGGAAAGTGTCGTGACTAAAAGTGAACAGTAGGTGGTGCTGTTGGACTTAACATCAGCACCATTGTGGTAAAGCCTGTTTCAGGTTAAGTTGATGTTCCTCATCTTTGCGCTTCTACAATTATGAATGTGTAATAAAATTGATTAATTGGACAAATATATCATGGTGCTATTTCAACACTGCACAGTTATGTTTGATATTCTATTGCGATCGAGCTACACCATTGAAAATCTATTTGCAAAGACAAGTAACACAACAGTAAGGAAACTAGTCATGATCAATTTATTCAATAAAGAAAGTAGAAAATAGGGTTAGCTGATGAAAATGTGTGTATCATTTTAAACAGTTTATATTAACAACATTTGGTAGACACCCATATCCAGAAAGGCCGTATCTAACTGAGCAGTTAAATGGCTAATGGACTTGCTTGAGCAGTGGTAGCTTGGTGGGGCAGGAATTGAACTGAAGATATCCTGATCAGAAGTCCAAGGTCTACTATTTACTCAGGTTGCATTGTAAGTTTTTCAGACCAACCTAGACTCAGTATAAACCACCACAACCTGTACAAATGTAAAGCTGAACTGGATATTTGGTCCATGGTTCAGTTGTTTGATAGTTTGTCGAAATTGGCGAAGCATCATTGCATGTTAATACAGTCGAATGCATTTAGCACCAGAAAATCATTGCCCTGTTCAGGAGATCGCATTGTAAAATCCTGACAATGTTCGCTAGGTGGGAGGGGCATATACTCTTTTCCCTGTCAATCAATAACCAATATATTTGTCACATACACATTCATACAAAAAACAACATGTGAAATGCTTTTTTACAAGTCCGATACTGAAAAATGTAAACCTCCCTTTTGGCCTTCCTCTTTTCCTCCTTCCTGGTGGCCCCATCCTCAGCATTCTTTTACCGATATACCCCATGTCTCTCTTGACCCCAGGTACCTGAACTCCTCCACCTTCTCCACCTCTTCTCCCTGCAACTGCACCACTCCACTGCCTTCCACCTCTCCCGGCTCTTCTCAACCTGCTCCCTACTCTCAAGTGGTGATGGTCAACCTGTCCATCACCACTGCAAACAGGAAAGGGCTCAAAGCTGATCCTTGATGCAGTCCAACCTTAACCTTAAACCAGTCTGTCGTTCCTACTGCACACTTCACTGCTGTCACACTGTCCTCATACGTGTCCTGCACCACCCTCACATACACAGACACAGACGTCCTCATACAAAACCACATCTCCTCTCTCTGCACTCTGTTGTACGCTTTCTCTAAATCCACGAAAACACAATGCAACTCTTTCTGACCTTCTCTATACTTCTCCATCAACATTCTCAAAGCAAATAATGCATCTGTGGTGCTCTTCCTCAGCATAAAACCATACTGTTGCTCACAGATGGTCACCTCTTCTCTCAGCCTGGCTTCCACTACTCTTTCCCATAACTTCATGGTGTGACTGATCAACTTAATTCCCCTGTAGTTACTGCAGGTCTGTACATCTCCCTTATTCTTAAAGATCGGTACCAGCACACTCCTTCTCCATTCCTCAGGCATCCTCTCACTATCCAATATCTTGTTAAACAATCTGGTTAAAAACTCCACTGCATCTCTCCAAACATCTCCACGCTTCTACCGGTATGTCATCTGGTCCAACCGAATTTCCACTATTCATCCTCTTAATTGCTGCTCTCACTTCCTCCTCACTAATCCTATCCACTTCCTGCTTCACCATCTCCACACCAGTGCAAATGTATGTAGGCGAGAGCATACATCATGTGTCTTGGAAGAAGCATGTGTTAGCGCTCACCCTATTGAGCTGTAGCATCAGGGCAATGGGTGTTTTTTTTTTTGTCCTTGTGCTGTTCAACTGTTACTGACCACCACTTTATGCCCACAATTTTCCACTAGTATTATAATTCCTATTTGTAAGATTAAAATGCACCCTGTCAGAAAATCTCAAACTGGCTCCATGAACGTGAACCTGTGTGAAACTTCATTGGCCTTTCTCCAGATCTGAATCCTGAAGAGCACCTCTGGGATGTGGTGGAAAATATTGTAGAGATTCACAACGAGTGAAGTGCAGCAGTTTTGTGATGCAATCGATAAGGAGCAGAATCTCACTTTCAGCATTTCTTTCATGTTTCTGGAATCTATGCCACAAAGAATTGATGGTGTTTTTAGATAAAAACGAGTTTTAGTATGTTTTTTTCTTTTTTCCGAAAAATTTAGGTTGCTAGCATACAAGTCCTTTGTTACTCCTCGTGTTTCTTTTAAACATCCAGACCATTCTGTAAGAAAAAAGGATGGAGACTGAACATGCCATGACCCCAACGACAGTGATTTAACAGACCTCTGAAAGCCAGTGAGCCTTTTATGAACGTTTAAACAGGTACTCGTGTCTCTCGCGTCTTCAGAAAGGTGAAGTCATTCCATAAGGCAACGCACCTGGCCTGAGTGATATCCTAAAAGCCCTGTTCCTTTCATTATGGCCTGGCTGTAAATAATTTCAGAACAGTTTTGCCGAGAAGATGAGCACTGAGCCTGGATTCAGCCATATGGTCCTAATAAAGACAACAACTTTTGCGATGTTATCAGAAATTGCTGGATTAAGTTTTCATGCATATTTGCGTTATCTGAAAAGATTTACAGCGCGATGTCGTTCAGCGACTTCGGTGTTGAGATCTGCATTGAAAATCAAAGCACTTTAAGGATGGCTAAGAGATCTGAGAGATATCATTTAGCTACATTTTAAAAATTTCTTTCATAAGTAAAAGCACAGACATGCTTAAATCCTTTAAAAAGTACTTTGCATAAATATTCATCCTCCTGAAACTGAAATTGATTATGTAGTATTATATCCCTGTAAATATTTTTCTTCTACCAGATTATTTATATATACCTAAATGTAACAGGTTTCTATAGTAACAATGAGCTGTTACTCAATAACGCTGTGGTTATTAAAGAATTATGATACATAGTTTATATGATATTATTATGATCGAATAATGCATCTACATCTCCTTATCTCTACTATAAAGCTCCAGATGTTCATCCTAAACGTGATGTCTGACCTCCCACCAACCGGGATGCATCACAGCTTACGCACGGCCTCTAATCAGCAGCTCTGACCCACAAACATAAAACATTTTCCAACTGAAATCACAGAACAGCGGCTGGTCAAAAACAGGGTTTTGTCTACATCAGAGAACATCATCCTCAAGTCAGGGTATTTCTTGTATCTCTTCTCCTGATGCAGCGTCCCGATAAAAATCTCTACACAACTGGATTAACAGATCAGATAATGACAGTAGGAACATCGAGACCTACACGAGTGCAGCCGAGTGCCAGACTAAAGCATTTTCGACAAAGGAACGCTCTCATAAAGGGATAGCCTGAAGAAATCAAGATGATACAATTTCCTTCTCCACCAAAAGATATCAGTTAGCTAAAGCATTGTCTTCTGAAGTTCTGCACTGGAGATACATGGAACAAGAAGAACTCAAGCCAACCATAATCTCAATTTTTTTGGTAAATCCTTTTCTCAAACCTTAACCTGGTCTTCATGAATGTCCCTCAGTGATTTGGGAATCACCAAGTAATATGAAGCCTTCAAAACCTGAACAAATATTTGACTATAAATGCATTTGTTTAAAAAAAAAAATCCATAATTAAAAAAAAAATTTCTGCCCAAACTAAACGCAAAAATTATTTGACAATAGCCACATACTGTACATGTGTTTTTACATACTTGCATTAGTAAAAACTATTTATTTATATATAATTATCAGTATATGTTCTATACTTTTATTATTTAGAAAGTGAACAATAATTTGTGATTCATATTTGATATATATATATATATATATTTATTTCTCCTCGCTAAACCGTTTCCCGAGTGCTATGGCTCAGCTGAACAATTTCTCTCAATTTCACCACTGCTGCTACGTGAATATGACGTATCACAACACTACGGAGACGGAGGCGTGTCCTGAGATTCACATAGAATACAGATTAACATGGCAGAGGTAGAGCTGCATCTTCCTGGAGACAAAACAGGAATAGAACGTCTGGTTTTATTCAATCTTTTTTTTTTTGCACGTTAGAAGTCAGAAGGCACTTAAGGAAATTGGTGATTTGCTGTCCGTCTGAACCATAGAAATATAAGTGAACTATCTGTACCACATTGAATAGTATAGCATCATATTTTTTATATTGCATCGTATTGCATTAAATCGCTTTGTTTTGAATCAAATCGAAATCGGATCACGCTGCATCGTAATAGGTGTAAATCATATCGCATCGCATCGGTAGCTGCTTCATGCGTATCTTTTATGTATCGTATCATTGGCTACGCATCGAGATAAGAATCGCACCGTCCTCAGTTATGGAGTTGCAGGTCCGTTTTTTTTCTTAACAGGGATTTTAAAAGTGTTAATTGTATAAATTACATAAAGATTTGGGCTGGAATTTAGTATGTATAACTTCTAAATTCTAAAGTGATGTAGATTCTGCACAAAGGTTCTCAAAAAAGCTAATGCTAAATGCTTTGGTAGGTTTTGTCTCTAAAGCTCATCAAATACTGTATCTGCATTAAAGCAAACTGAGATGAAGGCTCAACACTGCTTTACTAACTCTAAAATCGAAGCAATGAGGCGAAACACGAGACCTGAGGCCCATGCATGAAAAGAAAAAACACGTCCTTCGCTTCTAGACACGTGCCTCTCATTACTGCCTGCTGATAAAACTAATTTGTGTGGAATTCCCCCCACATGATAAACATTGATTTAACAGACCAGACAGGAAGTCCTAATGAAATCCGGACATTATTTATGACTGCGCTTTGGTCGACATTGACCCTGTAGGATGGCGGAAAAGAACAAGTTCAGGTTACAAATTAGTCCAGAGAAGTTTCGATTTGGTAAAGGAAAACAAACAATCCGAAAGACGTAAGGTAGACGTCTGAATGCACACACTCCGATGTTATCTCCAGCAGGGAGCACGGAGTCAAGAGAACAATGGAGGAAAACAGAGAAAGTACAGAGGAACACCAAAGGACATGGTGTCAACCTGACTTAGTGATAGGGAAGGGCCGCTCCACTGCATGCCAACAACTCTGACCTGTACAGCACAGAGTCAGGGGTCAGAGGGTCATGGGTCAACCCGTGATGAATGTGTATCACCCAGAGGGGCTCTGAACCTGTCTTGGCACTTTTACAGGTTTTTTAGGTTTTAGTTCTAAGTCTTTGGGTCTGGGCCAAAAGGTCTGACAGAACACAGAACAGACAGTATACAGTTCAACACAAACACTGATTTTTAAATGGTAAAGGCCAGATGAAACATTTTTGCTTCAAAATAGTGAATCAGTCAAGACTGCAGTCTAGATTAGATTAGATTAGATTGATTAGATTAGATTAATTCAACACTGTGCAGAATACAAGTGCAGAACCAATGAAAAGCAGTTAGCACCAACCAGATTTGCAAATAGCAATAGCGTGCTTGCTAGCCAAATACATAAATACATAGAAAATATTTACATACAAATGTACAACTATATACATATAAATGTATGTACATAATATTTTATATTATATAAAAAAACTGCAGGTATGAGGAAGAGTGTATAGATAAATATAAAATATAAAGGTGCATTGTGCAGATAAGGGAATAAAAACGTCCAGTGACTGACAAGTGATCAGAAAGAGATTACGTAGTGACGACATAGAAAAAGGTGCAAAGAAGCAAGTCGAGAATAAAGTATAAGGAAGGTAGCATGGCAGTGCAAATAACAGTTTAGCATCTACCAAAAGTAGCATATAAATGTTTGCATTGCAAATAAATATAATGGCTCTGGCAGTAAAAAATAGAAAAAAAAGAAAGAGCTGTTAAAGTACAACAAATAAATATAAAGGCTCTGGGCAGTGTAATGTGCAGGAGCTGTAGTATGTGTGCATCTATCTATCTATCTGTCTGTCTGTATGTCCGTCCGTCCGTCCGTCCGTCTATCTATCTATCTATCTATCTATCTATCTATCTATCTATCTATCTATCTATCTATCTATCTATCTATCTATCTGCACCTAGGGGAAGGTGGAAGCTCAGTGGTTAAGGCTTAAATTAGAAGGTCGTAAGTTCAAATCCCACTGCCGCTGATGGGCCCTTGCGTAAGGCCCTTAACCCTCAACTGCTCAGTTGTATAAATATGATAAGTTGCTCTGGATAAGGGCATCTGGCATATGCCATAAAAAAAAAAAACTGCACAAAAGTTATACACAGTGTATATACAGATGATATATAAGTATGTAGAATGAGTACAAACAGAGTAAATTTTTATTTTTTTTCCTTGGGTCAGAATGAAAATCTACAGTTCAGTGACTGAGATCGGGATAGGGATCAGGATAAGCTGCAATGGTATTTTGTAGACATTTGTTTTTGGACAATGTCATTATATTGTTACACATTATTATTGATAATGTTACACATTAAGCTAGTGTAATGCAGGGCTGAGCTAGCTAATCAGGCTTATTTGGATAGCAAGAGGATATTCATTATTTAACATAAATTTTAAGTAAAAAAAACGTATATGCAAATGTAATTATTTCGTAGACATTGTAATGGTCCTTCAATGTTAAAAACTTTGCTAGCTTATTAGCAGCTATTTAGCCATTTGCTAATGGTATTGTTTGTAGGATTTTTCAGTCATTGTTTGAACATCATAACAGTATTTTACAGTTACGCAATTAGCTCGATTATTAGCAGTTATCTAGTCAGCTAGTTAACCAACTTAACTTATTATTGTATTATATTACTGTATATAGGCAAAAGTTTGTTATCATAGGTGCTTTAAACATTTCATTCCACATTTAGTCTCCATTTGCTGTTACAATGACCTCCACCCTGTTGGGAAGATGTTGTACTAGATCCACAAGGGTGTTAGTTAAAGTTAAGATTTGCATGTTACAGTAGTTCAATATAGTATTTCCTAATTATCTATTGATTTACTGTTTTTTTGTGCACTTTTTCTTTCGTTCCTCTTCAGCGTTCGCCTCTGGTTTCCAATAATGATGCGTCTCGCTTACTTACACCTCTCTAATTACAGCTCGCTGTTAATCAAGGAACAGGAGCGTATACAACATCCAGATATCAAAAGCAGCCGGAAATCGTAGCAGCACTAATTGCCACCTACGACAAGCACATCAAGACGGAGGAAAAAGCCATTACATGCGCTTAGATGTGTTTGACATATTTAGCCTCAGCGCAGGAAAGGCGAGCGCTTTGATGACGCCACTGTCGCTCGATTGCATTTGCATTTGATCTCATATCAGCAGAGACTGTGGTTTGTAACTGCTATGGGATCTCTGTAATCTTTCTCTGGCTCTGTTTATATAACGGTCTCGTAGTCTTAACACACCAAGACGCTGAGGTGTGATTAACCAAATTGACAAAAAAAAAAAAGCTTTGCTACTATGGGATGCAACAGTTTGATTAGCATAAAATGCGATAGAAAATAGAATAGTTGAGGTGTTCCTGTGTGTAACGGAGCTCTGATTTAGCCCTTTTCGAAGTGTATGATGAGTGTTGTTGGTGGTGTTAGTGGAGGGGGCACTTGTGAAACGAGACCAAATTATAGCTTTTACACTGACAGCTAGTTAAAGCAGACAGACTATCAATTACTCGTGCACACACACACAAGCCTTAAACATTAAGCTCTTTTCTTTTTACCCGTTTAATGTTCCTGTCTAACAGCTCCCACCGGCGGCCTCGTGCACGTTTGATGCTTCAGAAGGACGGTCATTTTCCAGGATCTTTTAGCACACCGGAAACAACTATTTAGATCCATTGTCTAGACTCAGGACTGCCTGGAGCATGGTAAAAATGTCAGGGTGAGCTTAAAGCGTTTAATCTGATGCACATCAGCTACACACGGCAAACAAACATAAAAAAAATTAAACATTAATGTCAAAAAACAGAGAACTTTATTAGAACTTGTACTGGTCAATTCTAAATCCTGATTGGTCAGAAGGTGTCGAAGCTGCTTTGTCTGGTAATGCAGCTGTAAAGAAAATCCCATATGTGTTTTTATACACTATGGCTTGTATAATTGGAAGTGGAAGCTCAGTGGGTAAGATGTTGGATTTCTGATCGGAAAGTCGTCAGTTTAAATCCCAGCTACTTCAGCTGCTGCTGTGCCCTTGAGAAGCTGATGAGCAAGTACACTAAGGATACACGGACCAGGCACAACATTATGACCACCTGCCTAATATTGTGTTGGTCCCCCTTTTGCTGCTAAAACACTCCTGACCTATCGAGCATTAACAGCATCTTTACCAGTTTGAAACAGGAGCTCGTCTGTTGGATCAGACCACACGGTCCAGCCTTTGCTCCCCACGGGCACCAATGTGCCTCGGCCACCCATGACCCTGTCACCGGTTCACCACTGTTCCTTTCTTGGACCACTTTTGATAGATACTGACCACTGCAGATCAGAATCACCCCATAAAAGCTGTAGTTTTTGAGATGCTCTGACCCAGTCGTCTAGACGTCACAATTTGGCCCTTGTTAATCTCGCTCAAATCCTTACTTTTGCCCAGCTTCTAACACGTTATTCAATCATCAGTTATAATGTCATAATTATATGCCTGATCAGTGTATATGAAATAAATATAAGTCTGCCATTGCCATGAATTCAAAGTGGCAAAGAGTTCATATGGTGATGTTTTCCAAAAGTTGTTTGCACACATTTATGAAAGGAGACTCTGGTGTTAGCACTTTGAAACAGTCCGAAGTCAAGATGAAACGTTCAGGTTTTGAGGAAACACAGGAATGTTTTTTATCGTCAAAAGAAAGTAATGGAGTGACTGTTTCTAGCTGCTAGTGACTAGTACCAATGGTAATAGATATTAAAAACATGACCTATTGTTATTTAATAAGAAAGCCATTGCAACTGTTAAGTAGCCATGGTTTAATAATCATTATATTTATTATTTTTCAAAATACTTTAATCCACTTTAGTGACAGTAACTTCTTCCACATGGCTCTCTTTCACACTCAGTACAGTTCATACCTTTAATGAGTGGTTAACAAAGTACACAAACCATGTACTTGAGTTATATGACTCAAGTGAAAGTTAAAGTGCTTCCTTGAAACTTTTATTTGAGTAAAAGTACAAAAGTATTTGCATTCAAATGTACTTGAGTAGCCAAAGTACTATGATATATATAGGCTATAATGTTCCTATTATCATTTTTGTCACACAACTCTTTGCTTATTCAACTGTTTATGTGAAAAGACTCTAATGCTACTCATAGCACACCAATCTATGAATAGAATGAATAGAATCAAACACTGATTGATATCTATTAAAATTAGCCCAAGCCCCAAAACATCTTTTTAACCACTTCAAGAATATTACAAATAATGCCGAGGTGTTGTGAGTCAGAGTGAGGAGTTTCCTCCATCATTTATTCTTCTAAAAATGTTCTGTTTGCTGTTGAACTGATGCTGAACTGCATGTTGGTGTTGAGTAGATACCCGATTGGTGGGTCGCTGCGTGATTGACCAGTTACGTTTTTATTCACTCATAAATAAAAAGGAACGATTATGCAAAATGTAGTTGAGTAAAAAGTCAGAGATTTAAATTTGAAATGGAGTGAAGTGAAAGTAAAAGTCTCCCCAAATGGAAATACTTCAGTAAAGTACAGATACGTGAAAAAGCTCCTTGACCACCACTGCCTTTATTATCTTTATGTTTCATGACTAGCTAAATAGCTTTCATTAGATCAATGAAATAGCTTGCCCTAGATCAATTTTACCTCAGATATTATCCATAAAACATTCTGGTTTGCGTGGGTATGGAAAATAATGTTTGTATGATGGAGTTACTGTTACTACCCTAAAACTGATTGTTTTTTAATAATATAGAAGTGGTTTTTTCTATTATATGAGAGCAATTTCAAAAACCTTTAACATTATATGAAAAAATTTCGGACACCAGACTTTTCCAGCCATATGTGTATGTACTATGTATATACAGTATATATATATATATATATATATATATATATATATATATATATATATATATATATATATATATATATATATATATATATATATATATATATATTGGAGGCACACAAGTGTATAGGATGTGTCTGAATGCGATAGAATTACATTTTCCCTTTATTCCAATTATGAGATCCGAACTTTTTCCAGCATGACAATACTCCTGTGCACAAATCCAGTTTCATGAAGATATGATTTACGAGGGGTTGGAGTCGAAAATCTTCTGCCCCAATGATCTTTCAATCCTCTTTGGGATGAATGTGATTGCTATCTGCACCCCAGGCCTCCTCACCTCACCTACATCAGTACCCGACGTTACTAACACCTTTGTGGCTGCATGAGCACAAATCCCAGAATAGTGTAGTTTATTATAACAGTAAATGAGGACTACATGTGGAATGGGATGTTCAAAAAGTGCATATGAAACTTCAGCTGTCCACAAATCTTTGCTAATATAGTGTATATCTCAATTCATTATTTATTTGTAGTAACATTGATCAAAAATTCTAATAATCTTTAAAAATTAAAGAGTAGTAAAACTTTGTGTTTGAACACTATGAACTGGATTTATAATCACATTGTGAGCTGTGAATCTCCATAACAATCTAAATACCAAACAATAATACTGAAACTCTCTAAAGCTAATATAACCACGAATGTGTTTCATCATACCAGACGAAGGTGAGGTTTTCGACGTATGTGTGGAGGCGAATGGACCGCAGACTGAAATCCCAATGAAAATCTCCCAGAATCTCGGCAAGCTGTTTGCATGTCTGATACGGAGATTACAGCTGCTTGAGCCGAACGCTGTCTCACTGACATTTCCGCAGAGTATTATGTCATTATCTAATCTCTGTGGCTCACTGTGGTATGTACAGTGCTCATGGTCTGGGTGGCTTCACATACACACACACACACACACACACACACACACACACACACACACACACACACACACACACAGAGTGAATGAATAATAAATATGTTTATCAGAAGAGGAAAGATGGTCAGAGGTATTGGCAAACATTTCACCTGGGGGATTTCAGGGGAATCAAAATGGCGTGTGAGGTTTATGATAGAATGCAGTTAATTAGGCAGGAAATCTGTGACAAAAAAATTTTTTCCAAACTTTACCACAAAGCTGGAGGAACACAATTGTATAGGATGTCTTTAGATCAGTAGCATTACAATTTTCATTCAATTGAATTAGAAGACCCGAACCTGTTCCAACATGACAATGCCCCTGTGCACAAAGCCAGCTCCATGAAGATATTCTTTATATGGGTTGTAGTGGAAGATCTCCTGCTATAGAGCTCTAATTTCAACCCTATTGAACAACTTTGGGATGATTGTGAACACTGACTGCACCCCAGACCTCCTCACCTGACCTACACAGTACCTGACTGAGCAAAATATGTCTATATATATATATATATATATATATATATATATATATATATATATATATAGCACAAAACCACGATTTAATTATACATGTTGTATTATTAGGGCCTCTGATGTTTTACATTTAGCATCATTCCATTCATTTGAGTTGAAAACAAATGCTTGTAAATACATAAATAGCATGATAGAGGGCGCTGTTCTCTTCCTCTATCGCTCCTGAGGTTGGCTGTGTTCCTCCATATTAGAAGTAAAGTAAATACAGATGATAATTCGATAAACAATCAACTTACGTGCTTAAACTACAAAAGTCAGTTTTCATAAACCTATACACTAATACTCTCAGTGGTGCGAATAAATAAGGTGTTTTACTATCGACAAATAAATAATATGACAGTAGATGAAAATGTTTAAAGAGTTATTACATGTCTTTCTACTTATACATTCCTGTAAGCCAGAATTTGTTGGTTTAGTGCAGTGCCTCTGATTCATTTGATTCTAAATTGGCCTGCGCTCACAATTCCTCCATAAATCATGCCACAATCTATATTTGACGTTGCACGCTGCCTGAAGCTGATTCGGACTCATTACAGAGCAATGTTTTTCTCCGCTGTCACACACCGTGTGGACTTTTTCATTAGTCATTGCAGAAGCAATTGCTTAAACAAGCTGTGGCATTAAAATGAACTGGGCCAGAAGCTGTGCATGCACGTCCATGCATTTCACGCTTGGAATGTAGACGATGTACAAGGCCCAGCCTAAATATGTACTTAAGATGAATAAATTGAGGTTAATATGTGCTTTGTTGTTGATTGGTTTGTTACTAAATTGGGATGACTGATGACCTGATGGAATGCAGAGATAGTAGATCTAAATCTGTCCTGTTGAGCATCGAAATTTGAAAAGGTCACTAGTGAAAGTGACAAGACAAGAAAACTAACCAGGTACACACCCTGAAATGCTTGTGCGACAAGAAGCCAGGCTTTGATGCGCCGCAATATTGCAAGCTATACCTGAGTGCACGGGATTGCACCTAGCCCAGAGGCAGGAACATACGTCAAGACCACTTTGTTTTGTGTTTTTCAGTGGCGTTGCCTAGCGAATGTTGTTGTTTGAGGGAAATCCTTGCGTGTGAGCATACCTGGGCTTGTGAGCACACCAGTCTTTCCCTCTCAGGATCAGCTAAGGACACCGATCTCACTCTCTTTTCTCTTTTAGGACAAAAAAAAGCTGAGTCACCTGCTGATTGCATGCCGTCCCTGATATCAATCACGTCAACATCAACATCTCACCATGGCATTGCTGTAGTCTAGTAATGTTATGAAAAAAGCTTTAACCCTCCAAAAACCAACCCTCAATGAAACTACTTGCAATAAAAAAGAATCTAATTGCAGGTGAACAAATATGAAAAAACCCTATAAATCTGCACACTGACAGTACAGCCTGGAGCACATGATTACAGATCAGTATTACTGTAGGAGCCCAGGAGTGCCTAGACCCTGAGGATATACAGAAATGCCCATGCATGCACACATGCTGTTCAGTGGGGTTGTAGAAAGTGTGATAATTAACTAATGAGCTTCTTTAAGAATCCTTCTGCACGCTAGCAACCCTGAACTCTGTGGCTCACTGTGGTGTTTATTAGAAGAGGAAAGATGATCAGAGGCATTGGCAAACATTTCACCTGAGGGATTTCAGGGGAGTCAGAAAGACATGTAAGGTTTATGATAGAATGCAGTTAATTAGACAAAAAACCTTCAAACACATGCATAAACATGGGAAACCCAATGATTTAAAGAATAAGTATGTACTCAACTTTATGTATAAAAGTACTGGGACACCTAACTTTTCCAACCATATGTGGTTCTTTTCCAAAATTTTACCCCAAAGCTGGAGGAATATAATTGTATAGATGTCACTGGATGCAGTAGCATTATATTTTTCAGTCACCCAAACCCGTTTCAACATGACAATGTTCCTGTGCACAAAGCCAGCTCCATAAACATATTCTTTCTATGGGTAGAAGTGGAAGATCTTCTGCTATAGAGCTCTGACCTCAACCTTATTGAACACCTTTGGGATGAATGTGAATCAAATCAAATCAAATTTTATTTGTCACATACACATACATACAGGGTATGACTTTTTATGACGGTCCGGCAGGAGGGAATGGGATGGGGAGGAAAATAAACCAAGAAAAAGAAGGCAGATAAATAAAGTATAAACTATATAAAATATATAAAGATATATATGAGAAAAAAGGTGTATATACAAGGTATGCTGGTATGCTTATGACAGTAAACAGTAAAGATTTAAGGTGGTTGAATGCTGATTGCACAACAGGCCTCCTCACCTCACCTACATCAGTACCTGACTTTACTAACACACTTGCAATCTTCACCAGCACCTCCAAAATCTAGTGGAACATCTTCCCAGAAAAGTGGAGGTTATTATAACAGCACATGGGGACTAAATGTGGAATAGCATGTTGAGAAAGCATGAATTTATTGTTAAGTGTCCATGAATAATATATATATATATATATATATATATATATATATATATATATATATATATATATATATATATATATGTCTGTGAATACATGTTTTTTTTTTAGCAGGGCCTCTAATATGTGTTACCGCATTATTCCAAAGTTTGGGTTGAAAACAAATGCTTGTAAACTCATAAATACACGCCACAAACCAGACTGTAGAGCTCCTGTGTGTTAATTGAATTACACTGTCATGCTGTTTTTTTTTTTTTTTTTTTATTCTGCTTATGAGACTCTGAACACAAGCTTTTAAAACTTCAAACCTCTCAGGATTAATTTATACACTGTGTTAACAGCAGTTCTGCTTCTCCATAGCAGACTTTCTGCCTTTTCTAGTTTTCACCACAACCAATCAAAGAGTATGAACAGTGACAGTAATTATTCTGGTCCAAATATGTTGTTTGGTATTTTTTATTCTAAGGAATCCAATGAGAAGTTGATTATGTAGCATGATGATGGCTCAGAATGACACTCCGAGAAGTTGCTAGAAAAGTTAGAACGGAGCAAAAACGAACAACAGATCTCCATTATTTCACTGTGAGCACTACAAAATAAAAAACAGCTTCCTTCTCTTTCACACTTTTCAGATATCCAGCACAGAAGTAGTGCCAACACTAAACTTAATTTTACAGAATACAACACTATTATAGCAGAGTATCAGCTAAGCTAGTTAAAGTTTATTGCTCCTGGTATTAGCTGGTATTAAAATGAAAGCTGAAGCTGTGTGAGCAGAGTACAGATGGAGAGTTGAGAAACCTGAATAGGCAGAAGACTAAAGCATAGGGGTAAAGATAAAGAACATGCTAAATCCTGATACAACTCTTATCAGCAAATCGTCAAACGGCATTGTGGGTACTGTTGAAAACCATTACAAACATGAAAATGATTTACTTATTATTATACCAACATACCATTGAAAGAAATCAGGCTTGTTAAAATAAAGAATTAGATGTCAGTGAAGATCATGTGTTGATTCTAATTATTAAAACCATCCCTGCTATGAGTCCAGACATACGTAAAACAATTCTAGATCATCAAGCACTCAAAAAATGAACCATTTATGTCATAAAAAGAAATATAATTGCTGTATTTTTTTTGTTATACTCAACCATGCTACTGGTATCAGATGGCAGACATGATAAGCAAAATAAATGACAGCTCCACACTTCACCTTCAATAAACCTTCCATAAACCATTTCATGTTGGAATTCAGGTTTCATCATAGTATATCATATTATATTAACACAAATCCTACTCTGAAAATCAGTGAGAAGAATCGCTGATAGAAAATAGATTAAATCAGAATCATCGTATATTAGAACCGGTTGCACTTCTCAGGACATCATAACTCAAGTTTTGTCTTAATATGATTCTTAATCTGAATCTGATTCTGATATTTGGTTTAAAGCTCAATAAACTGTAAGTTGTATATACTGTATATTATAAGATTCACACACATACCTGTACACACACACACACACACACACACACACACACACACACTCACAAACTTTGTTTTTTGAAAATTAGTGATTTTATATATATATATATATATATATATATATATATATATATATATATATATATATATATATATATATATATATGCTGTCAAAATGAAGGCGCTATAAAATAAAATTTTACATAACTAATTTTCTTAACGCGTAAATAATGCAGCGAAAGAAATCAGAAATCTTTTGTCTTACTGATGCGCCAAGTCTCAAATCCGGCACCAAAATCCGCCATGATGCACACATCCGGCAATTAAAACCGTCTGTGTGGAAACATAGTCAAAGTTCAGTTTGGGTTCCCGATGATTAATGTAATTTAAAACATTATAATAACTTCAAAACATTTACAAGAATATTTTGTTTTCATGCTCTATGTTGAATATGGTTTCACTAAATTTAATTAGCTAGCTATGAATATAGTAACAGCATTGTGACAGAAGCAGAGTAGGTAATGACAACGAAAAGGAGACCAAACTACGAGAAATATCAACAATTTCCAGATGTTATGGTGAATTTCTAGAAAAAAAAAATCACTCTGACTAAAATGACACTAACTTAGCATCGACTGCTAACTAAAGGACTTAGGTAGAACAGTCTTTATGTCACTGCTATGGACAATGTAAACGGAGAAGGATGGTAAAAACAAGACAAAACATTAAAAAATTTCATATAAATATAAAAAATACCATAAAATTAACAGATAAATTAATTTATTATTACTATTTATCTCTGTAAAGCTGTTTTTGGAAATTTTCATCTTGTGAACATAATCTTTTTTTTTTTTATATGAACAACCTAAATATAAATAAGCAATGCAAACAGGACAAAATCATAGGAAATATCATCATTCTCCACAGATATGATGTTAAGTTGATAGAAAAAGACAGAATTACACTAATTACACTGTTTTGAGCAAGAACACAGCCGGCATGTTGGTAAAATCTATGCAGAAAAAAGGACTGTGTCAGTAAAAATCAGACAAAACAATCGTGACTGTTCACATTTTCTTCACATGTTAAATTATTAAGGAAATACTCTTATAATATTATAAAAAAAATGTGTTTAAGTCTCTACCGAGCATTTTTAAGTCACTGATATGGACACTCGTAATGCAGTGACATTACAAATGTATCAAATCTTTGTCCACATTTTCATCAGATGTGCTAGTAGCAAACTAGCATGCACATATCTGACATGATCTTTATATGGATGATATATGTCAGAGTGACACAAAAAACCCCAGTACATATCTGTCACACATGTCCACATTTTCCTCAGATATGTTGGCAAGTTACAAAGAAAAGACTTAGAAGCTAAATTAAGGCCATGATTAAGATTAGCTTCGATTACTAGAACTAATTGTTCCATCATACTGGGAAATATATACAGAAAAATAGACATTACAAGGGAAGAAAAAAACCTCTATATTGTTTTATCTAATCTAAGTCTTTATTTTTCGTGTCCCCATCTGCACCTTCTGAAAGACATCCCTCCCCTATCCACAGAAGAAAGCCTTCTGTCCCCGCAATCCTGTGCCATGAAGTGGTTTTTTTAGTTTTAACATCTTTAAAGAGGGGGTAAAAATAAACTCTGGTGAGACATGTGCTTTTCATAGTGGAGAATGAGAGGAGGGGATCGGCTGACAGAAACCCTCATTGTGTCCCATTTACTTAGTTATTATGATTAAGTCCAAACCAGTGAGCAATTTATAGATGATACTGTTTAAATAAGAGAGTACGCCGTATAGACGAAAGGAGCGGGCGAGGTGGTGGAGAAGGGCCTTCACGGAGGGAACGAGACGAGTTAAAAATAAACTACATGTCCCACATAAAGGCCTCTGAAGATAGGATGTTAAAAACCAAGGACACACAGGAGTGATGACTGAGCCAGTAAATAGTTACCCACTAAAGACAGGGAAGCGTTTTAATACTTAATTTATGGCAGTGAGCGTCTGTGCATGTGTGTGTGTGTTTGTGTGATAATATTTGATAAAATCAAGGATTGTAATTTTAGCTGCATGAATTATTTCAAGCACACAATGTGACACTTTGAAGAGGAGCTATGAATTTATCTTGGACATTTATGATTAAGTATAAAAAAATTGAAATCAAATATGGACTAAAATGGCAGCAGATTGTGTATGGATTATCTCCCCGAACAGTGTTATCGTACACCCATGTTAAACAGTGTGTTGACTTTGCATTGGCTTTAAACATTTCTTTCTTTCGCTGATGAGTCAGTATTCAAACAAAGCGCCCGAATGTTTAATCAATATCCTCAGTTTGAAGAATTAGGAAGGAGCTGGATTCTAATGGAGGGCACAGGCCAAACAGGAGACAGAGGATCATATAACAGGAGGTACGACTCCAAAACTTCTGAATGATTAATCTTTACAATGGCATGAGTAGACTCCCTGTCTGTCAGTCTGTCTCTTTGTCCGTCTGTTCACCAGCATTGATGTATTCAGAATACTGTAGGTTCTTATTACAATGAATTACTATTTGTTTGCCTAATAATCAGTTGGAGGACACAAGTTCCAGTTATTTGTTAGCTACAATAGTCTTTGAAGAAGAAAACTTGATTAACTGGTAAGGAATAAAACACTTGCACTTCTGTAATACAAATCCACAATACAAATGTCGATGTTGATTATTTTCTATAAGATCATCCTGTAAAAATGTGCATCATTCCTCTTATACATCAGCATTTTTATCTCTTAAAAAGCATCACATCATTATTTGTATCCTTTTGTAGTTACAGGGAATGAAAGTGGATCGGCTGTGGAAACTCGTTAGTTCCCTATAAATTGTGTTATTGCAGTTATAAATAGTTTTTCCGTCTCCACCCTCACTTTGTAAGCAAATAAATCCAAAAAAAAACTAACGGCAAACTGAATGCCTACTGTATCTGTATCTGTTTAATTTAAGTTTATTTTGTATTAGTTTATTTTGTATAACAATTTTAACAATGGATAAAGTTGCAAAGCAGCTTTACAGCAGTGGTCCCCAACCCCCGGGCCGCGGACCGGCACCGGTCCGTGGGTCAATTGGTACCGGGCCGCACAGAAAGGAATACATAACTTACATTATTTCCGTTTTCTTAAAGGGGCTCCGGCCGCTAACACATAATACATTACCGCTAAATTGAAACCCCAAGCTAGCAAAATTAACAAAATAACAACAGGGAGGATTCACGTTTTTGTTGCATTTATCCGCCACACCTTAAAGGCCGGTCCATGAAAATATTGTCCGTCATTAAACCGGTCTGTGGCGCAAAAAAGGTTGGGGACCACTGCTTTACAGAACTAAATAATGAATAAACCATTCATATTCATAAATAAAGGTTTAATCCTGAATGAGGAAGCCAGAGGCGACGGTGGGGAGGGAAATATCCTTGAGAAATGTTGAAAGGAATCAGACTCTTCATTGTTGAGGTTTTCAACTGTTCAGTGATGGACACTTGAGTGCAAAATGGATCAAGGCTATTGCTATTGAAGCAGACTATATTATTTACAACCCCAATTCCAGGAAAGAGAATGCAATGATTTGCAAATCTCATAAATTCTATTTACAATAAAACAAGAAAAAACATATCAAATGTTTAAAGTGAAAATATATACCAATTGAGGGGAAAATTGTCTGTTTGAATTTGATGGCTGCAACAGGTCTCAAAAAAGTTGGGACAGGGCATGTTAACCATTGTGTAGCATCACGTTCGCTGTTTGTATACACCTGGGAACTAAAATCTGAGACAGGAATGTTGTCCGATATGTGTCTGAAACAGGACTCAACAGTTCCGGGTGTCCTTTGTTGTATTTTTTGTTTTGTGATGCGCCAAATGTTTTTAAATAGTAAAAGTTCAGCACCCGAGTTTTCGACTACTAAGTCATGCTATTGTAATAGATGCAGTATGCAGTTAACATTGTCTTGCTCAAATATGCAAGGCATTCCCTGAAAAAGACATTTTTTGGATGGAAGCATTTGTTGCTCTTAAACCTGTATATACCATTCAGCATCGATAGAGCCTTTCCAAATGTGAAAGCTGCACATTCCAGGCATACTGAGTTGTTGTTATAAAAAGAAATGAATCAAAAACCTTCTGACCAATCAGCTTTAAGAATTCAGCAGTCCTGCAGTACTGTAGTTAATTTGAGTCTGCTGAAATCAATTCACAGTTTATGTTTTAGATTGTGATTTAAGTTTTATACTTTAGAATGTTGTGTTTATGTTATAATTTGTCCAAGGATTAGGAATAACTTTCTTTAACTCTGTAGATTTCAAAGGACAACGCCTGATTCCCTCAAAACTGCTGTCAAAGAAATATTATATATAAAAGCTTTAAGATATAAAAAGCTGCATGTAATTTTGTTCACTTTTCCAGCAGCACAACAGATTGTGTCACTGTAACATCTGAAATCAGATGCACTTGTTCTCCCTGCACTATGACACTGAATATTTCCCTGCCCAAATGAGAGCTGATTAAAACCTCCCTGTTCTGTAATATGTATTTCATTTGCAGTACACTTCATAGCACACTTTCCCCTGGAGGCGAGCTGTGAAGGAACATATGAATCCAATATCATTGTTATTACCTGACAGGAGGTCGAAAGTCCAGGCTTGCATTTAGGGGGTGCTTTTCTCGAGACCCCCTCTGAACCAGATCTGTTTCTGAAAAACATTATGAGGCTTATTATATTACCCCAGAAAGGTAATGTGGACGAAAGCCCTCAGAGGTGAGCAGCTGTCAAAAAAGCCGCAAGGTGAGCAAAACATCTGGCCTGAGCTCTGAAAGTTTTCTTGTGAGTTTTTTCCCAAAGGCATTAAAAAAAAATTACAATCCCATTACCACTGTCATCTCTTTTTATGGATTTTCTTTTGTTACAGTATATACACTATATGGACAAAGTATTGAGATACAGGATTTTTCCCAACTGTTTCAGCAAAGTTGGAGACACAATTGTATAAAATGTCTTAGAATACAGTAGCATTGAATTTTTCATTTACTTGAACTAGGAGACCCAAACCTGCTCCAGCATGACAATGTTCCTGTGCACAAAACCAGCACCATGCAGGTATGCTTTACAAGATGGGCTATATATCCTTTTTTTTGTCGGAGTGAAATCTGCTATAGAGCTCTGACCTCAACCCTAGTGAACACCTGTGGGATGAATTGGAACTCTAACTGCACCCCAGGCCTCCTCACCTACATCAGTACTTGACTTTACATGTTTCTGAATGAGCATAAATCTCCACAAGCATACTCCAAAATCTAGTGGAACATCTTCACATAAGTGGTTATTATAACAGGAAACGGGAAATAAATGCGTGAAGGGATGTTAAGAAATTACACCATTATGGCCACATTATTAGGAGTTTTTGTTTCTTTTTTGAAAATATATGTTTGTTAGGAATATACACATTTAATGTATCAAAATAATACTTTTTTTTATGTCAAAATGAAGAGTTGCAATAGTATATATGAATTTCATTAAATTTATGGTTACATGAATGTCGAAAGTCAACAATACCACGTCTCTTACTTTATTGAGGTTAAAAATTAGATACAAATAATTAATGCTTAAAATTTTCTTCAAAAGCTAATAAAGGAAAGAAAAAACAAAACAAAAAACAAAAAAGCCTTCACTGCTGTTACAAAGCCCTGACATTGAAGACTCCTTCTATTAATGTTTCAATATTCTTAAATAATGTATATAAATTAGTTGATAAGATATAAGATATAAATATCATATCATGATTTGCTTCACAGTCTGAACTACTGACTGTAATAAAAACTGACCAATCAGATTCAGGAATTCATTAGGCATAATACATCCTAATCTAGATTTAAACCAGAAAAGCCTTAACCTGTGCATCAGTCAGAGTGATTAAATATGACAGGAGACTTTGGATATCTGAAATACCTTTGGGGAAGTGGTAGCTTAGTGGTTAAGGCACTGGACTTTGGATCCAAAGATCATACGCTCAAATCACAGCCACACCAAGCTGTCACTAATGGGCCCCTGAGCAAGGCCCTTAACCCCATAGCTGCTCAGTTGTATGAATTAAATAAATATCTGGATAAGATCGTCTGCCAAAATGCCATAAATGTAAATGAATGGAAAGCATCATCATGTGAACTGTTTGTGCTTGAACACCCCCATTGACATGAATTTTAATTCCATCTGTGTACTCATCATATGTGTTTATTATAACCCTGGTATGTCTTTCTTGTTTTTCTTTTCCTCCATCTGTGAGTCATGCTGGAATGAGATGCCTCTGATGAGCAGAATCAGCCGCAGACATCGCTCCGATATGATCTAAAGTCTTTTCAGAACCGTCGTGCAAGACTTCAGGTCCTGTTTTTTTTTTACAGTATAGGATCAGGTTCATTCAGGTTTACAGTAAAGTAGTGCGTGTATGGAAGGGGTTTCTTGCCTCGGGGTAAGAGTCAGAGCTCAGTGCGGAAAATTCCTCATATATTGCTTGCTTTTTTTTTTTTTTTAACCTTAATGGACAGCAAATGTTAAAAGAAGAACAAGTACAGCCAAAATGTCACTCGGAATTACACACTCAAGAACACTATGTACTTTTCTTCGACAGCTAATTAACATTGCTCATTATGTCCCAGGATTAATCTAAGGTGTGTCATATTTGTTGCTTTAAAACTCGTGACTCAGTCTGGTATGAGACATAATGAAACATTCTGATCGATTATTGTAAATGCTGTCAACCACACAACATCAGAGTGAAAGATCTGCTTTCTTTCTTTCTTTCTTTTTTAGATCATCCTGGCAACATGAAGCTTTTTTTCATGTTACATGTCATCTAAAATGTCTTACAAGTGAGGCACAAATCCAAAACAAGCAATACTCTAAACAAAAGAGGGTTAGGAGTCTCGCTCAACAGTACAAAAGTGGCAGGTTTGGCTTTGGAACTCAGGGGTTGCTGCTTTACAGTTGTCGTATTAGTAGGCAAATGGAAAACACTAAGACAGACTAAGCAGGACACAAATGTACAAAAAAGAGAAGGACAAGGCCTGTGAAAGACAAAGATAAAACTTACAGAGCATGCATGTGCTAATTACATGCCAATATGCAAAGATCATGTGAGAGTGCTATACATACTAATGGAAAACATAGTCCTGAATTCCTGGATTCTGAATCAAAAACCCATCAATGTCAAGTTTTTACTTGTTCTCCCAATTTACATCCTTATCCAGAGCAACAACTGAGCAGTTAACTCATATAATGATTTTCAGCTTGGTGGTTTTACAATTTGAATCCACAACCTTTAGATCAAAAACCTAACCACTGAGCTACCACTTTCCTAGGAGTGTGTAGGAGGTGGTAAAGATTGGCTTTTGGATCAGAAGGTCATGAGTTCATATCCCAGCACCACCAAGCTGCAACTGCTGGGCCCTTGATCAAGGCCCTTAACCCTCAACTACTCAATGGCAAATGTCATAAATGTACTGTAAGGCAGAGATGTAAAAAGTACCTGAAAAATCATACTTAAGTAAAAGTATAGATACCTCAAAACTTACTCCATTACATATTAAAAGTCACCAATTCCAATATGACTTGAGTAAAAGATACATATCTGATTTTATGAGTATTTGACTCATATTGGACGTACGCTCAAAGATGCACCAGTCCTCAACATCAAGACACATGTTAGTAAAAAGCCAAAAACTTTCGAATTGTGAGGTTTTATTTCCTTAAATACAAATCAATCGTACGCCCCAACACTGCATTAACCAGAATCAACATAACGGCCTCTTCGACATGCCAGAATGAAACAAAGATCAAAAAAGTCAATCTTTCAAAATGGTATCTTTAATGAACAAATAATTAACAAATGAACAGAATCTTGTCACATAGTAGAAGTAGAAGAATAAGGCCATGGATAGTTGTCTGTGCTGCACTGCTTGTGCTGGCTGCAACCATTTCCTTAACTGATGTGAAACACCTGGTATTCGGCAAGATGCTAATTCGCCATCATGAGGAGCAGCTTCAAAAGCATAATAACAATTAAAAAAAACCAAATACCCTTAAATACCCTGTAAATGGCGATATCGACATTTTTGCAGAATAAATAATTAATTAAATTCAATTAATTTTTATTTGTAGAGTGCTTTTAACAATGAACATTGAACATCTCAAAGCAGCTTTACACAGATCATGTGGTGATTAAAAGTGAATATGTTCTTTATAAGTAAGTTTGTCCCTGATGAGCGAGCTGGTGGCGAATGTGGCAAGGAAAAACTCCCCGAGATGGCATAAGGAAGGAACCTTGAGAGGAACCAGACTCAAGAGGGAACCCATCCTCATCGGTGTTTCACAGAATGTCCAATTGTAGCAGATATACGATTTTGCGAATATGCCACTGCCATACAGAATGTAATTGGTAATTGTCATTGTCAAAAAAAAAAAAAGGACGTTGTAAAAATTACATATATTAAAACATAAATGTTAGTTAGTAGGGAGTAAAAGTTGCTTAAATCATTGATATGCAGTGAAACTAGAAAGTATTAGAAAAATTACTTAAGCACAGTAAAAAAGTACATTTACTCAAATACTTTACACCACTACTACGTGAGTTTACTTTGAGTTCCCCAGTTTTCTCCAACCTTTTCTCTTATACAGTTGGTACATCAAACAGTGATATGAAAGAGGACCAAGGCACTAAATAAAACTACACAGACACAACGCAGGACTAACTCAGACGTAAACAGACCCACACACAGTGCTCATGTGCAAACAGTAAGAACAACAGAACACTGAGTGAATGAGTGCCAACCAGCATACAGTCACTTTAATGTGGCAGAAATGGCAAAAGCATTGCGCATATAATAATCAGTATATACGGAATACCTCCCAAAACCTGCTGGTAAATCATAATTGCTGATGATAATTTGTCCTGAGATGTGTGAGTATGTGAATGCTTGTCTGTGGTACTCCATTTCAAACTGATCTCCCAGTATTCCCAGTTCAAATCATTGTTTTTTGGAACAATCTCTGAATCCACCCTGACCCTGTACAAGTGCTTAGAGGATGTAAATGAACGATTTTCATACTTAAACAGAATAAAAGATCATTTGAGTGATATAAACAACCAACGACTGAGCATTTTCTCACAGACTGTCAGCAAAGATGAGATCTCATTTATGCACAATTATCTACTTCGAACTAAACTTTTAAATAGCATTTAAAGACTGTGACTCCCGTCTTGTTCTGAAAAACTCATTGTGTTCGCTTTCTTGATTGAATCCAGTGTATGTTCATAGAGCTAAACTGCAACTGTGAAGATACTAAAGCTTATGGCCAGAAAATTTTACAAAATTGCAGAGACTACAATTTTATTTATTAGGTTGTAGCTTTCATCAAACATTAATTAAGATTATTATATAGTTGTTTCTATATAGCACAGCACATGTTAATAAACTGGAGGCAATGAATGCGTGTCTAAATGCATGTCAGCAGTTGCTTAACTTCCAGGTTGGAAAAACCCAGAAATCGGGGCTTTCAGAATGCAACCAACATAAAATGCGATTATATACAATTAAATTATACGTGTATACACAAATGTATTGGGACACCTGACTTGTGGTTCTTCCCCAAACTGTTACCACAAAATTGTATAGTATGTCTTTGGATAATGTAGCATTCAATTTTCCCTTCACCTGAACTAGAAGACCCAAACCTCTTCCAGCATGACAATGCCCCTGTGAACAAAGCCTGCTCCATGAAGATGTGCTTTACATGGGTTGGAGTGGAAGATCCCCTGCTATAGATCTCTGACCTCAACCCTATTGAACACCTTTGGGATGAATTTGAACGCTGAATGCACCCCAGGCCTCTTCACCTCACCTACATCAGTACCTGATTTCACTAATGCCTTTGTGGCTGAATGAGCACAAATCTCCACCAGCACACTCCAAAATCTAGTGGAACATCTAAAACAAATTTAGATTAATATAACAGCAAATGGGGACCAATGTGGAACTGGAAATTCAGAAAGCACATATAAACCTTATAGTCAGATGTATACAAATATTTGTCCATATAATGTATATACAAACATTAAGAATAAGGCAGCATGAGCTGTTAAACCACTGCTCAATGCAAAATCTCAGATGAACATCCAAATTTGATAAAACCTATGAAAAAATCCTTCACAGTAACGCAATATTATCTTTCCCAGCTCCATACACAGAGCCCCGAGTGGCTGTTCTGCTACCAAGGACCAAATGTCAAGAGTGGCATGATCCAAACCGTGTTTGCTTTTGCCCCAAATCCCATTGCAATCCTGAGCTGCGAATTTGTTCTAGTTTGATCTGCACATGAGCCCTCCGCACGAGCATCAAACAACCGACTGAGCGCAGTGAGGAACATTCCTCGCCAGTTTAATTTGACTTCAAATAATCAGAGGCCCTTCAAAGAGTTCGCTGCAATATAATCTGACTGGGGTCCGGGAGAATTATGCACCTTACATCACTAAAACAGCGAACATCCCCCACTGCGTCGGCTTCGAATGGGTCAAGAATAATATTAACCCACAGACAAGACCTCATAAATCTATTAGGAAAATATTCAAGCGGGTAAAAAGCTGTTCGTTTTGTAGCAGTTAACGCATAGACATAGAGTGAACTCCAAGAGCTGCTCGGTAAAGAATGTACCGAGATGTCTCTGCATTCCTGAAGGCAATCTGATGCTCGATTCCCACGAGAAATTGTTGTGCTCTGTTGTTATGAATGCTGTGGGATGACATATTTTCAAACCTGTTTGTTTTTTTCTTTTTCTTTTGGTCTTGAATAGCCATGACTCATGCGTCAAACTTCAGGCACGAATCCTGCATTGCTAGCTCTTCTGCCTTTAAAACACACAATGCAGATACTCACACCGTGAATGGAAAATATTTTACTCGAAGCTCTGCACGCATGATTTGGTGCAACTCCGCGTAAAGAATGAACAAGGACGTCCAACTAATTACAACTGAAAAGAAATGTGTTTTTGGAACCAAGCAATGGCCCCTGCCAAAAATAGTGAAAGAATACTGAATAGTATCCTTCATTCCCCTCCAAAAATAAGAATAAATACCTTGTGGGCTTTATTTAGTGAGAAAAGAAGCTCACAGGCAGATTTTGTTTGAAATTGAGGATAAATGAAGGAAATAGTAATCCCAAACCGTAATAGTCAAAAATGTCCTTAATTCCAGAGTAAAAGACTTAATTATATACATAAAACTATGTAACACCTTCTAGAACATTCCTAGTACAAATGAAATACTTTTCTGCTAATACAATATTCTGCTAGATTTAATTCCAAAATGAACCTAGAATCTATGCTACATTTGAGTTAACTCAGCAGGAATAATGAACTACATAGTGTTCAAGCGTCGTGCATTTCTATAACATCAAACTACACAGTGGGGAATAAGCCTGAGACACAACTAAATGTGCTAGCAACCGGCCAGATAACATGATAACATCACGAGTTTGTAATGGATGCACTTTCACGTTTTGTACAGTCAGTGTTGTACAGTAGATCTAATCAACGAAAGTGACTAATGTTGAAAACTATTAACTCTTTCAAATAGAAATTCCAAGATTTAGATGTTATTGAATGTTTCATTCCTACTATTAAGATAAAAATGAAACAGAACCACTTAAATTTGGATTTAAATCTGATTATTTTGTAACTGATCATAATCTTGTTTATCGAGCTGAATAAAGTGAAAGCGATGTTGTATGCAGTTTTGCAGGGTTCTACATCCATTAAGTTACTGAGCAATTCAAGAACCTAGAGGATGGATTTGGACTGCACTTAATATCATCAGTCTGTTACAATAACTCTGGATCACAGTTTGCATGAACAGTTCTGCATTTAATCATCGATCACTAAACAGCACACCTCAACAATGATGGAACTGTAATAAATGGACATTCGGTGCCACCTAGATGAGGATGGGTTACTTTTGAGTCTGGTTCCTCTCAAGGTTTCCTCCTCATTAGAGTGAGAATCATCTTTTTTGACAAGAATAATGGGTTGGATTTTATTAGTTTATTAGGTCCTGAGGAAACATTGTTTTGTTTCACTGTGTACTGCACTGTATATGGTTGAAATGACAATAAAGCCAACCTGACTTGACTTGATGTACATGGTGTGCTGGTGCTATAAAATAAAATAATACAGTAATAAATAAAGACATTAACTATACAATTTGTGACGGATATACTGTATAAAGTGAGGCAGTGAAATAATCATGTAAGTGACATGAGGCAGTGCAATGATCAATGATCTCAGTGATCAATGATCTTAATGATTAATGATCTCAATGATCAATGATATCATCTCAGGGAGTTTTTCCTTGCCACAGTTGCCACTGGCAGGCTTATTAGGGATAAACTTACACGGTATAAACTTATAGTCACTAAACTTATACATTCCTACACAACTTAATAACCTCTTTATCTTGGTAAAGCTGCTTTGGGGCAATATGCATTGTTTAAAGTGCTATACAAATGAAGCTGAATCGATTTGAGTTGAATATTCTAATATTTGAAACAGTATGTGAAGGCAAAAAAGTTGAAACGGTGCAACCAGCAAATCTGAATATGCTAATTTCATTTTACAAATTTCAAACACATCAGATTCTTACAATTTTGAAATTGTGTAATTCAGTTTATTGTCAAACCATAACTCAAAACAGTCAAAAACTGTATCTTGAAGACGTCATTAGATTAATATATAAAGGGAAAATGTTTGAAGACACAGAAATTATTTACTGACATGTAAACAGCCTTTGATCTGGTGTTGCGTTGCGCCAATGTTGTGTTGGTGTGTTCGTTTTGAAGAGGCAAATCACGAAAGCTTACAGGAGCAGACACAGGATCAGCTGAACGCTCTGTCTAGACGAAGACGCTGCACCTGCATTCCTCAGCCTGCAACTCAAACCAGCCTGCTTAATGCCACTGTTGAGAAAGACTTGTGGGTATGCGAGCAACACACACATACATACACACTCACTTTGTTATCCTTTTAAAGAACTTTCATTAATTTGGGAGAATTGTTTTTTTCTTTATCATTATTATTGTTGTTGGTCATGTTGTCCCAGAGACCAGCAACACCACACAAGGTGTATGTGGTCCTGATTGAGATAAAAAAAACATGTTCTCTCTCACACACACACACACACACACACACACACACACACACACACACACACACACACACACACACACAGGTTGTTTGGTCTGCTGCTTTACTTCATGTAAGTGCCACATGTCAGTAGGGGCCTCCCACAGCCCCCATACCCAGACGTTCTTCCCCTCAACCCCCCACACACACTTACAGAGACACACACACTTTTAAAGGCCATGCGCTACACATTTGCAAGCCTCCAATCACGTAATTACACCAGCCACGGGAAGCATGTCATTTTCGGTTAGTAACTAACCATTGAAAAGTCGACTGACTCTGCAATTTCGAAGCGAAAATCACAGACGCTCTTCGCTGTTGCTGCGTTTAAACTCGGCTAAAATAAAGACGCCGGCTGATGTCACAGTTAAACGGCTTTTTCAAAAGGCATTTAGGCGGAGGAAATTAAAGAGCTGGGTCTCCGTGGAGGATCTCCTTGTGTCCTTGTGTTGAGCTTTAAACCACTCAAGTGCCATTTCATAACTCACGTGTGACGTTGAAAAAATGCATGTCGCAGTTTGCCATGCCAACAAACACCCCAGCCTTGCCAGAAGAAGAGTTTTTTCATGAGGAAGACATGTTTGTCAAGGCTAAACGCTGATATAACTCACCTTGGCACTTGGTTCTTGCCAACTATCTTTTAACACACACCAGCCAAATGGATAACTTGTTGTTTTAGGAAAGCGCATCCCGCTGAGAGAGCAGCCGTGATAAACTGCAGATCGCCTGACCTGTACGGATTGCACATAATTGGGTCATGAGGGGAGTAAATCAAAGCGAATTCATTGGAAAAATCTGTTTCAAGGAGGTTTACAGTAATTGCGAATATCTTGGGGCTGAACCCCGAATGATGAAAACTTTAACCGCTTGTTTTAATAAATCTCTAAAAATAAAAAAAAGACACACCAGATTCCAGAATGTTTTGTTTTTCCACATCTGCACAAGATAGACAATTATGTTTGACAAAATACAACCTTAATTACTATCTAGTAAAGTAATTGTAAAAGTGTTACATCATAACACAAACAGAATTCTGAAACGTTGGAACGCGGTGTACAATGTAAATTAATAATTAATGTTAGGTCACAAATATGTTTACCCTGAGGATAAGTACCAATTTTTAAGAAAGAATAAAGTAATTTTAACTTTGATGGCTTCAACACGTCTTAAAAAATTTGGGATGGGGCAACAAAAGTCTGGAAAAAAATGTTATTACAATTAAACAGTTGGAGAAACTAAACTAATGAGGTTAATTGACAACAGATCAGTAACATGATTCGGTATAAATACCCAATTCCAATCCCAAACCCTCTTACAGACGCAGAGTCTCTCAGAAGTACAGATGGGCAGATCTTCATCAATGTGTTAAAGACTGGGTCTACAAATTGTGGAACAATTTCAGAATAATGTTCCTTAACATAAAATTGCAAACCGGTTGAATATCTCATCATCTACAGTACATAATATGATTCAAAGTTTCAAAGAAACCGGAGAAATCTCACAAAAGATAAGGACGAAAATGATTTAAAACTGCATTTAAAACACTCATGATTCTGTAATAGAAATCACTGCATGGGCTCATTAGCACCTATAGAAATTATTGTCTGTGAACACAGTTTGCCATGTCATCCACAATTGCAGGTTAAATCTCTATCATGCAAAAAACGAAGGCATGTGTGAACATGATCCAGAAACGCTGCTATTCTCTCTGGGCAGAAGCTCATTTAAAATGTACTGAAAGTGGAAAACTGTTCTGTGGTCAGACAAATGAAAATGGTAATTTCTTTTTTGAAACCATAGACACCACATCCTCTCGATTAAAGAGGAAAGGGACCATCTGGCTTGTTATCAGCATTCAGTTCAAAAAGCCACATCTCTGATTTTTTTAATTTGTTGTGAATAGAATATGGTTTTATGACATTTATGATCATTGCATTCTGTTTTTATTTACATTTTGCACATTGTCCCAACCTTTTTGTAATTGGGGTTTTAATATTAATAGTGATCAGGGTAAAACTGATCACTTTTAGCACTTCAGAAACCACATGTACATTCTGAAACTGTAGCTTGGCAGCCATGCAAGATGTTGGTACAGCACCACCAAACTGTCATTTCTGGACTCAAGGTCCAGAGCAAGGTTCTTAATCCTCAACTTTTTAATTTTTGAGATTATAGTAAATCTGGAAAAGCAGAGTTATGTTATGTGTCTTGCCATAAATGTACATTTTTGGCAGACACCCATTATACAGTGCATCTGGAAAGTATTCACTGCACTTCACTTTTTCCACATTTTGTTATGTTACAGTCTTATTCCAAATTGGATTAAATTCATTATTTTCCTCAAAATTCTACAAACATTACCACATAATGACAACGTGAAAGAAATTTGTTTGAAATCTTTGCAAATGTATTAAAAATAAAACAGTTAAAGAAAATCACATGTACATAAGTATTTCACAGCCTTTGCCATGACACTCAATATTAAGCTCAGGTGCATCCTGTTTTCCACTGATCATCCTTGAGATATTTCAACAACTTGATTGGAGTTGACCTGTGGTAAATTCAGTTAATTGGACATGATATGGAAAGGTACACACCTGTCTCTTTAAGGTCCCACAGTTAACGGTGCATGTCAGAGCACAAACCAAGTCATGAAGTTCAAGTAATTGTCTATAGACCTCCAAGACAGGATTGTGTCGAGGCACAGATCTGGGAAAGGGAACAGAAAAATGCAGCATTTAAATGCCCAGTGAGCACAGTGGCCTCCATCATCCATAAATGGAGAAGTTTAGAACCACCAGGACTCTTCCTCTGAATGAGAGTGACCATCAGGTTCCCTGTGGAGAGAGGAGAACCTTCCAGAAGAACAACGATCTTTGCAGTACTCCAACAATCAGGCCTGTATGGCAGAGATGGGAAGTAATGAAGTCTAAATTCTTTCTTACTGTTCTTAAGAAGATTTTACTGGTATCAATACTTTATTTCACTATTTAACTTTTCACCTTCACTCATAAATGGTTTTAAATAAATATCTGTACTTTCTACTGACATTTCCAAATTTCCAAAATTCTCAGACCATGATAAACAAAGATTGAACTTTTTGGCCTGAATGCCAAGTGTCATGTCTGGAGGAAACCAGGCACTGCTCATCACCTGGCCAATAACATCCTTACAGTGAAGCATGGTGGTGGCAGCAATATGCTGTGGGGATGTCTTTCAGCAGCATTAACTGGGGGACTAGTCAGGATCGAGGGAAAGATGAATGACCATGATAGCGGTTCATCTTCCAACAGGACAACGACGCTAAGCACAAAGCCAAGATAACAAAGGAGTGGCTACGGGGCAACTCTGTGAATGTCCTCGAGTGGCGCGGCCAGAGCCCAGACTTAAAAACAACATCTCTGGAGAGATCTGAAAAAGGCTGTGTACCGACACTCCACTTCCACACTGATGGAACTTGAGAGGTTCTGCAAAGAAGAAACTGTCCAAAAATAGGTGTGCCAATCTTGCAGCTTTATACTCAAAAAGACTTGAGGCTGTAAATGATGCCAAAGGTTCTTCAACAAAGTATTGAACAAAGGCTGTGAATACTTATTTACATGCAATTTATTTTCATGGAAAAAAGGAAAATAATAAATTAAATCAATTTTGGAATAAGGCTGCAACAACAAAATCTAATAAAAAAAGGAAATCCCTCTGAATACTTTTAAGATTCTCTGCAATTATCTCATGCATACAACTGAGCAGTTGAGAGTTAAATACCTTCCTCCAGAAACCAGGAGTGGTAGCTTAGTGGTGGTCATATTTGAACTCATAACCTTCTGAGCAGTTCAACACCCCATTAACGATAGAAGTACTCTCTATGAGGACTGTGTCTGTATAATAGAGATAGTGAACAAGTTTTAAACACTGTGTTCAGCAGTCCTGTATGACATTGCTCTCCTGAAGAGAAGCTCTGCCTTAACTATTAAGTATCTGTGCATGAACCACTAACAATTAACAAGCAGAGCGCAGATGGAAACTGCACAAAATTCAAATTCATTTATTCAATTCAATTCAATTCAATTCAATTCAATTAATTTTTATTTGTATTGCGCTTTTAAGAATGAACATTGTCACAAAGAGCTTTACACAGATAATGTGATGATAAAAAATGAATATGTTCTTTATAAGTGTAAGTTTGTCCCTGATGAACGAGCCAGTGGCGACTGTGGCAAGAAAAAACTCCCCAAGATGGCATAAGAAAGAAACCTTGAGAGGAACCAGACTCAAGAGGGAACCTCATTTGGGTTGCACCGAATGTCCATTTATTGCAGATATACGATGTTGCATATGATAGTGATAGGAAGCAAACTGTAGTCCTGAGTCAATGTAGCAGTTTGTTGACATTAACTACAGTCCAAATCCATCCTCAAAGCTCTTGTTCTTACTCCGGAATTTTACGGAACCACCCAAGACGTTGATGAGAAACCGTCCCCAGCTGCACAGAGTGGCCTCCAAACGAAGAGGACACTATCCAGAGGCAGGCCTGGATGAAGTGGGAAGATCCACGGATGGAAGAGGGGCAGGAACAGTGGTTACTGGAACCTCAGGAGCATGTTTAACTCGACTGAGAGAGAGAGAGAGAGAGAGAGAGAGAGAGAGAAGAGGGGTGACAGGAAGAGAAGGATATGGATTATTATGTGTCCTTGTTGTATGAAAGTTATGGTCACTGTGCAGTTTGGAAGAGGGGCAGGGCAAGACTCGCTATGGCCGCATAGCTAAAAGGGAAAACCAGAAGGTAACACAGACAAGAGAGATCTCTGGGATAAGAGATGACCCACCACACCACCGTCAACAAACCTGAGTGAACGTGTGAGAGTGAGGGGACGACAGCATACAAATATCCAAGCTCAGCGAAACTTTATATCCATGATGCCTTTAGATCTGCTCCTTTACCTAAGAAAAATATACTAATAAAAGAATAAGTATGTTTTCATAAGTATGTTCGACTTGAACACTGAGACTGTGTCTGAGTCCCGAACACTGATTGGAAGGTTGTTCCATAACTGTGGCACTTTATAAAAGAAAGATCTGCCCCCTGCTGTAGTCTTCATTGTTTGAGGTACCAACAAATAGCCTGCACCTTTTGATCTAAGTAGTCGTGGAGGATCATATTGGTACAGAAGTTCACTCAGATACTGTGGTGCAAGACCGTTAAGTGCTTTATACGTCAGTAGTAGTATTTTATAATCAATGAAAGATTTAATTGGGAGCCAGAATATTTCTAATTTTAGCAATATTTCTAAGGTAAAAGAAGGCGTGATATTATTCACGTGATCCTCTGTCTAATGTCCTTTACACACTCCTCCACATTGTTAAGCTGATCTCTCTCATCTGGCTTTGCTGAAATATACAGCTGTATATCATCAGCATAGCAATGAAAGCGAATACCATGTTTATGTATAATTTCACCCAGAGGCAGCATATATAAAGAGAAAAGCAGTGGGCCTAAGACAGATCCTTGCAGAACACCAAACCTTACCTCAGAGAGTGTGGATATCTCAACATTTACATCAACAAACTGAAAGCGATCAGTCAAATAAGACCTAAGCCAGGAGAGAGCTGTTCACTTTATTCCAACAACGTTCTCAAGTCTAGCAAGCAGTATAGTATGATCAATTGTATCAAAAGCTACATTAAGGTCAAGCAAAACAATTAAAGAGACAAAACCCGGATCAGAGGCCAATAACAGGTCATTTACAACCTTAACTAGCCGTCTCTGTGCTATGATAAGGCCTAAATCCTGACTGATACGTTTCAAAAATGTTATTCCTAAGTAGATGTGAGTATAACTGCTGTGCTACAACCTTTTCTAAAATTTTGGAGATAAAGGGGAGGTTTGATATTGGCCTGTAGTTGGACAGCTGACATGGGTCAAGGTCAGGTTTCTTAATTAGGGGGTTGATAATTGCCAGTTTTTAGGATTTAGGTACATAACCAGTGCTAATTTATTAGAAGGATCTGTTGGTTTGGTAGATTCACTGAGTCAGAATCAACAAAAGCTGCTTATATTTCAAACTTAATTACAGTGAATGACCATAACCCCAGGTTTTATTTTTTTACTATTCAGCATTCATTAAACCCAGCTCCAGCACTTGTTCCAGTAAATTCACAAGGAATTACAAAACATCTTTTTTTTTTTTTTTAAACAATTTTTCAAAAATAACATGGACGTTATCAGATTAAACTTTTCACATTTAACTTTAACTGACTTTGATCTCTATGTTGATCATTTAAACTCATTGAATGTCTAATACTGTCTTCGAAAGAAATATTGATTCTTGCATAAACAGTTCATTCAGCTCTTACTATGTTTCTTAAGAACTTTGTACATTCAGTTGGACATTGTTTGCTGACTATTGATAATATATTGTTGCTCTCAGAAATTGTTCTGGATTCTAAAAAGGCCAGTGTTCAGCCCTTATTGCAAAAGCATATCCCCGATTGAACGCTGCCACAACAATCAAAGCCAATTTCTAAACTTTCCTCATTTCTCCCAAATTTCTTAAGAAGGCTGTGCTGCTAACACTTCTACTTGTATTCCAGAGAAATAATATCTTAGAGTATCTTGTTCTACCCAGTACCGGAACTGAATTACTCAATAAGCGGTATCTTTAAATGCAGGAGAATGCAGGAGAATGCAGTCAATTATAATTAGTATTTAAATTTATGTGGTATCTCAGTGGTTAAGACATTGAATTTCTAATTCGGAAGATTGTAAGGTATATAATATAATAATAATAAAATGTATGCATGTATGATGTGTATATATGAATATTTATATTCCTTATTTTCCTTTATACTCCCCTCAATGACTTGCAATAACTATAAATATATTCTGAAAAATTTAAAAAAAAATACACAATACAGAAAGAATATAATATAATTGCTGTCTACTTCACAGGCAAATCTGATATGTTAACAAATAAGTTCAAACCTGTTTTTACCCGTTTGTTTTTTGTTACACATTGTTACTGTAATGCATGATGTTCACTTGCCTCAGGCATTGTACAGTTTCTGAACAATAAAACCTCTTCAGGTCTTCAGTATTGTCATACTTGTATCACTCCACCTCTTAATACCATTACTATGTCGCCACGGCTATAGAAACCATTAATGTTGTACAGAAACATAGTATGACAGCACTGCATCGCAGACATTGTTACTGCATTTCTCTTACGATTTGAAACAAAGGCAAATTGTGTATTTCCTGGCAAAGTTCTTTTCAGCTTTGATTGATGTCTAGCTTTCCTTGAAAAGGAAATCTGCAAGCAAATCAATTTCTTCTCCTCTGTCAGCCATTGTGGAATGAAAAAGCAGCTACTGAATACACACAAATATATTTGAGCTTGTGCAGTTAAATACAGATGCGGTTTGTGAGCTCTGATTAGTGCGCTCTATGAAGTTCCGATTAAACGATTAAAAATGCCAATGTTATTGTGCGCTTGCTAGATGGCCTCGGTGTCAAATCTGATCCGGTCAAGCAAGTTTCATTCTCATGTATTTAAAGCTACAGGTGCCTGCACTGTTGAATCTGGAAGCATATTTCTTTGACCCTGGCAGCACATGATGACTAAAATGTATGATTGAATAGAAAATAAACATAAACATCCAGTCCCCAGATCTCAACCCCATAGAAAATCTTTGGAGGGAGTTGAAAATCCGTGTTGCCCAGCGACAGCCCCAAAACACCACTGCTCTAGAGGAGATCTGCATGGAGGATTGAGCCAAACTGCCAGCAACAGTGTGTAAACACCTTGTGGAGACTTACAGAAAACGTTTGATCTCTCATTGCCACCAAAGGGTACATAACAAAGTATTGAGATGTTTGTTATTGACCAAATACTTATTTTACACCATCATTTGCAAATAAATTCTTAAAAAATCAGACAATGTGATCTTTTGGATTTTTTTTCTTTTGGACTTTTTCGCATTTTGTCTCTCATGGTTGAAGTGTAACTATGATGAAAATGACAGGCCTCTCTCATCTTCTTAAGTGGGAGAACTTGCGCAATTGGTGGCTGACTAAATACTTTTTTGCCCCACTGAACACTGCTGGAAGCAGTACAACTAAGATAAAAGCTAGACCTTTGAACATTGAAGAGGCTAAAATATTGAGAATGATTAAATTATATTCATGAAAAAATAGATTAAAACATAAGTCAGTAATTATGAGAATGTTTACGCTAGCAGAGAAGGCATTGCTAGCCCTGACGGCCCACCACTGGTCTTTAGAGAATTGAGACTCTAGAGCTGTTCAGACATTAAGTGGAAGTTTGCTCCACCACTAAGATGACAGGACTGAAAAGAATCTTGAAGAAGGTCTAGCTTGTAAACTGAGAGATAGAGGTAGATAGATAGACCAGTCAAGCAGTGGCAGAGGATGGAGGGAGCGCTGTGCTGTTACGAAAGAGATAAGTGCTGTATGGTAGTGGGGTGCTATTCTCTTTTTGGCTTTGTAGGTAAACATCAGTGTTTAAAGTCTGATGTACATGATGCTACAGAAACCCGGTGGAGATCTTTAGATAGTTGAAAACTATTTGTGAAGCTTTTGTTCTGGATTAGATCTTAGTTTTGCTTTTGATAGATTTGGTTTGGGATATTAGGCACCACCCAAAGGTTTTTCGGGTCATATTGGTCCAGAAGGCAAGTTTCTGTTTAAATTGCAGGATGTACTCTACATCAGTGGTCCCCCACCCCCGGGTAATTGGTACCAATCGGTACCATCGGTAATCAATTGGTACTGGGCCGCACAAAAAAATGTTACATTATTTCCGTTTTATTTATTAGCTGATTCTGGACGATGTTTTATTTTGGAAAATTACCGGATTCTCTCTGCCACAACTGTCTATGACTCACTCTTGATGCCTCGGTCACGTCTTACCTCCATCCGCTACCTTCTTAAAGGGGCTCCAGCTGCTAACACATAATACATTACCGCTAAATTGAAACCAACAAGCTAGAAAAATCACAAAAAAACACAACACAGTGGATTCACGTTTATTATTATATTTAGAAAATACCAGTTTTAATGCTGGTCGTATCATTTTATTTTGTTGTATTTATCCGCCACAACTTAAAAGCCGGTCCGTGAAAATATTGTCTGACACTAAACCGGTCCATGGTGCAAAAAAGGTTGGGGACTGCTGCTCTACATCCTACTGCAGGGCTCTATTCACAGCCAAGTTCAGTTTTTCTCTGTATATGTGTCCCTATATATATATATATATATATATATATATATATATATATATATATATACACACAGTTGTGTTCAAAATTATTCAACCCCCACTGAAATTGATTGTTTTGGTCGGTTTGACATTGATTATGATCATTCAGTCATCCTGCTTACAATTAAATCAAAGAGGCACGTGTAGGTCAGACAAATATAACATAACATTTATAATGAAATAACCACAAATGTCTTTTCTGAGCTCACATCATTATCAGTTTTATTCAACCCCCAAGTGACATTCAATCTTAGTACTTAGTACAACATCCTTTTACAGTTATAACAGCTTTTAAACGTGAAGCATAGCTTGACACAAGTGTCTTGCAGCGATCTATGGGTATCTTCGCCCATTCATCATGGGCAAAAGCCTCCAGTTCAGTCACATTCTTAGGCTTGCGCACTGCAACTGCTTTCTTTAAGTCCCACCAGAGGTTCTCAATCGGATTTAAGTCTGGTGACTGCGATGGCCACTTCAAAATGTTCCAGCCTTTAATCTGCAACCATGCTCTAGTGGACTTGGAGGTATGCTTGGGATCATTGTCCTGTTGAAAGGTCCAACGTCTTCCAAGCCTCAGGTTTGTGACGGACTGCATCACATTGTCATCCAATATCTCCTGGTACTGAAGAGAATTCATGGTACCTTGCACACGCTGAAGCTTCCCAGTACCTGCAGAAGCAAAACAGCCCCAAAGCATGATTGACCCCCCGCCATGCTTCACAGTAGGCAAGGTGTTCTTTTCTTCATAGGCCTTGTTCTTCCTCCTCCAAACATAGCGTTGATCCATGGGCCCAAACAGTTCTAATTTTGTTTCATCAGTCCACAGAACACCCAAACTTCTTTTGGCATACTGCAGTCGACTCTTCTTATTCTTTGGGGACAGCAAGGGGGTGCGCCTGGGAGTTTTGGCATGGAGGCCTTCATTACGCAGGGTGCGCCGTATTGTCTGAGCAGAAACTTCAGTACCCACATCTGACAAATCTTTTCTCAGTTCCTCAGCAGTCACACGGGGACTTTTCTCCACTCTACGCTTCAGGTAGCGCACAGCAGTCGAAGTCAGCATCTTCTTTCTGCCACGACCAGGTAGCGTTTCAACAGTGGCCTTTGCCTTGAATTTGCGAATGATGCTTCCTATGGTGTCTCTTGGTATGTTTAACATCTTTGCAATCTTCTTATAGCCATTGCCCTTCCTGTGAAGAGTAATCACCTGTTCTCTTGTCTTCCTGGACCATTCTCTTGACCTCACCATGTTTGTAACCACACCAGTAAATGTCTAGAAGGAGCTGAGTATCACAGTCATTTTAAAGCTGCCTAATTGGTGCTTATTAGGCTTTATTGCTGCTCCCTGATATCCACAGGTGTTTTCAATACCTGATTGAAAACACTTCATTGAACCTCTGTTCTTCAGAGTGGTAGTCTTTAAGGGGTTGAATAATTATGTCAATGAAGAATTCACAAAAGAAACATTTACTACTGTATTACAAAACTAATTGATGTCATTTTAGTTGCATATGGTTCTTTAAGAAGTCCTTGTAGGATTTCATTCTGAATACAATTACAAATGTACACTAAATTCTAAAACCATTTACAGCATTGGGGTTGAATAATTTTGAACACAACTGTATATATATATATATATATATATATATATATATATATATATATATATATATATATGTGTGTGTGTGTGTGTGTGAGATTTTAAATACATATCTTTATATCTTTATTTTATTCAGATAGCTCACAGCTTTATCTTTTTTTAAAGCTAAATAATAGCCGTAAGCTTGATGTAGGTTTTAGATTGTATCACAGCTATCAAGAACTGAATTCAGAAAACTTCCAGCAGCTGAAAACTGAAATTGTTGTTATTGTTATAGCCATATCATATTGCAAAAATGCAATAGAAACAAATATTGGTTCACTGGAAGGTGATATGAGAACAACATCCAAGCATTTCGGTGTTGTAATTCTAATGGCGCTAGATCTGATAAGCTAACAAAGAACTTTAAACCTGTTTATTTTTATATGTTTTTTTTTCGTTACACACTGACAACTTATGCATAATGTTAATTTGCCTTAGGCAATATACAGTTTCTGAGCTTAAAAAAACTTCCCATAATGCTGTATTTCTCCAGTTTTGACTGAAGTCTACTGGCTACCAAACAAATACCGTATTTATTACTATTCATTTATTTTGTACTTTTTATATTACTCAATTATTGATTCTACTTTGACCAACAAGGACTTTATGATCATTAAACCAAAATTAGTTGATTACCTCATGGTCTGAATTAAAAACGTTGAAATTATGTACATTACAGCACAGTGAAACTATTTCTTTGAATATCCCAGAGATGTTAGGAAGCTGGGGTCAAAGCGCAGGGTCAAACACAATACAGGAGACCAAAGGGTTGAGGGCCTTGCAAAAGGGCCCAAGAGTGCCAGCTTAATGATGCTATGGTTTAATTGAATGTTATGTTGTAATGTGTCCTGGTCGGAGGTGGCAAAAGTACACACATCCATTACTTAAGTAGAAGTACAGATACTCATGTTTTAAAATACTCGGGTAAAAGTTGAAGTACTGATTATACCTTTTTACTTAAGTGAAAGTAAAGAAGTCTTGGCTCTGACATGTACTTAAGTAAAAAGTAGTTATTACTTCTACCTGTTTTAGCTGTTAACTGGACCTCACATCATAATAATATTTGACAGACAGACAGACAGACAGACAGACAGACAGACAGACAGACAGATAGATAGATAGATAGATAGATAGATAGATAGATAGATAGATAGATAGATAGATAGATAGATAGAACATTGTCATTGCATAGTACAGGTACACAGCAACGAAATGCAGTTTGGCATCTACCAGAAGTGCAAAAAGTAGCAATCATGCAAATAGTGAAGATAAATATGTATCATATGTACAGCATGTGATATATATGTAAGCATATGTACAGTGATTAAATATAAAGGCTATAACTGTTTAGAGACGTGTGGACATCATTAAGAGCCTTTGCTATGTTTCCACACGGACAGCTAATGAGGTGATACCGGAGAAAGTGCACCTCTTCAAGTCAAGAAGCTTTTATATATATATATAATCATAGACATTTCACAGATTTGAATGATGTATTGTTTTTATCTGTACGATCAATAAAGACAGTAATTTATTTTTGTGTCACTATTATGAGGGAAAAACCCACAAAACGCCATCCAGAGGATAAATTGTGTAAAACATGGCGGATTTGGTGTTTGATTTGAGACTTTGTGCAAAAATAAAACAAAAGTTTACTGATTAAAATTATTTATTTATTGTATATCTAAGTAAAGAAGGGACAACGTGAACAAGTGTATGTTTTGCTGGAGGTTTTAATTTCGCCTCTTTTATATTTAGTTATTTATTTATGTAATTATACTTTTTATAAAAATGCGCGCTGAATTAATGGCGTGTTAATAACATCTAGTGCCGTTTACAATAATTTTAATTTTGACAGCCAAATATATATATATATATATATATATATATATATATATATATATATATATATATATATATATATTAATACAAAACTAATTAAAAATGTTGTTACCTAATGAAATGTATCCAGGCTGAAGATCCACATATAGAACACAAGCAGAGAAAAGATGATCATGAATGTGTCTGTTTTCAGTCATGTTCTCATCACTGACTCCCTCTGTCTCATCCACATTAACCCCAAACTTCTTACTGCCTTCTGCCTGCTGATTCTTATCTTCGTAAAGAGTGAGAGTCAGGACTTTATACACAAGCGGATTGAAAAAGACACGCAGTAACCGGCTGAAATTGGTGCAGTGAAAATAAAAAATATATTTATTACAATGGAGACCCTAATGCACAAATGCACTAATATCCCAGTATTTTTTTTATTCAATGAACACTTGCACCTCTGGATTTGAGAGTTTTATGTTGAAATAATGACATTTATTAATAGAATTATAATTATTAATTATAAAATGAAGCAAAATGTTAATGTGCAGCAGTCCCCAACCGTTTTTTGCACCATGGACCGGTTTAATGTCAGACAATATTTTCACGGACCGGCCTTTAAGGGGTTGGGGGGATAAATACAACAAAATAAAATGATACGACCGCCATAAAAACTGGTATTTTCTAAATATTATAATAAATGTGAATCCACTGTGTTGTTTTATGTTCATTTTTCTAGCTTGTGGGTTTCAATTTAGCGGTAATGTATTATGTGTTAGCGGGCAGAGCAGCCCCTTTAAGAAGGTAGCGGATGGAGGTAAGACGTGTGACCAAGGCATCTTGACATGCATCAAGTGTCATCATGAGTCATAGAAAGATGTGGCGGAGAGAATCCGGTCATTTTCCAAAATAAAACATTGTTCAGAATCAGATAATAAATAAAATGGAAATAATGTAATGTATTCTTTCTGAGCGGCCCGGTAGCAATTGACCCACGGACGGGTTGGGTACCACTACAGTACAGTTCTGTATACATAAAATAGCATTTTTGGGGTGGCGTCCGTTTATCATGGTTTTTCATTTAAACAAGGGGGATTACTGTAACGTTCATGAAAATCTTGTGAATTGGGAAAAAACCCTACATTTTTGCTCTTGAGATTTCATGTATGCACAAGACTCACAAACAGTGGTGTAAAGTCTTCTTCTTCTTCTTTCGGCTGCTCCCATTAGGGGTCGCCACAGCGGATCATCCATCTCCATACCCCCTCTGTCCTCTATATCTGCCTCTTTCACACCAACACTACCTGCATGTCTTCCCTCACCACATCCATAAACCTCCTCCTTGGCCTTCCTCTTTTCCTCCTACCTGGTGGCTCCATCCTCAGCATTCTTCTACCAATATAACTCATGTCCCTCCTCTGCACATGTCCAAACCATCTCAATCTCGCCTCCCTCACCTTGTCCCCAAATCATCCTACATGGGCTGTCCCTCTAATAAACTCATTTCAAATCTTGTCCATCCTCGTCACTCCCAACGAAAACCTTAACATCTTCAACTAACACCACTGTAAAGTGTTTTAGTAAATATTATTTGTTACTGTACATAATCTTATGGCTATGCTACTTAATATCAGGGCTATAAGCAACTTTTGCTCTCTTCTCAACTACATTTAGGCTTCAATATATATACTTTTTACTTCACTGTATTTTAATTGACAATGACTGAATTAACAATTACATTTTGACCTCTGTTGAAGATGTCATTAAGACTCAACACTTCTCTACCCGCATCTGCTGCCTGTGAGCGACTTTTTAGCTCTGCTGGCCTCATTTTTAGTCTAAAAAGAGCTCGAATAAATTCCAAAAACTTTGACAACTGGATTTTGTTAAAGTTTAATAAAAATATTGCCCCTCACTTGACATGCATCAAATCACAGTCAGCGCTAAATATTTATTTTTACTTTATTTAAAAAATTATTTACTTTCATTTAATTTGTCCAGTGAATTCTAATGGACACTGGAATTTTATTTGGTAACTGAAGATTCCTTTTTAAACGATTGCTTTACAACTTTTTTATGACCGACTTGTACGATTTTGGCATTTGACATTTGATTTGTATTTTAGGAAATAAAACTCCACAAATCAACTGTTTTTTCACTAACGTTTCTTGGTGTTGAGGTCTAGTGCATCTTTGAGCCTATGTTTAATATTAGTCAAATACTCAAGTTGTTAAAATTAGATTTTCTAACACTTTTTCTCGTCATATTGGAATTTAAAATGTAATGGAGTAAGTTTTGCAGGAAGGTATCTAAACTTTTACTCAAGTATGTTTTTCTGGTACTATATACACCTCTGATCCATTGATAAGGTCATAGACAGACAAGTGTTTCATAAAATGTGTGTAAAACAAACAACAACAAGAACCCCTCTACATTCTACACTGTGACCATCTCTTTCGTGTTCGGGTCTAAAATCATGTCATTAGTCATTATCCAAATGAGCAAACAGAATGAAGAATGCAAAGGAGTGCAGGTCCTTCATTACTTTTCATTGTCATGCACAGCCAGAGCTTTGATTGGTCCTGATAAACATTCCTACTTTAACAAAGAGTGTGTTTGTTTAAGGCCAAACAAACACCTGAGGCAGGTTCACCATGGGGGGCTTGCAGACGTCGGGCCTCCACATATCGTATGGTCACTTCATTATAAAGGACAGACAGTGATTCATGCAGACGGTATTGCTCCCAGACTAGGGATTTCTCTCTGTGTACAGGGATTGACAAACGTTTATAAACTTGTCCACTGGGCATGTAAAAACTTTAATGTGCTGTCTGCTCTTTTGTGGCCTGGTAAAACCAAACTGTTGAAAGTTTTTGGCTCTTGACAAAAAACCCGAACATTGTCGGCCATTATTTCCTGTTACTGAACATAAAATGTTTTCAAGTCTGTCTGGTGTCTTTATTTTCTCTTGTTGTGCTTGACTGTGAGGTCACACTGTATATAGTAAGCAGAAGAGTTCCATAATGGTTTCACCAAAGACTCAGTCAGACACATTGTGTCTCTACATTATCTGGTAATGAGTGTAGTGCAGCACAAAGTGGTGGAGGTACTCCCGTAGCTTGCACTACTTTCATGTAAATGAGTTGTGGTAATGAGTGTAGTGCAGCACAAAGTAGTGGAGGTACTTCACCAGTCAGTAGTCAGTAATCAGTAATCTTTGGTTATTTAGGCTCCATGATAGCTGGGAATAGACCAGTAACATGAAATATGCTTAACAACTTGATTTACCTGCATTCAAGATCAGATATTGAGTCTTATTTCAGTTCAATTCCTATTTATTTGTAGAGCGTTTTAACAAAGCCTCAAAGCAACTTCACAGAGATAAAGAAGTTCAAAAGTCAGAATGTATAAATGTAGTGCCTATAAGCATGTTCCTTTTCATTGTAAGTGTAAGTTTATCTCTAATGTGCGAGCCAGTTGTTGACTGTGGCAAGGAAAGATCTTGAAAGGAACCAGACTTCAAAAGAGAACCTCATCTTCATCTGCATGGCACCAAATGGCCATTTATTATAGTTGCATCATTTTTGAGGTGTATTGTTCAGTGATTGGCACTTAAATGCAAAACTGTTTATGCAAACTGTGGTCCTGAGCTATTGCAGCAGACCTTATATTAATAACAGTCCAAATCCATCCTCAAAGTTCTTTTTAGTTTCTCAGTAACTCCATGGATCTTTAGGCTGTTGATGTGAAACCATCCCTAGCTGCACAGAGTGTCCTCCAATTGAAGAGTACTGCATGAATTGTGCATATCTGAAGTAAAGAAAGAGTCAGGTGTCTCACGCTCTGTGACAAACAGGAATGAAGATTGTTTTTCGAATGCGAAATGCCTGTCAAGTTATTAATGATACACTGACACATGCTTATCTAAACTCGATTAAGTGCCCTCATTAGTGGCATATTTGTACAGAAGAAAATAACTCAGCCAACACCCGGTTTTTGCAGTTGCTGTAACTGTCTATTGAGACACGCATTATTAGTAAACAATTAAAGCTATTGAGGACTGTGAACGAGACTTGAACGACAGGGTTAGTGTCAGGACACACTGGCGCCAGCTGTAAAACTGAGCGTCCTCTTTTATATCAGCCGGATCGACTGCATTACTGCACATCAAACAGACCTGCTTCAAGCCACCACACCAAACAAGTCATGTTCAGGTTGTATTGGGTGTTTGCTCAGCAGTAAAAAAAAGGGAAGAGACAGAAGTGTATTGTTCTTCAATATGGACAGAACTTGAGTTGGAAGAAAAGAGAAATATAGGCAGCAGTGATTTCACACCAGGTCACTATGGATAGAAATAGCAGTCTGGCCTGACAAGAGAATTAATGTAATGTGTTTAATGTATGTAACAATTTCCTTAATAAACAGCATCTGAAAGACAGTGGCTCATTTAATTACAATTCATTGAGATTACAAATTGTTGTTGCCACTTTTCCAACATCCAACTAATACCATGATATGTTTTGCTATATTTGTCATATACAGGTGCATCTCAATAAATTAGAATGTCATGGAAAAGTTCATTTATTTCAGTAATTCAACTCAAATGGTGAAATGCATGTATTAAATAAACTCAATAGACACAGACTGAAGTAGTTTAAGTCTTTGCTTCTTTTAATCGTGATGATTTTGGCTCATATTTAACAAAAACACACAAATTCAAAAATAAAAAAAAAGAGAATACTTCATAAGACCAATCAAAAAAACATTTTTAGTGAATTCTTGGCCTTCGGGAAAATATGTTAATTTACTGTATATGTACTCAATACTTCTTAGGAGATCCTTTTGCTTTAATTACTGCCTCAATTCGGCGTGGCATGAAGGTGATCAGTCTGTGGCACTGCTGAGGTGGTATGGAAGCTCAGGTTTCTTTGACGGTGACCTTCAGCTCATTTGCATCTTTTGGTCTCTTGTTTCTCATTTTCCTCTTGACAATACACTATAGATTCTCTATGGGGTTCAGATCTGGTGAGTTTGCTGGTCAGTCACCAACACCATGGTCATTTGGGTACCAAATCCTGCTGGAAAATGAAATCTACATGTTTAAAAAGCTGGTCATCAGAAGGAAGCATGAAGTGCTCTAAAATGTTTTGGCAAATGGATGCAGTGACTTTGGTTTTCAAAAAACACAGTGGACCAACACCAGCAGATGACATTGCATCCCAAATCATCACAGACTGTGGAAACTTAACACTGGACTTCAAGCAAATTGGGCTATGAGCTTCTCCACCCTTCCTCCAGACTCTAGGACCTTGTTTTCCAAATAAAATACAAATCTTGCTCTCATCTGGAAAGAGGACTTTGGACCACTGGGCAACAGTCCAGTTCTTCTTCTCTTTAGCCGAGGTAAGACGCCTCTGACGTTGTCTGTGGTTCAGATGTGGCTTAACAAGAGGAATACGACAACTGTAGCCAAATTCCTTGACAAGTTTTTGTGTGGTGCCTCTTAATGCCTTGACCCCAGCCTCAGTCCATTCCTTGAAGTTCAACCAAATTCTTGAATCGATTTTCCTTGACAAGACTCTCAAGGCTGCGGTTCTCTCGGTTGGTTATGCATCCTTTTCTTCCCCACTTTTTCCTTCCACTCATCTTTCTGTTAACATGCTTGGATACAGCACTCTGTGAACAGCAGCTTCTTTGGCAATGAATGTCTGTGGCTTCCCCTCCTTGTGAAGGGTGTCAATGATTGTCTTTTGAACAATGATTGTGTAGCCTAGTGAACCAAACTGAGAGACCAGTTGAAGCCTCAGGAAACCTTTGCAGGAGTTTTGACTTAATTAGCTTATTGGCATGTCACCATATTCACATTTTTGGAGATTTGTGAATTTGTTTTTGTTAAATGTGAGCCAAAATCATCACAATTAAAAGAACCAAAGACTTAAACGACTTCAGTCTGTGTGCACTAAATTTATTTAATACACGAGTTTCACAATTTGAGTTGAATTACTGAAATAAATGAACTTTTCCAGGACATTCTAATTTATTGAGTTGCTAATATTTGCTGTATTTTTTTGCCATTTATTGCTCTAAGCTTGTTTCCAGTTTCATGCTGATTTCTTTGGTAAGCCTTCATTAACCACATAAGCACATACAATCATTGCAAATAAACACTCATTATGAATTAAACTTTCTATAAGCTTTCTGAACATACTATTCCACATGTAGATCCCATTTGCTGTTATAATAACCTCCACTCTTCTGGGCTGAGGTGAGGAGGCCTGGGGTGCAGTCAGCATTACAATTCATCCCAAAGGTGTTCAATAGGGTTGACATAGCAGGCCATTCAAGATCTTCCACTCCAATAGATGATAGAAGTAAATCTTCATGAAGCTGGCTTTGTGCACAGGGTAATTGTATTGTCATACTGGAACAGGTTTGAGTCTCCTAGTTCACGTGAAAGAAAATGTGATGCTAATGTATTCAGAGACACCCTATACAGTTGTGTGCCTCCAATTTTGTGGTAAAAGCTTGAGAAAGAAGCACATCTGGATGGAAAAGTCCCAATAATTTGGTCTATATAGTGTATATTGGTTACATCTCTGCATTACGGTGAAATAAACAGATTTTTTTTTCTTATATAGTCAAATATGCACATATTTATTTAGAGAAAGATTTGAATATATGTCTTTTTTTTGTTAAATTTATTACAAACATAAAACATATCAGCAAAACATCAGCAAATGAGCCCCATTCACTTTCCCACCATAAAGCCATTAATCTACAGCACCACCAGGCCACGAGCTCAATCCCTCAATCAGGTTAGGATTTTTATAGATGGTAATAAAGAGCAGGTTTATCCTGAATTTACCACACAGTGCTCTGCTTCAGCCTCGTTAAATCTCATCGTGCCAGAAGTGGGAAGTAACGAAGTACAAATACTTAATTTCTGTGCTTAGGTACATTTTTCTGGTATCCGAATGTAATTTTTTATTTATTTTTTAGCAATTTTTACTTTTAATAATTACTTTGTACACAAATATCTTTCTACTCCTTACATTTTTAAAACAGGCTCGTTAGTTTTAGTTTAATCTAGTTGGTGATATGATTGAAATTTTTCTTCTCATTTGTTCAGCCCATCAACCTATTTTTCTCACTGGGTCGGCCTTTTCAATCTACCACTGGTGTATCATTTCCTGGCTCTCACACACCACAGACGTAGGCCAGTTTACGAAGAAAACAAGCAGGCAAAAGGCAACAAGAAGTCTGGGGTTCAAGTGGATAAGACGGAGGGAGTCAGTGATGTAAACATGACTGAGAACAGAGACATTCCTGATCACCTGATCATCATCATCATCTTTTCTCTGCTTGTGTTCTATATGGTGGTTGTTCAGCCGAATACATTCATTAGATAACAAAAAAAATGTTTATATTAATATGTTAATATGATATGAGGTCCAGTTGCCAGCATGACACTAAAACAGGTAGTAGTTATGACTAAAAGTACATTGCAGAGCCCAATCTTCTTTACTTTAACTACATCAACTATTACCAGAGTCTTTTAAAACATAAGTATCTGTTCTTCTACTTCAGTGAAGGATGTGTGTACTTTTGCCATCTCTTCATGGTGCAGGTTTCTTGCTTTATACACACAAAGCAAACATGGATATGGGTATTTTACTCCAGGCTGTTCATGCATGATCTGCTGTAAAGCTGCATGAATAGTAAACAAGGACGTCCTGGTATTTACATTCAGACTTCTTTGACGATATAGCTTGACTAAATATTGAAGTTATTCAGAGCTGAGGGGCCAAGCATGAGTTTTGTATTATGAAGGCTCATTATTCTGAAGAATACTGCAAAAAAAAAGTTCTGCCTCAGGTGTTTAAACCCTGAAGTGCATGCTTTTCTCTTTTTAAGTAAAAAGATATTCATACCTATACGCTACATTTTGGAAACAGCAAAAATACAGAAAGCCAAAATTACTGAAAAGTTACAATGAAATCCCAAATGCCCAAAATTAAATAAGGTTGCAGAACTTTTCCAGTGTCTCTGGAACCATTAAAAGTCCATTCAGAAGTACAATTTCCAGGTTTCCTGTTGGATCCTGAGCTCGAGTTACTGTCTTGTGTGGGTTTTCTCTGGGTTCTTTAGTTTTTTCCCATCTGCCAAAAACATGCCGGAAGATAGATTGGACATGCTAAATTAGTTCTGTGTGTGTATTTCTAAGGTCCACCACAGACCTTTTACTGAAGACGAGAAGCACTCTCTGTTCGATCAAAGGACGTGAAAGATGTCCACATTATTGTATACCTGCTAGATGTCCGGAAACACGTGATGCATGTGATTTGATGAATGAAATATGATTGGCTAAAAACTCTAATGTACACAGACACTCCTTGAAGCGGCGCATCCGAAAGAAAAGCTATGAAAGGAAGAGAATGGACTATATGGAATAAATCTACTACTTATTCGTTGACAAAAACATATAAAATCAAAGATGGCCTTGCTGGCCCGGACGACCCGCTAGTGATGAAAATCCAAACCGAGCTGAACAAAAAAAACATTTTACTGCTATGAATCAAGCGTTTCCTGATTGTGTAGAAGTGTGTGATTCTAAAAAAGTACAGACAAACCAAGACTCATTCTGCTACCAACAAGCACTAAGTCTTGCACATTCACCTGCCAGAAATGAAGACAGTCCTCGCATATATTCAAAACTCGACTACTTAAAAAAAATTAGCATTTTCTGTTTAACATCATCTAGTCATGTGACCACACCGTCACCCATCTGCGACTCGAATTGATGATGTAATACAGAGCTTGTGGAACCATTTCACACCTGCAGAAATGTGTAAAGTATTGCGCAGGGTGTTATAAGTCTCTGTGGGTGGGAGGAAGGCAAAAAGTGTCGTCATGACCTTGCACAGGCAAGACAAAGTGCGGGCCAAATCTCACCTTCAGGTGAATTTAGAGCTGCTTAAGCTTGTAATTGCCTTGAAGCTGCTTGCGATCATTTCAGCGTTATCCTTAAACCCTAAGCAAGACAGACAACAAACTGTGTGATGGGATTACGGAAATAGGCTTATTACAGCAACCAATCAAACTATTGCACATGATGCAGCTGAGATGAACTGTCCTGACCTGTTAGATTTACACTCTTTGTTTGAAATCACTGTAGTAAATCTCTAAAACTCTCCAGGTGATGTTGGCTAATTTGCATATTCATAATGTTGCTGTGATCATTTACATATTGAAATATGTGTAATATATATACATGGCAGATCTTCTGAAGAGAATAAAATAGTCAGAGTTTTTGTCAGATAAGAAAATAATAGATAATGTACTTTATTTATTTATGTTGGAACAATTTGCCCTACAAATTAATTCCACTATTGTTGGTTTTGGGAACAATAGTGATGAGTGATTGGTTATTGGTTGTTGGTAACATTAGTGATCAGTGATTGTTGTTGAGAAAAATATTGATCAGTGATTGGTGTTAGTAACAACGTCTGGACATCTATTCAACGTTTAGCAGAGCGGATGCACGCAAGGCAGCTTACCGGGACGTGTTCTCAGAGCAAGCCCTAGACAATTGGCAAAGGTTTTCACTGACATTTTCGACCTGTCATTGGCCCAAGCCACAATTCCTACATGCCTTAAGACCACAGCCATCATACCAGTGCCTAAGCACTCAGCTGCCGAATGCCTGAATGCCTTTCGCCCAGTTGCACTCATCCTTATCGCTAGGAAGTGCTTTGAGAAACTGGTCCTGACTCACCTCACTGCAGGCCTACCACCTACACTGGACCCACACCAGTTTGCCTATCGCCCAAACAGGTCGACAGAGGATGCAGTGATCAGTAATTGGTTGCTGGGAACAATAGTGATCAGTGATTGTGTTGGGAAAATAGTGATAATTGATTGGTTGGAAAGAAAAGTGATCAGTAGTTGGTTTTTAGAAACATTTATTAGGTGGTCTTCTGGCCTAGTGATTAGCTAAGCTCTTTATTTAAAAACAAACAAACAAACAATAAAATATATATTTTTTGTATACCAACCACAGTCAATAACTTCCCAACACTGATTGAGACATGATTTAAGCCTCCTGCATTTCAGTTCTATTAGGATGTAACAAAGTAATAAATATCAAGCTAACAATTTGCTAAGAATACAAAAGACCTTAAACAGAGCACCTGAAAACAATTCTAAATGGTGCACAAAGTGTTGAATGTCTCTGTTTTTTATTAATATCTCATGTCATCCATGAAACGAGGGGTCAAAATATAGCTGGCCCAGTTCGACGCATTGGCTGTAATTGTTTATAGAAATATTCCCATAATCCTCCATTGCTCCCTTGGGCCTCATATACAGAAACAATACATTCCAACGTTGAGGAAAAAGGAGTGATTCCTCCAGCAGAAAGTACGATTGTATTCCTGGAAGAGCGCCTGCTTGGACACAAGGGTTGTTAAACATCTATTACAAAGCAAGTGAGCTATGTCGATCTGTTTCGAGATGTGCGTCAAGGCCTGTGGGCTTAAAGACCTAAACAGCGCAGGAGTGTGAGGAGACGTGTTTTTAAAGACTTAGCGAGGCAGCCAGATTGCATTTTGGTTTGGATATCAACCAGCTGATGGCTGTGTGCAGATTTAATAGCTTCAGAGCTTTTTTGTTGCTCGTTTTCCTTGGATGGGTTTTTGATTAGCAATCAGAGCTAGGAGAATTTAGTATGGCAATGTTCCATTTTGGGCAAAAGATTTTTGATTAATTGAATTCTCACTCTCATATTAGATATTAGCAATAATGCTGATCTAGGGCCAGGTTTACTCAAATTTATTCTGAAACTAGATTCACCTAAAAAGAAAATCAGTGTGATTCATATCTTTAGTATAGTCCAGTACAGAAGATCTTAATCTTTTTGGACCCTTTAAACTGTATTATAATTTCAGTGGCCATTCTGAAATAATTTTTGCTTATTTATTATTGGCATAGTTTTTTTTCCCTGTACTTTCCACTGATATTACATATTAGCTTTAAGTTGACATTATTTTATTATTATAATAAAATCTTTGAGGGTTGGGATTAAACCCATTCAAATTTCAAATTATGCTACCAGTCAAAGCAGCTAATAACTTACGAAGTGCAATAATATATATATATATATATATATATATATATATATATATATATATATATATATATATATATATATATATATATATATTATAGTGTTTGTATTGGGTTGGTTATCCATTACTGTGGAAAGAAAAACAGAAAGAAAATTCACAGACTATGCATGCATCACACGATCTGAGCTATGCCTCAGGCTATGTCCCACTGACCGATCAGATTATAGTATTAGCCTGTTTCTTTGGATCAATATCAGTTTAATATCACAAGTTTTTACAACACATGGCACTGATGAATGTTCTGCTCTGCTATTCCACTTGATGTCCCAGGAATGACTATTCAGTGAAACATTAACAATGTCTTATAGTGCAGCTCTCAACTAGCAATCAGAGCCAATCATAGACTTCGTGTAGACAGTAGGGGCTTAATGCTTGTCACGTGTACTTTACAGAACAACAAAATTCTTTCTTCGATGTTATGAAGCTGGGGTCAAAGTACAGGGTCAACTATGATACAGCGCCTCTGGAGCACAGAGGGTTAAGGGCTTTGCTCGAGGGCCCTAAGAGAAGCAGATTCAATTCTGGGGCTTTAACCCCCAACCTTTTAAAAAGTTACCCAGAGCCTTAACCACGAAGCTACCACTTCCACATATATGTGGAAGAGGGTGGTTAGTGCTTCCCTTTTAGTGTAATGTAGCATGAGGAACAATTTTAAAAGTTGCCAAAGAACTTCACATGTCTTGGAAAGGAGCAGGAGTTTGCCTTCTGCCTCCCTAAACAGTAGATTTTATGTGATTTTATACTGTTGCTAGTTAGTTAGTGGGTGAGATTTGGCAAAATTACATTTACAGCACTTGCCAGACTCCTTTATCCAGAGCGACCTATATTTATCACATTCATCACAACTGAGCAGCTATGGGGTAAGAACCTTGCTCAGGGGGTCAGGAGTGGCAGCTTGGTGTGGCTGGGATTTGAGCGTATGATCTTCGGAGCCAAACTCCAGTGCCTTAAACACTAAACTACCACCTCCCAACACTCACTAAATTACAAAATTGAGAGAAAATATAGGAAAACCATCCAGGATAGTTTTAATGAAAAATTAGAATGGTGCCATAAATACAGAATATAGATCGAGTTCTCTAATGCAATATAATGAAAATAAAGCTGTGTTTGGTATCATACCGGTACATCAGCTACCACCCACGTCTGCCATTATTCAAGGCCATAAATTTTTCTTTTATGAGCCCTCTTAATTGACCTTTTAGCCTCCAGCGCTGAGATGTGTTTTAGTCTATGGCGTAGCTCCAGTCCAGCGTCATCACTAGCTAACACTTAATGCGAACACCCACGCGTGCAGGCACGTGAGCGCTCGCACATACGCACTTAAACATCACTGACGTCCGTCAGGCGGGAATCTTTGCTCCGCTTTACTTTGTTTATCTGCTGGAGTAGTTCTCGCTGTGGTTTGGGAGACAGAAATCCTAACATTCTGGCCTATAACAAGCTCAAAATTCATTCGCTGTCTGTCTCTCTGTTGCGTCGCCAACTCAATATGGACGGCTGGAAAATACCCTGGAAAAGACTTGCAGCCCCGCCTGTCCTCTCAAGGGGGATACATCTTGCGAGGGCGCCCCTGATCTAGAGAGAGCCGTGAGCTGGAGGAAATTAAGTGTGTATTAAATCGCACGTCTCTGTTTGGATCTCGCTTTGCCTGGCAACCAGGAAACAAGCCCATTTTTTTTCCCACCCTCTGGAGGCACGCCATTTCAGCCTGTACAAATAGAGCAGTGACGTGCACTATATGTTTCCTGATGGTGATTAATCGCATGTCACACTCACACACATGCAGGCTCATGTGGACTTGATTTAAATCCTATGTAGCTCTCGGGAAATTTTTACACGGGCACGGCAGGAAAAAGCGCTCAGCGCTTCATCTCCAGTTGCTAGGTGATGCATGAACTCGTGATGAGAATGAAAATCCATAAAACTTACATGAAGCCCTTACGTAGTTTAGCTGTTTCACGATGTAGAAATTAGTCTAAAAAAAAAGCCACCACTGATTATTTTAAACTATGTTCATTAAAGTTGGAACAGATCCGTACTATGGATTTTGTGTGCATAGTTTATTTAGTATATTAAACTATCCTGATCAGCATCCTGTGTTAAGGATTCAAGGATTTAAACCTTCAAAAAAAACCAAAAAAAACCTTTACAGGAAGTGGCAACCCAATGCCATGGTCCCTGTCATGAGTTTTCATTATGATTCCGGAAAACAGGCAGGAAATCACTGTCACGAAACAAATGACAGGAAACTGACAAACCCCTTGATACTGTACATCCATGAGGAACACTTACAGGTACAAGACAAACCTTCTAGGATTCTGTTTGAGGAAAAAAAAAAAAACAAGTTGGCAAACATCATGGCATTTCAGAAAGGATAAATATTCCCAACATAACACTGATGGTGTGGTCAGAAAATCCCCCGTTTCTGAGGGAGGATGATGAAATATTGCAAGGCTGAGTGGCCAGAACGACTCCCCGTGCCCGGAAACAAGAACAAGCCTGAGAGGACGAGTGCAGCTGGGAGTGTTTGAACATCATTTGTAGACCACACACAGGCAGCCGTGCAACCCGACACTGAGAGCCAAAACGACCTGGCATTCGCTGCCAACAACCATCAAGAGCAGGAAAAGTCCGTGTTATGAGTTCTGCCACACACCTTTTGGACTGTAATATGCTCCACTATTCAGCCAGACACTATTTGTCTTAGCAATGGCATCCAGGCCCTGTAGGAGAGCTTTTCTTACATTGAGCTTGCACACACTTTAAAATATCGTTAACACATTGATTTTTTAATGTGTCTGTCTTTTCACAGAATGCATTTCACACTGCAGAATGTTAAGCCAATCCATCCCAGCTGAATGATTGTTCTGATTTTAAATGATAACATTCCTCTCAACTCAGAAATGGCATTTTTGAACAGCAAACACGTCTCGGATGCTAATTCTGATTAACCTTTTTTATTTTTTAACAACACTTGTGTGCGAGTTTGGGAACTGAGAAAGCCAGCAAAATGTTTTCCTTTTTCTTTCTCGATATAAGGTTTCAGCTGTTCAGTTCAGGGCCTCTTTTGTCGTATTTTTTCATTTCATAATGTGTCAAATGTTTTCAACGCTTGACAAGTCTGGACTGCAGACAGGCCACTTTAATACCCAGACTCTTTTACTACGGAGCCTTGAGGTTGTATTTTTGTGAATGTGGTTTGGCTTTATCGTGATAAAATACGCAAGGCCTTCCCTGACAAAGACGTCGTCTGGATGGCGGAATATACTGTTGATAAAACCAGGTTGTAAGATGGTGTGGTGGGTCGTCTCTTATCCCAGAGATCCCTCATGTCTGTGTTACCTTCTGGCTCTCCCTTTTATTTATGCTGCCATAGTGAGTCTTGCCAGAGTTCAAAACTGCACAGTGTCCTTAACTTTTATACAACAATAAGGATACTTAACAATCCATATTTTTCTCTCCCTGTCACTCCTTTTGTCTCTCTCTCTCTTTCTCTCTCTCTGTCGAGACATGACATGCTCCTAAGGTACCAGTGACCAGTGTTCCTGCCCCTCTCCTCACCTCGGATCTGCCCACCTCATCCCGGCCTGCCTCTGGATGGTGTTCTCTTTGACTGGAGGCCACTGTGTGCAGCTGGGGATGGTTACACATCAATGACCATGAAATTACGGAGTAAGAACAGAAGCTTTGAGGATGGATTTGGACTCCTGTTAATGCCAACAGTCTGCTACACTGACTCAGGACTACAGTTTGCATTTGATCATCACTGCACACCTCAACAACTTTTAATTGTAATGAATAGACATCCAGTGCCACCCAGATGAGGATGGGTTCCCTTTAGAGTCTGGTTTCTCTCAAGGTTTCTTCCTTATGCCATCTCAGGGAGTTTTTTCCTTGCCACAGTCGCCACTCATTAGGGACAAACTTCTGTGTAAAGCTGCTTTAAGACAATGTCCATTGGGTAATTGATTCCACAATAGCTGTGTCTTCACAAAAGTTAGCCATGTTACACTAATGCAGCCCTATACCATAATTGATGCTGGATTATGAACCATGTGCTGAAAGCCAACCAGATACTGGTTTCCCAGAGCTTAACCTGAAGCATCCATGATTTCCAAAATTTCCATTCCAGGTCTGCATTTAAGCGCCAATCACTGCACACCTTCACAATTATGGCACGGTAATATATGGACATTTGGTGCCACCCAGATAAGGATGGGTTCCCTTTTGTGTCTGGTTCAGCTATACTGTACAGCTGGAGATGGTTCCACATCGACAACTTAAAGATCCTTGAAGTTACTGAGCAACTGAAGAACGTTGAGGATGAATTTGGACTGTAATTATTATCAACAGCCTGCTACAATGGCTCAGGACCACAGTTTGCATGAACAGATCACTAAACAGCACACTTCAACAATGATGTGTAATATGTAATGAACTGTAATTAACGTTTTTTATTTTATTTATTTTTTATTTTTTTCGCAAATTTCAAAATTTCTTTGCAGTTGTTGAATAAGAAACATTCATAACTTGTTGAACAGTTTGTCCATGTTTTTGGGTAAACACCTCCCAATCTTTTGAAAGATTTAGCTTCTCTGGATTCTCTTTTTATACCCAGTCATGTTACCCAGCTGTTGCCAGTTAACCTAATTAAGTGTAACATTTGCTTTCTTTCTTTCTTTCTTTCTTTCTTTCTTTCTTTTTTAGCATTACACAACTTTTCCAGTCTTAAGTTGCCCCGCCCCTAATTTTCTTGAAAAGATTTGCTGGCATCAAATTCTAAATAATCATCTATTTCTCAAAAAAAATCACCCTTTTTAATGGCATTTATTTTAATTCAATAACAAGTTTAAATGAATTGCATAGCTTTGTGTTGAAAAGCCAAACTGAGTACGATCCGATCCGAAATTAGCAGCCGGCTAGTTATGCGTTAATGACGCACTCTAACATGGATAATTTTCTCAAACATTTCCATTTCCTGAAGTGTTTTATTTTATGTTTAAAACAGCAATTTGGCAAATATTGCAGCTTTTATTTAGCTTTAATGAAATAATGATACAGATAGGGTAGGATAGGATATATATTCATATATATAATATTCATATTAGTAACATTTTGTATTTTTTATTCTCATTTTCTTGAACATTTAATAAGTCATAAACAGTACTTTTTTCAACAGCTTCCTTTTTGAAGTTTAAATAAAACTGCTATGTTAGTGTCCTACGAACATTGAAAAAATGAAATGTACTTTACCACTGAGACTCAATATGAACGACTGCATGCTCTGCACATGGAGCGTTGACTGTACAAGTCCATATGAATGGGGAGGTGGTAGCTCAGTGGTTAAGGCATTGGGCTTTGGATCAGAAGATCACAGGTTCAAATCCCACCACCACCAAGCTGCCACTGCTGGGCCCTTGAGCAAAAGCCCTAAAAAAAAAAAAAAACCATCCCCTGCTCAGTTGTAAGTCGCTCTGGATAAGGGCGTCTGCCAAATGCCGTAAATGTAAATATGAATGAGCTGTTACTATAGATATAATAACGTATAAAAAAAAATTATCAACACTTTCTAAACAATGCGAATCCAAAATTATTTTTATTTTTTTTTGCACAATTCATTGTGCAAATTCCGACACTGTGACCTAATGCTCTGACAGGATATGTGTAAAAGATACAACAATAGATGTTCACACTCGCCATTACTCCACGCTGATACGCACACCAGCTGAATGTCTTCAGATCCCACACTGAGAAAAGGACAATGACATTCCTGTAGGGTGACACTAAAAAAATTGAAGGGCTTTTCTTTTTTAGCTCAGTAGGCCAAATCTAAAAAGAGCAGTTCCATTCAACGGTGATTAAAATAAACGCTATTGTTAGTAGCTGGAGGAATTTCACTCGAGCAGCTGCCACGCACCTGTGTGTCTGATTCTGTGTCTCTGCCTCATCCCTCCGAACAGATGTGCTACATGTATGTATCTATAAGAGAGACATTCTTCTCGTGCACATTCTGCGTGATTAAGATGCATGAGGTAAACTGTACATGTTGGCTCTTTTCACACGCTCCCACATCTTTCCTACATTTAGATGTTACGTTTTTCTCTGTGCACGCTGAAAAAGACAATGATGTGAGAATGAATAAGAGGAACTGAATGGCAGAGGAGCAAGAGGTCAATGAGGAGAGAGGCTTGGGTTTAATATTAAAGCAAACTCAATAAAACCAAAATCCATGACAGCACGAAAGCTCCGTTCCTGCTTGGTCTCTTGACTGCTGCTACTGCTGTTTTTGCACTGCATTGTGTGTGTTTACACATAATCTTGGTTATAGTTTTTATAGTCCTCTTTGCACAGTACTGTATATTCTAAGTATACAGTAGGTTTACTGGTTGGCACTCTCTTGTGTTATGTGTATTCTCTTGTGTTGTCTGTCTGTCTGTACTGTTGTCTGTCTGTACTGTTTTTCGCCTACATTGTTTGCACTAGGTTGCACTCGATGCACTTTATGTAGATTTATGTTATGTGTTGTAGCTCTTTGTTGTTTAGTGTAGCACCAGGGTTCTGGAGGAACATTGTCTCGTTTTTACTGTGTACCATGTAATACTGTGTATAGTAGAAATGACAATGAGAGCCTCTTGAATTGACTTGACTTGTCTGTGCATCGTCGTCCGTGCGAGTTCAGCGACCGAGGATGAGTGTACAGATGTTGTACTTGTGATTCATATATGAATATGTTTATATTTCACTCAAGGCTGTTCGTACATGATCTGTCATTACTAAAAAAACAAACATTAACGTGATTATACAACATTACTGAACCTTTTTTTTTGGTTGTCGTTCCAATGTTCCAAACCAGACAAAAATACTGCAAGTGTTCCCAAAGGTATTCCCTATAATTTCCCCAGATCTTTTTCCAAATATACCGGACAGCTGTTATTCATTTTTTTAATCAGAGACCATTAATTTTTTTAACCACTTACAATAACAGCAGCCGAAAATCATTTTTGCAGCAGGGGTTCCAGAAAATCAAATGTAACAAGTGATAAAGTGAAAAAAAAAAGGTTTGATGTGTCATTCCTTATATGCATGTGAGCTAAAAGGTAACATATATACAGTATGAGGGATCTCTGGAATAAGCGATGAGTGGTTTTGCATTTAAGCACCTATTAACAATAATGAACTGTAATGAATAGACATTCAGTGCCACCCAGATGAGGATGTCTTCCCTTTTTGAGTCCGGTTCCTCTCAAGGTCTCCTCCTGTTACCATCTCAGGGAGTTTTTCCTTGCCATAGTCACCACTGGATCGCTCATTAGGGAGAAATGTACAATCATAAGGAAGAAACATTTTTAACTTTATAACCACTTTATCTCTGTAAAGCTGTTTTGAGACAATGTCCATTGTTGAATGCACAATACAAATAAAAAGGAACTAATTTGAATAGATGAAGCCTTTTGTTAAATGTATAAGAAAAACATTATTGGCAAAAAATCATTGTGTAAGTAGTCACTGTAACTTCTATCATTTCTTTTTTTTATTTAATTTGTTCATTTGACCGATGGTATTATTTGACTTCTAGTAGATGCTAAACTGCATTTTGTTGCTGTGTACCTGTACTATACAATAAAGTTGTATCTATTTATCTAGAATTACAAAATCGGATTAGGAAATAGTTCAAATTGAACTACAAACCTTTGTTACTTTATGTTTAGATTTCCATTTACGCTATTCAAAGATGTGCTGTGTGTATTATAGATTTATTAGAAGAAGAAAAAAGAAATCACATTATTGCATTTGGAAGCCTTTTTATTGAGTTGTGTTGTGATTATACGCGTTTGTTTGTTAAAGTTCTCTCCGCAATCACTCCCCATTTTCAGCAGATTAAATTGTGATTATATGTGTGGAGTAGCTGATGGCGTGCAGATAGTTTCTAATCCGCAGCACAGCATTTATAAGCAGCTGGGTGCACTTTTCCAGCCCAGAGCCTCGTTATGCTCTGCGGCCTAATTAGCTTAATAAAAACAGGCCTGTGTTGGATGGAGGTGTCTTTAGGGAGCTGTCTCCAGTGCGTCTGCAGGGCTGCTTTGAGTAACGAGGCAGTGATGATGTTGAGTGGCTGGAAGGGTCTCTGGCTCTGATAAAAAGGGGGGTACTGATGTTATCAGATGGGAAGGGGGGGTGTATTGCTGATGGGTTCGGATTTACATTCAGCAACCCCACAGTTAATGAAGGATGGAGAGGTTAAAGTGAGCTCCATTCATTACATCCATGACCTCTTTCAAGAGATCCATTCATTTGCGAATAGAGCGTGCTGCTGATAAGCTTGACTAGCGCACCAATGTACAAAACTGTACTTTTTCTAGTCCACAAAGCGGTATTTCTTTTTACCTTTTGTACAAGATACACATTTTGTATCAATAGAAAATGCATTTATGGAAGCTAGCTCAATAATTAAAACCTAATAATGAATTATTGCACTGTTTAAAAGGTACATTATATATGAATTTGCAGGTTAAATGTTTTAAAAATAGTACGAAGTGGTAAAGAATTCACGAAATGACATCATTGACTGATTTATGCATCTAAATAGGTGACATAAAGGCAACTGTATCCAGAGATGTAAAGAATACCTAAAAATGATACTTGAGAAGAAGTATAGATACTGTACCTCACTGCAAAACTTAAAAGTCGCCAATTCCAATAGGACTTGAGTAAAAGTCTTAGAGTATCTGATTTAAACAGTACTTGAATATTTGACTCATACTGGACATGGGCTCAAAGTTGTACTAGTATTCAAACCCAAAAACACGTTAGTGAACAGCCAAAAACAGTTGATTTGCGAGGTTTTATTTACTAAAATTTAAATTCAATTGTACACCTCAACACTGCAAGGTGAATACTTTCTTATTTTTTACATGCATCCAATATTAATAATCAGAACTTAATCAATTAGGTAGCAAATCATGCACACTTTACAATTTCTCTGAGTGCATGCATTACTTCCAGGAAGATTGGCTTGTTTATCTGAATTACATCACACAGTCAGTCATGTGGGTTCTCTTGAATTCAAAAACTCGAGTCATGTGTTAAAAACAGAGAGAGCAAGAGACTGCATTCGCTAGAAACTGCTTTCATCAGAAATGCGATGCAGGAAAATACACAGGCCCAGACACAAGTAACCACAAATAACAAACAACAGGACAACTTTTATTTCCTCGCTAAGAAAAGTTCTTCGAGATGTTAAAAGTTCCACCTCTCTGTGGGGTTGGAAACCTTTTCTGAAAAGAAAACAATGTTGTAGTGTTCCAGTCTAGTTCCAGTTCTGTTGTTCTTACAAACAGACACACTCTAGAACCCTTTTTTAAAAGCCGGAAACTTTCTCCTGTGATTCGCACTAAATCTATCACCTTGAAGAAGTTTTTTGTTGGTTCACTTTGAGACAACTCTTTAAATAGACAACGGTGGGCTTTCGCTATTAATAAGTGTTCCAACATTCTAAAGAACCCTTGAAGAGCTTTTAGTTTTCAATGAGTGTTGCCACAACAAAATGGCTTTGGCAACTATAAATCTTAGTCTAATCCTACTAAGTTTAAAAAAAGCTAAGAAGCTAAGAAGTTTTACCTACAACACATACTGACCAATACAATTGCCTCCCGAGAGACAAGCCATTGGTTTTAGGCTTATCTGTAAGAGTTAATCCATGACTAGGTGGGCATTACACCAATTGAGTGCATGAAGAACCGGCTGACTTGAAGCAGAGGGTAATTGCCTGCTCAGAGTGTATTACAATGGTTGTTTACTGTGGAGGGTCAAAATCAAGAACCATGAAGATGGACTTGGACTATATAAACAGTCTGACTTAGGGCTGCAGTTGTCATAGACAGTTTTGCATTCAAGTCTCAATCAGTGAACAGTTGGAGTAATTGTAATGAATGGATATTCAGTGTCACCCAAATCGGGGGTTTTTTGGTACTCCAATTCCAAAAAAGTTAGGACAGTGTTTAAAATGCAAATATATCAGAATGCAATGATTTGCAAATCTCATAAAACTATATCATTTTTTACAATAGAACATAGAAAACATTTTACCATTTTAAGAAAACAATACTTTTTTTTTATTTGATGGCTGCAAATGGACTTGGGACCAACAAAAGTAAAAACAAAAAAATGTGTTACTAAAATTAAACAGTTTAAGAAACATTTAGCAACTAATGAGATTGACAACAGGTCAGTAAGATGATTGGGTATAAATAGTGTATCTCAGAGAGGCAGTGTCTCTCAGAAGTAAAGATGGGCAGAGCTTTACCACTCCATATAAAAATTCTGTCTTTAAATTGTGGGACAATTCAGAAAAATGTCCCTCAACATAAAATTGCAAAACAGTTAAATATCTTGTCATTTACAGTCTAAAAGAATCTGGAGAAATCTCTGTGCACAAGGGACAAAAGTAAAAATCAATTTTGAACTGTTTGTAACCAGTGGTGGACGAACTACACAAAGCATGTACTTGAGTAAAAGTAGAGATACAGTAGGTAAAATATTACTCCAGTGAAAGTTAAAGTGCTCCCTTTTAACTTATACTTGAGTAAAAGTACAAAAGTATTTGCCTTCAAATGTACTTAACTATGGCTGTAATAGCTATAATGTCTGATTATCATTTTAATCGCGAGACTCTTCTATTAACCGAATGATATAATTAAATCAAACACTGATTAATATCTAATAAATTATCATGAGGCCAAAAACGTATTTTCAAAAATTGCGCAAATAAGGCCACGGGTGCTGTGGGAAGTTCGAGTCAGGAGTTTCTTCCATCATTTACTCCTCTCAACATGTCATTGAAATGTATGTTTGTGCTAAGTAGATAACACCAACTAGCAATGGCGGTTCTAGTTTGAATGATGTCCTGGGTGAAACACGCCATTACCTAACGTCTCCCTCATTGATTAGTGTCAACTTTAAAAGCTGCTCTTCGCTTCAGCTACAGCCACTGGATGAGTAAGAAATATTCTCAGAGCAGTTTACTAATTTAAACACATTTCTGAGACCTACATTTCATGTATAAATATCACTTATTGCACAATAAAATTGCACTTGTGCACAATTTCTCAAACAAAGAACTCGAATTGTAGTCATAAGATACATACAACATCTATATCCTTATAATAGATGTCTTTTAAATTAGTCTTTTAAGCTGCACTGGAGATTCCCCTTACTGACCTATATCTATAGCTTCTCCCATTAGGGGTCGCCACAGCGGATCATCCGCATGTTTGATTTGGCACGTTTTTATGCTGGATTCCCTTCCTAATACAACCCTCCCCATTTATCCGGGCTTGGGACCGGCACTAAGAGTGGCTGGGGTTGGTTCCCTGACCGGGGATCAAACCTGGGACGCAGCGGTGAGAGCGCCGCATCCTAAACAATAGACCACCAGGGACCCCTCCTTACTAACCTATATAATCTTAGGTAACCAAATCAATAAGTGCTGTTTAACTACAATCCAACTACACTAGTTTGGTTGTAATTGTTTTGTTGCTACACACATTATGATAATCTACATACTATAAATTATAATGTTATGCAGCTAAAAGAAATATTGTTGCTCTATGCACATAAGCATATCAGGCAACACAGTATAAGTGATATACAGTTATTAGCCAATTTTATTAAATACATTAGCATTTACTACCCTCGTACCGAGATGATGATAGATCTGAATTGCACACCTTTGACATTTGCCCATTTTTCCCCCTACTTATTTAGTGTTTTTTCTAAAATGGGCTCCTGAGGGTTTAGACCTTTTTTTTGTCATCCATAATTGTAATTTGGATCCAGCTCTGCTTACTGATGTGACGTCACCCAACCCTCGACTCTCCTTTCTGAGTGTATGAGTGAGGGAACTTCTCCGGGCGGTGGGTGTGCACTCCGTGTCCCGACCAGGTTCACTGACCCTGACATGATATAATAAATGACGTAACTGTGCAAATGAGCGGTAAAAAAAATGATAGATTTTTTTTCTGTGTGTGTCGGTGGACTCTCCATGCAACATGCCACACTGGACAGCTGCCATGTGTCCAAGTGGCAATCAAACCAAGTTTAAAACAGAACGTGCGCCCTGATTGGTGGATTGCTGTGTGTTTGACCAGTGAAGTTTTTAGCCACTCATAAATAAAAAGAAATGACTGATTTTGCAAAATGTAGTAAAGTAAATAGTAAGATATTTGACTTTGAAATGGTGTGAAGTGAAAGTTAAAGTTTCCCCAAACGCAAATACTTCAGCAAAGTGCAGATACGCTAAGAAACTACAGCGAAAGTACAGTAATGAATAACATTTACTTCCTTCCTGTGCACCACTGCTTGTGTTAAAGCTGTTAATAATGCAGTGCATTCATTTACGTACTACCGCTTTGTTCAGTGGTTTGAATGCAACCTACCAGGTAATTGGAATCGATTTAAATTCTACTCTCTTCATTTTGGTCTTTTCATACTCGCAGTCTTGTATGTCCAAAGAGTTTGGTACATTTGTTGAAGTGTGAATGCTGTTTTTCGAACCCAGGAACTAAAAAACTCCAGAGACTCAATCACTGGTTATTTTAAAATGGTGTTCTGTCATCTAGTGAACCACGGACCACTATCAGTTGTGCTTTTTTAAACTGACATGATTGATGCAACTTGCCATCTTACTTCCTGTTTCAGGCGACAGGGAAAATGTTGTTATGGTCAGCGGAGGAAACAGAACGTCTTATCAAAATGCAGATTAAAGTAGATGTTCACAGAACTGGAGTACTGTAATCATCTCACCTTTGTAGTGTGAAGGCTTGCTTAGAGAATCCGAAAAATACATGCCGATCTAATAGAAGTCTGCGTGGCTTATTTCTCCTATAAGAACAGCTCCTTGTCTGCAGGTAACGTGCATGATGACACATTTGTTCACTATTTTCCAAAGGAAAATACGTTTTAGAAGCACAAATGTGATGTATGTGCAATCAGTATATGTTTCAGAATGTATTTTTAAATGTGAATGCAAACCAAACCTGCGATCGGGAGCCGAGAATCTGTGAGATATGATAAACTTACTTTGTGATAAGGTTCTAACTGAAACTCTCACAGTAAAAAAAAAACCTCTGTCCTTTACCTCAGAGGAACAAACCAATGAATGAAGATGATAAAAGATCTTTTGCTAGAACAAATAACTCACATAAAGATTTTTGCCACAATCATTGAAGCTTCTTTCGGAAAGTCTACAAAGGAATACCAGGGCCTTCTCTGAGGGTGTGAGACGATATTTCATTTTCTACTGTAGCGCCAAACCAATATCAATCAATCATAGTGTAGATTTTGGACTAAGGGCAGTTAGGACTTCTTTTAAAGGAAGTAATCATCCTAGATAAAGCTGTAAATGTCTGCCATGGGAAAGATTTAAGATTTATTCAAGAACGTAGATTATATGCAGAATACAACTTGCAGTGAAGCATTTGCATTGGCACATTAGATAAAAGCCTCTATAAATATAACATAAGAGAAAATATGAAAAAAGAGATTAGATAATGATGAAGTTGTATTTAAAAAAATGATGCAAATATATTTAAATATCAAAAGGGAAGTACAAAATGTAATGAGGGATAACAAACCAAAAACAGTAACAATGACCGACTATTTAAAGTGTTGTGTGCAAACGCAGAATGAACACGAGTATGACTGAAGGAAGAACTGAGCATAAAAGACTTCAGAAAGCATTATGATTTATGATTTTTGTTCCTCCGCTGCGTTTATTTGTTCAAGCGAGAAGAAAAACTGAGATGTTCATTTTTTAAGAAATAAAGAAAATAAAAGAAAGCCTGCTTACAGCTGCTGTAGCATAAGTGACAAAACGAACTTCTTCCATAACACTTAATGTAACCATAAAAAGATGAGATGAGAAAAAAAGTAGCTAAGAATTGTTTCGTAAGAATTCTGCAGCTTTGACGAATTGCTGTAGAAATACCTGCATTAGAAACCTCATTGTGTTTTTTTGATGACACTTTTTATTTGTTAATAAAAAGCCTTTATTCAGAAGTGTGAGATGCCTGAACTGTGGCATTGTTGCCTTGAACAATAGCTAAATCCCGACTTCCTGTCATGTTTTCATTTAGCAGCCCACACTAATATGGTGTTGAATAACATACACTCACATACACACAGATAGATCTATCTATCTATCTATCTATCTATCTATCTATCTATCTATCTATCTATCTATCTATCTATCTATCTATCTATCTATCTATCTATCTATCTATCTATCGAAGAAGTGGTGTGTGTGTGTGTGTGTTTATATATATATATAACACACACACACACACACACACACACACACACTTCCACTTCTTTCATTTCTTCTGGTCAAGTGAAATCTCTCCATTCTACAGCTCCTTGAAATGCTTTCTTGCAGGAGAAATGCCTGAGTTATGTTTCACGCGAGGTGGATAACGTTTCCATGGTCTACATTCTGACGCTGTCTTGGTATGTCGGGTTGGAGCTTGGAGTTTTTCGGGCCTCTCCATGGCTCTGTTCTCGTCCGCTGAACACAACATCCGTGCGGTTTGGCTCAGCTTGGCCTTGCCCTAGCTGCCAGGAGAGGCTCCAAGTTAAATATTTTCCCCTCGGCAGGTCTGCAGTGGGAGCCTGTGGGAAAGTGGCGGAGTTTACAGCAGCGGCCTGCTTTCTCCCACACGGCTGTGTTTATTATCCTGACCTCTCCAAGCAATGATACCCCCTCTCTCTCTCTCTCCCTCTCTCTCTCTCTATCTCTCTCTTTTTTCTCAACTCTTTATCTCTGTCTCTCTGTCTCTGTTCTCCCCAGGTTTCATAACCTGCAGTTACCCGAATGCCAAAATCTACACGAGGAGAAATGGAGAAGCTTGTCCAATTTTTCTTTCTCCATCAGCAAAAACATGCTCTTGTGAGTACAGGTGGGCATCAAGAGACCTTCCAAGGTAGATAGCAGGCCCCAGGTTCAGGGTGTTCTCAGTAATCAGAACCATATTCCATTACACAAGCTGAAGGAAATCTGGCCCGACACATGGATCGCGAGTCCTCCAGACTGCTGATGAATCCAGTCCTATCGCTGCTGAGAACTTTCTCACGCGCTCACACCGCATATCCTGCGTCCTGCTGTTTTTTTTTTTCTTTAGTATCCTGATTTTTGAAAGATTTTTTGCGCAGCCTGTTGCAAAAACATATGATTAAGTCTTTTTCATGCATTTTCCCCTTATTTCTACAATTTACACCTAACCACATCAGCGAAACAACATAATTACTAGGATCTGTTCTGTTTTCTCCCCCTGTTATGAAGCTAACAGGTGTGTGAGATCATTCAGTTTCGCAAGTCGTTTCTGTCAAAAGCGTGATAACCAACATTTTTTTGTTGCTATAGGAATTTTTTTTTCTTTCTAAAATGCTGAATGACACTATAATAGTGTACCTTTATATTATAGCTTTTTTGTTGTCAGTGAACGGAGTCAAACATACACAGGCAAAGGGGATCAAACGACATCATGCCTTAATACCTTCAGGCTCGGATTCCATTCAGGATCATGATGATATGGTGTAAAAAAAAAAAAAAAGACTTTCATATACAAACCTAAAGGAAATAAAAGGAGATTATCACAATCAGTACATTACAGTCTGTTTTACAATTCTAAACCAGTTCAGACTTTCCACCAATTATAACCTGATTTTCCTCCACACAGACTTTATATCCTGCTATAAATCCTGTTTAACCACAATGCTGTCTCTTTCTAGAGAGAAAGACATTGACCTTAAGAGTATTAACTGCTTTTTGAACATCCCATTCCACATTAAATCTCCATTTACTCTTATATTAACCTCCACTCTTCTGGAAAGATGTTCCACTAAATTTCGGAGTGCGCTTGTGGAGATGTGTGTGAGATTCAGACGCAAGGGTGTTGGTAAAGTCAGGTATTGATGTAGGTGAGGTGAGGAGTGTGTTGGTGTTGCTGGCAGTGTTTCAATTCATCCAAAAACTGTTCAGTTGTTTAAGGTGAGAGCTCTGTATCAGGTCACTCAAGATCTTCCACTCCAAGCCATGAAACGCATTGATTCATGGAGCTGGGTTTGTGCACAGGGGCATTGTCATGCTGGAACAGGTTTGGGTCTCCACAATTTCAGTTCTCCCACATCCACAGTGCCTCTAGGGTTGTGGTAACAATCAGATCAGATCAGATTAGATTCGATTAGATTAGATTGCTAAATGCAAATTAACTGTACTACTATTTGCAGTTAAATATGAAATTACATTACTGTATATAAAAAAAAATGTATTACAATTTTCAATGATTTATTTATATAATTTATTTATTTATTAGTTGTTTTGTTTTTTTAATAATACTGTACATTTGCGTTTCCATAAGAGCCGCTCAGTCACAGAAACTTGTAGAGCAGGCACTGCACATACATATGGAAAGAATCTCCACTGTCAGCACTTTGTACAAGTCAGATGAGGAAAGACTTCAGGACTGCGGAGTTTATGCTTTGTGGCGTCTCGTGACAAGCTGCGTTTTTAGAGTTTTTTTGTCTTATTAAACTTCAAGAGAAGAAGAAAAACAGAGGCTGGAGACAGAGTGAATATTTATAGCAGCTATAACATAATGCTTTGCAGTCATCTAACATTAAATGTAACTGTAAACAGAAAAAAAGTACTATCCTTTCATTAATAACAATTAAAATGTCTCCCATGTTCAAAGACTTTACATTAGTAACAGTGGAATAAACATTTCTGAAGGTTTTCTTTTTCCATTTGACAGTACCAGCAAATTGAACATGGAAGCCTGTTAAAAGTGGCTGCGTTTACACATTTCTTATAGGTTTATGGCCATGGCAGGGCTTCCAAAATATATAAATAAACATTTCTGAGAACTTATCATTCCACATAATTTCATTAACAGCATTTGGCAGATGCCTTTATCCAGAGCGACATTTATCTCATTCATACAACTGAGCATCTATGGGGTTAAGGGCCTTGCTTAGGGGCCCAGAAGAGGCAACTTGGTGTGGCTGGGATTCAAACTCTCAACCTTTGAAGCCAAAGTCAAATGCCTTAACCACTAAGCAACCATCCCTCCAATATACACTATTTTAATATACATTATATGGAGAAGAAAGTTTGTGACCATAAGATTCAAATGTGCTTTTTGAATTGTTCATCCAACATTTAGTCCCCATTTGCTTTTATAATGACCTCCACTCTTCTGGGAAAATGTGCCACCAGATTTTGTGAAAATTTGTGCGCATTCAGCAAAGTCAGGTACTGATGTAGGTGAGGTGAGGAGACCTGGGGTGCAGTCAGTGTTCACATTCATCTCAAAGGTTCATCTCCATTCCGAACCATGTAAATCTTATAAAAGTGTGTGTTCCTCCAACTTTTTTGTAGAAAAACCATACAAGGCAGGTCTCAAACACTTTTGTCCATCCAGTGCGGGGGTGCCCAATATGTCCATCGCATAGGTAGTGTGGGTAGATCACATGACGTAAATAAATAGATATTTATTTATGCATTTTTAATCTAATCCCATAAGCAAGCTAAACTAGTTAGTAAGTGTGTTTTTTTGGTGTGAAAAGTGTAAAATTCGACAAAAAAAATATGTGGACCATGAATTCAACAAAAGAATCCAACGCTGAAAACCGACACTGAACACTTTTCATCACTTACTCTCTCTGTACGCTGAAACACTAGAGTTGAGTCAGATGGATGCCTGTCTTTTTTTTTCTGTGGTTTTAGGCCTCCTTTTTCTCTCCTTTTATCAGTATTTTGACCCAGCAGAGGGCAAACACTAATAGCGTGTGATCTTCAGTTCCGCCTCTGTTCAACGGGCCACATTAGGAACCTGAAACTGAACCGAGCACATAATTACACTTCTACAAACATGTCTATACCTGACAAAGAAAACAAGAGAGAGAAGTCAAAAAGAGCGAGATAGAGAGAAAGAGAGATGAATGAAAGAATGATCGTTTTCTTAAGGCAGCCCACCAAAGACGCGTGAACAAAAAGTGGCCGGGACGCTTCAAGCTGACAGGAGCTTTACTGTGGAAATGTTTGCTCTGAGCCTGCTTTTGAGAGTAGAAAGCCTTCTTGGTGATTGACGTTACAGTAATTATGTACGTTGCGTTCTTCACAATGTAGCCCTCATGAGCATGAAGAGACGAAGAGTTTACTAACAGAAGGGACGGTAAACGGTCATAATGACACGTATTTAGCAGGCACAGCCTTGTCGTGTTTTCGTTTATTGCCGTCGCGGGACTAAACACGGAGCGGATCAGTGGCTCCTGATGAGAGATTCAACCTACAACAGTCTGAGTTAGACTGAGACTAGCTAAATGAATTTTCCCTAAATAATGTTTTGCCTCTGTAATAGTCACTGCTGAGTGTTAATCTAGTTGTGTTTGGCTGGTGTGATTACCAACTTTAATTACATCTTTTTTTTACTTTTATGGGATTACTAAACCCAAACTTTTTTTGATGTTTCTGATAAGTAGCTTGGTTTTCCTTCTTGGTTTTGGCGTGCCTCAATATTAAATGAAATTATAAATCTGTTTCTTCGTTCTTCTGGTCTGCTGAATTCTTTGAATCATTTATGAAACAATGAAAATACTTAACAATGCTAATTTCTCTCGATGAATTTCCCTTCACTTGATGGTTCCGCATCAACAGCCGAAAGATCCATGAAGTTACTGAGTAACCCATGAACTATGAGGATGGATTTGGACTGTAATTAATATCAACAGTCTACTACAATAGCCGAGTTTGCATGTAGTTCTGCACTTAAGTGTCCATCACTGAACTGCAGCCCTTAAGGATGAAAGGAGATTTGGTGCCACCCAGATGAGGATGGGTTTCATTTGGAGTCTGGTTCCTCTTAAGGTTTCTTTCCATGCCATCTCAGGGAGTTTTTCCTTGCCCCAGTTGCCACTCGCTCATTAAGGATAAACTTATACGGGATAAACATACATTTTTTCATACAACTTTAAACCTTTTAATCTCTCTATCGCTCTACAAATAAAACTGAATTGAATCGAATCTTCTCCTTGGTTCAGCCTCTCCTCCTTGTGCACATTTCCAGTAAATTCTACACCTTTTCTAGTAAATTCTACACCATTTCTAAAGGATGTTGAATTACATGCTTGAAGATGAATGACTGAATTCAATGACTGAATTCTTTGGAATGAATATTATTAGTGGCAGAATATTTTGATCCAGACCTTTCCAGAGTCTCACCTGTTCTCCCAGTTTTCGCATGAATATCCTCCAGGTTCTTGAAAAACATGCCAGCGTGTGGATATGTATTCGAGGTGTGAATGATTGTGAGGTGTTTTGTGTTAAACTGGTGATCCCATCCATTTTTTTCGACAGGCAGGTGTAGCCCTCCAACCCTCTAAAGGTTTATGATCAGGAAAAAGCAGTTAAAGAAAGCTACTGAACCCCTCCCCTGACATATCACATCACTCTAACTTCTAACTTCAACTCTTGGAACCTTTCGGTGAGTCCAGACATAAATTAAGTAACCACACATGTTTGCATACTAAATACTGAATTAATAGTAGAGCAGTGATCTGCCCTGCTCTGAAGAATGGGTTGCCAAATAGCATCAGTTTGCATTGTTTAATGTGCAGTTTCGCACTGAGTGCCAAACCATATTCATTTTCTTTTTTTTTTTATCTTGGAAGTGTCAACTGCGAATGGAGTAACAGATTATTTGCAGTTTTCCGACTCGTGTCAAATCAGAAACCTCATAACGGTTCATGTCCTGTTTTCCATTTCGCGGAAGTACAAATCGCTGATCTGGACTGTAGACTGTTATTTACTTCTAACATTTATGATGTCCATAATTGTCGATAAATTCTGTCCTAATGGACAAGAAGAATGTTTTCTCTTCACTCTACAATTTTACAGGATGGGCTGACAGAAACCCAGAAGCTCTGAGCAAACCTGTGCATAGTGATAAAGCTGGTTTTAATTTAAACACAGATCCATCATTGCGCCAGCCACAAGCCTTTTCTTTGTTTGCGCCAGGAACTCTCTCTCTCTCTCTCTCTCTCTCTCTCTCTCTCTCTCGTTAACCTGCAAACAGAGCTGAGGGATTAGTGTCAGTGTTTGAGTTCAGTAAGTTCAGTTAGCGTGCAAGTTGCGTACTGTATTTGTGTGCCTATGTGTACGTGTGTTTGTATGCTTTATGACTCCACAGTGTGGTTAAGCGTGCAAAGAAGATTAAAGGAAAAGAGGCACGACGTCTTTTGAAGTCCTCGTCTAGGTTCACGCGGGGTGTCTAGTCGAATGTTGGTGGTCCGCCGTTTGGAATACGAGTGGAGTGGAGCGTTGTGAGACTCGCCGTCTCCGATATGTCACTCTGAGATATTCTGTCTGCATTATTTTGCCGACTGCACCAAAAAAAGGCCCTCATTCAAACGTTTTCCACTCCATCTCTCTCACACCCACCCTCGGTATTCAGAACGCACTGAGGCTGGATAAGTTATTTGCACAGCAAACAACAGTGTTTGAATTCAAACTCCAATTCTCTGCTGAGTGACATGAATCATAGTTAAAAAAAAATTTACAACCTTTTTTTCTTTAGCTGTAACACCTGTAACATTGAGTCATCGAGCAGCCTGTTAAATTTCACAGAGTCTCCATGACTTTTCCAAGTGGCCCGTATTATAAAGTCTTGACGAGGTAAGGGAACCTTTATTAGCCCCTAAACAGGCTGGTGAAACTCGTATCTGGAGGTTAAACAAAGATCAGACGGCCCAAAGAATGTTCAGATTGCGCTTATAAACTCACCCCTTGCTTTATTTGTTTCTGTGAAATTTGCTCTACTGCAATCGGATGCCATGCCATGCCTCATCCAGGCCTATCCATCATACATGCGTACTGTATGAACTTTCTCAGAAAGAAGGCTGTTGCGAAAATTGTAAAAGCAGCCGCGTTGGCTTAAGGACAGCAGGTCTGGCATGAACGATCAATTCACCGTCTGCATTCCATCAAACGTTTCTTGGACAGAACCGTTTCTCCATTCATGAACTGAAGTATCGTTTTAGATAAAAACAGTCCTGACATGAAAAGCAAGGAACAATCAGGCTGATTTAATGTTTCGGATTTCAAAGCCCTTGCCTGCTTCCAATAAAGATTACAAGTACAGAATAACACTGTGTCATCATGCTGTTGGAGAAAAATAATCAATAAAGTGGTGGTGTGATGAAGTGCAGTTACTGTTACCACCCCGAAGTTGAGAAGTTTCCAGTAACAGCGCGTCCAGAACTGTTTCATTGCTTTTACACCACCAACCAACCAAGTGCTACAAAACACTGACCCTGGACACTTATTTCATAAACACCTCACAGAAAAGTTTACTGTAGAAACTTATTTTAGTCTTTGGGCTCATATCAGCTCGATTATTCCGACCTATATGGATGTCTTATCATTATAGCCTATGTGTAAATTAATAGATTGTTTTGTAAATTTCTAATTACATTTATACTATATAAGTTAAAATATTTTAAACTGCATTTAAGCATAAAAAGAAAATTTGTTATGTACAAGAACAATACTTCACCACACAGCAATAGTAACTCAAATATGCTGGTATTCATTATTTTATCCTGCGCTAACTTTTTGCACCCACCTGTATACATAATACTATATGATTTACACATACACACATTCATACATACACACACACACACACACACACACACACACACACACATATATATATATATATATATATATATATATATATATATATATATATATATATATATATATATAAATACAGTGAGGAAAATAAGTATTTGAACACCCTGCTATTTTGCAAGTTCTCCCACTTAGAAATCATGGAGGGGTCTGAAATTGTCATCGTAGGTGCATGTCCACTGTGAGAGACATAATCTAAAAAAAAAAATCCAGAAGTCACAATATATGATTTTTTAACTATTTATTTGTATGATAAGCTGCAAATAAGTATTTAAACACCTGAGAAAGTCAATGTTAATATTTGGTACAGTAGCCTTTGTTTGCAATTACAGAGGTCAAACGTTTCCTGTAGTTTTCACCAGGTTTGCACACACTGCAGGAGGATTTTGGCCTCCTCCACACAGATCTTCTCTAGATCAGTCAGGTTTCTGGCCTGTCGCTGAGAAACACGGAGTTTGAGCTCCCTCCAAAGATTCTCTATTGGGTTTAGGTCTGGAGACTGGCTAGGCCACGCCAGAACCTTGATATGCTTCTTACAGAGCCACTCCTTGGTTATCCTGGCTGTGTGCTTGGTCATTGTCATGTTGGAAGACCCAGCCTCGACCCATCTTCAATGCTCTAACTGAGGGAAGGAGGTTGTTCCCAAAATCTCGCAATACATGGCCCCGGTCATCCTCTCCTTAATACAGTGCAGTCGCCCTGTCCCATGTGCAGAAAAACACCCCAAAGCATGATGCTACCACCCCATGCTTCACAGTAGGGATGGTGTTCTTGGGATGGTACTCATCATTCTTCTTCCTCCAAACACGTTTAGTGGAATTATGACCCAAAAGTTCTATTTTGGTCTCATCTGACCACATGACTTTCTCCCATGACTCCTCTGGATCATCCAAATGGTCATTGGCAAACTTAAGGCGTGCCTGGACATGTGCTGGTTTAAGCAGGGGAACCTTCCGTGCCATGCATGATTTCAAACCATGGCGTCTTAGTGTATTACCAACAGTAACCTTGGAAGCGGTGGTCCCAGCTCTTTTCAGGTCATTGACCAGCTCCTCCCATGTAGTTCTGGGCTGATTTCTCACCTTCCTTAGGATCATTGAGACCCCACGAGGTGAGATCTTGCATGGAGCCCCAGTCCGAGGAGATTGACAGTCATGTTTAGCTTCTTCCATTTTCTAATGATTGCTCCAACAGTGGACCTTTTTTACCAAGCTGCTTGGCAATTTCCCCGTAGCCCTTTCCAGCCTTGTGGAGGTGTACAATTTTGTCTCTAGTGTCTTTGGACAGCTCTTTGGTCTTAGCCATGTTAGTAGTTGGATTCTTACTGATTGTATGGGGTGGACAGGTGTCTTTATGCAGCTAACGACCTCAGACAGGTGCATCTAATTTAGGATAATAAATGTAGTGGAGGTGGACATTTTAAAGGCAGACTAACAGGTCTTTGAGGGTCAGAATTCTAGCTGATAGACAGGTGTTGAAATACTTATTTGCAGCTGTATCATACAAATAAATAGTTTAAAAATCATATATTGTGATTTCTGGATTTTTTTTTAGATTATGTCTCTCACAGTGGACATGCACCTCGATGACAATTTCAGACCCTCCATGATTTCTAAGTGGGAGAACTTGCAAAATAGCAGGGTGTTCAAATACTTATTTTCCTCACTATATATATATTGCACACAATGCAGTTTATGTGGCGAGGACAACTTAGTCTTTAGCTCTGTTTTCTGTTATGTCATTCTATGTTGTTTTATGTAGCACCAGGGTTCTGGAGAAAGCGTTTTCACTGTGTGTTGCGTCAACTTTATATGGTTTAAATGACAATAAAAGCTTCTTGACTATATATATATATATATATATATATATATATATATATATATATATATATATATATATATATATAGGGTTTAAATTGTGTACTGTATATTATACTGTATATTCTATGTCATGTATCTTATCTCATACAATTAATGTTAAAACTGCAGAAGCAGAAAGGCTGTAATATCACTGTGAACACCAGCGTTGACCCCAACGTGTCCGATCACACGCCACTTTTCAGCGTACAAGCCACAACCACAACTCAAAGCCTCCTCGCTGCACCCGGCAACAAAACTGTTGGCTTGGCACGAGCCTAAAACTGTAATTTGTTGGAGAAGCTGTATTTACAGTTGATGAGGCAGACAGAAGCAGCCGGTCCAGACGCCATTAAAGAGCTGCGTTGTACGCGTGGAATCACGTGGAGTTCATGCACTCCAATGGATCCACATCTAACCTTGTTGAAGCTCCACTAATAGAACAGCACTCATCCAGAATATTTCCAATGTCTATTCAGTCTGTAACAGTCGACTCTAAAATTACTGGCACGCTTTGCAATTTGGAACTAATTAACATTTTTCATGCATTTACAGAAAGCACACCATTATTTAAGCACCAAAATCATTCTTTTCAGTCTCTACTACCTTCTTAGATTTTAAGGATCAGTGGTGAAAGAAAGTGCTGAAAGTGCTTGAATAATTTCAAAAGTCGCCAAAGAAATGATCATACTCAGAGAGAAAGAGAGAGAGAGAAAGGGAGAGAGAGAGAAAAGAGAGAGAGAGAGAGCTAGATAGATAGATAGCTAGATAGATAGATAGATAGATAGATAGATAGATAGATAGATAGATAGATAGATAGATAGATAGATAGATAGATAGATAGATGTCTAATCAATCAATAACAGAGGTTCCTGCTACGTTTCCTGCTTGGTCAGTCTCACACACAAGTTGTGATTATGAGCGTGTGTAAATATGTACCCTTATGGCAAATGACTCATAAAGCAAACACTCACAGCCACCGTGTTTCTTTTTCTCCCTTTGAGTGGTTCTCATCAAACAACTTGGAGGAATGCAACAGCAAAGGGGAAATATTTCAACAGAGTTCAAGCTTGCTCAAGTGCTCGTGTGTGTGTGTGTGTGTGTGTGTGTGTGTGTGTGTGTGTGTGTGTGTGCGTATGTTTGTGTGCATGTTTGTCTGTGTGTAAAAGTGTGTGCATGTGTTCGTATATTTGTAATTCTATTACTGTGTGTGTGTGTGTGTGTGTGTGTGTGTGTGTGTGTGTATTGGTTTTTCCCCTATTGATCGTACTTCAGACCAAAACCAAAACAAAGGCCTGGTTGCTATGCAGCGAGTCAGATATTTGCAAAACCGCCATGGTTGTGGTGTAACTGAGCTGAATTGATTGAGATTTGATTGTTTTACTGCAGGGCTCTGCCACGAGGGTAATGATTTTACAGTTGCGTACTTGCTCACCTGTGTTCAACACTTGAGACGTCATGACGTGGTAACAAAGGTACAAATGTTTTACTTTTAGAGCTCTTCTAAAAAAGGGCTTTGTTAAAGCAGTTTTACAGAGAAAAGAGGTTAAAAGTTGGAATCTATAAGTCACTAACTCCTAGTTCCAAAATGTTTCCTTTCCCTGTGCCACCCTACAGTATATCTAAATTCTAAAGCCTCTGTAGAAGTTTATTGCTAATGAGCTAGCCAGTGGTGATTTAGCCAATGTATTGTTTCCCTAACCCCTAATCCAAACTCTTTCTCCTAACTGCAGAAAATATGAGTTTTCAAGAGTAACTCTAACCCACAAACCATCACCCTCTAATCTTCTAACTCTTACCCCCTAACCATCTAACCCTAACCCACTAACCTTCTAACCCTAACCCACTAGCCTTAACCCCAACCCAAACCCCATTACCCCTAGAAGAAATTCCTATTTTCTAAAACTCTAACCCTTCACCCAAGCCCAAACCCAAACCTCTAACCGCAAGGACATATCCCTAGCCCTAACCCCTAACCAAAACTCTAACCCCTACCACTCAATCCCACTTTAACTTGAACCTAACCCACTAACCTTAACCCCTAACCACTGACCTTAATCCTAACCTCATGCACTATCCCCCAGACCCTAACTCACTAACCTTCACCCATAACCCTTAACCCATTATCCTAAACTCTAACTTCTATCCCTAACCTCAACCCACTAACCCCTTACCTCAACCCTAACCCATTACAATTAGCCTTAATCCCTAAACTGATCCCTAACTTCTAGCCTTGGTGTGCTAAAAGGATACACAGACGTTCAACATATAAATCTTAATGAACTTTTATTGATTTTATTATTATTATTATTATTATTATTATTACTATTATTAATATTATATATATTACAAGCTTACATTTTAGTGTTTTATAATAACAAACTAAATATATGGTGTTGAAATACTAGGAGTAATAGATAGTCATAGATTAGAAATGAGAATATGGTGTCTGTGTCTGTAATCTACTCACCAATCATGCCGAATTTCAAGACTTCAGAGGAAAGTAAATAAATCATATACTCCCAATGCTGAGACTGGTCAATCTCACTCAGAGTTAAATTCCTTAAATACCAGAATTGAAAGAGATCCCAGGAAATATAATTTTTAGCTACAATTAAATTGAAATGAATGTTTCACAATATAGACAAAAGTTTGTGGACAACTGACTAAAAGATTCATAGCATTCCTTTCCACATTCCCATGACATGATTGATTGTAAAGTTTAGTGGTTTAATAGTAAAATAAAATTATCCATTTGGATGATCCATCCTATTTGCTCTCATAATAATCTACACACTTCTGAGCTGTTTCACAAAATTTTGTATTGTGCTTGTGGAGATTTGTGCTCATTCAGCTACTAAGTAAAGAGCTCTATAGCAGGCCACTCAACATCCTTCCATCCCAACCCATGTAAACCATATCTTCATGGAGCTGGCTTTGAGCACAGCAGTATCGTTGTGCTAAAAATTGAAGGGAAAATTCCATGCTACCACATTCTATAAACTTGTGTGCCTCCACCTTTAAGGAATTAAGGAAGAACCACATATGGTTGGAAAAGTCAAGTGTCCCAATACCTTTAGCCATAGTGTGTATGCAAAATAATATAACATGCTTTGCTACTGACCTAAACATGTAAGGCAATCATTTTTATTTATATGCCAATGTACAGGTGGAGTCAATTGTGAAGCTGGGCTCCATGTTTACCTACAAAAGGTATAAAATAGGTTTAGCTAATAAATTAGTAACTCCGTGTAATCCAGGAAAAGTCAATATTTCCTTAACATGGAGTCGTTTCATTAAAGATAAACAAAATTCATTCTTGATTTCTGGCTTCACCATTCACATTGTGTATGCATAGCGCAAACACTTACACCTTCTCTAAGACCGATCATTAATCTCCTTAGGTGTAAAAGTATCACAGCCTTTTGTTTTGGACACAAAGACACCTTTTCTGTTCATGGGTTTATCTACCTTTTCCCCCCTCTGGTTCTCCACCATCACAGCATGTTTGCCCTGCTGTAATCCCTGCTGTAATCTTTTTCCAGCTATACAATAGAACCTCATGATTGCAATCATTCCACTCCAAACAGCTGTGTGTTGCACAACTTGCGCTTCCATCGCTGCGGCATCAGCGAATCGGGTCAAAGGTTCTTCAAAGGGCCGTAAGGGGAAAAAAATACGCTGATCTGCAAATGTGAACAGTGCGCTAACATGACCTGTTCATGCTGCCAGCAAGTAAACTAATAAAACAGCATGTAACATTAACCTCAAACTTCTAAACAAAACCCCGTTAGAAACTGTGCTGTAAGATGCACAGCGTTAGAGCTCTAAAGAGACAAAGCAATAAAACACTCTGCGCCGTGCTGTTATAGGAAAATAATCAATGTCACGAATGAGCAGAGTTAGTGATACCACCCTGACATTCCAATTGGCTTTGTATTCCTTTTATATTCCCACAGCAAGTTACCTCTAATAAAAACATCACACTTTTTAAATAACATTTACTCTTGTGAACTGCCCATAAAACCGGTTTTTGGCTTTTAATTATGTTATAGCAGCTACAAACTTACTAACCCTAACCTTCTAATCCATAACCCCCAAACACAACCCTTTAACCCCAACACCTACCCCTAACCTTCTAACCCCAAAAGCAACCCCCTAAGCCCCATAACCCCAACCTTAACCTCAAACACCCAATCCCTAAGGCTAACCCTAAACACAAATGTCTAGCATCTAACCCTAATCCAAGAATTCTCCAACCCATAACCCTAACCCCAAAACCAACCCCTAGGCCTAACCCTATCCCCAACCCATAGCCTTAAACCCATAACCCTTAACCCCTCTTACCCATAACCCTGAAACCTAAACCCATAACCTCTAACCCCAACCCCTATGCCTAAATCCAACCCCAATACACTCCCCCACCCTAACCATCTAATCCCTAAAAACACCTAATGCAACCCTCAACACATAATCCTGACTTTAACCCTAATTTAAACCACAACCTGACCAAAACCCCAACACCCAACACCTAACCCTAAACCTTACCCACTAACTCCACCTGATAAAAAAAAATCTATCCCATAACTTTAATCCTAAACTTTTGTCCAAACCACATCCAGAACCCTAACCTTTAACCATATCCTCTAACCACTAATCAGTAAACCCTCCAACACTAAACATCTACTAGCCAAGCAAACTAACTTTTTCTCCTAAACCTATTCCTAATACGCAGTAACTTCTCTTTTTTTTGATAATGCCTCCCTTCTTATTTTTATTCCGTAAATGTATTAATAAATATATAAAGTTCATAAATTGACTCATGTGGAAGTCCAGTTTCAAAATAATGAACATACAGTAGAGGTGATTATACACATATCAGAAACATTCATTCTGGCTAATCAGCATAGAGAATGTAGCAGCACTGTGGTATAAACATTATTAAAAAGAAGAGGATATTACCTCATTTGCTGCATGGGGTAAAATGCCGAAACACACAATACAAGGGAGCAGAGCCAAAGTCCTTGCGGGTAATCCACCATTGTTTGAACTTGAAGAAAAGGTCTGTGTACATAAAGCAGTCCGGTCAAAAGGGAAAGAAAAACGTTTATATTACATCCAGTCATTTGAATAATGTCGTGATTCAGAGAGGGCTTGCAGACAGAGTGTGGAAAAAGTACATGGAGAACCAGGAAGCAACTAAGTGTGAGTTCCATTTCAGTGGCATCAGTGTGGGGTTTTATATTTGGAGAATCTGTAGATATTTAAATAGATGACTGGTCATCAGTACAAGAGCATCTGCAGAACAATCTAAAGTAATAGTTTGATCTCAATACATCTATCAATCATTTCAAAAGCTCATGGAGCCAATTTTTTAAAGAAATATTCATATATAATTGGAATGTTGTACTAGATGTTGGAACAATTGCATAACAATAAGTATAAATAGTAACTCCATGATTAGCCTTCAACTTCATACAAAAGTAATCCCTCTGAATCTGCAAAAATGAGTTGATCATGCAGCATCACAATCCAGCTAAACATGGCTGGAGGCAAAGCATTGATTTGGTAGCTCGGTGGTAAAGGTTCTGGATTATTGATCAGAAGGTTGGGTGTTCAAACCCTGGTGCTGCCAAGTTGCCACGCTTGGGGTCCATGAGCAAGACCCTTGACCCTTAGTGCTCTTGGAGTGCTGTATCATGGCTGACTCTATGCTCAGATCCCAGATCCTAGCATCGCTTGGATATGCAAAAAAAAATCTTAGTTACTGTTCTGTTTTGTATACAGGCCCTCATAGATACCCTTAACAAGTGAGTGACTGGCTTGGACTCATGTGGCCGTGGCACCATCCGTATTCAAGCTGATTGGTTTTGACTCCTTACTTTGTGTTAGCATTCACCTTGGTCACAGTGTCTTCCACCAGAGTGAAACCCTCAATGTCTCGATTTAACCAGTGAGCAATGAACATTCACACTTGTCCAGTGCTGCCCCTTTTAATCCTGAGTTAAAATATTCACATCGTTAATGATTTCTCTTTTAGTTCTGTCATGTCCTGCAAGTATCTGACCCATAAAACTACATCCTTTCCGAGATCATATTAAGTTTGTCATCTTGTATACAAGCTTCACTGTCTTTTATATGAAGGCCAAACTCCATATTAAAAACATTCACTCTGGATGAACGGCTGTAAAGCTGCCACGAAGAGACGGATATATTTACATTTGGAGAACATCTGGCTAAGCGGCTCAGACCCCATGCAGTGGGTTTCTGGGATCGAATTCGACCATTTCAACCGTATCTTGGGTCCATTCCCACCTGCAGACATATCGGACAATCCCTATCCGGATATAACCCTGACAATCATGGCGTGTAAAGCGACCAGGTGTAAAAAGGGGGTTCAAAAGTTACAGCACGTTTTCACAAGGAACACAACGAGGCTGTAAATATCAGCCACCATTTCTTCTGTCTTGGTCCTGACTCAGCGTGAGGTCGGAGGTCAGGGGCATGGAGCACGCAGACTGTGTGAAGAAACAAACACTGTGTCAGGTTTCTGAGCAGTCTGAGGACATGGTGAGGTTTATTCTCACCTCAACCACAGTATGTGTCCGTGTGTCATCAAAACCAGAAAACACACAGCAGTATTCCTGCAGGATAACTCACACCAGAGTCTGGCCCTGCGTGCGTCACTTTCCACGAGGGCGTCAGACGGAAAAAGGCGTAAGCGCTCATACGATCGCTAACTTGTCCTACATAGTGAAATATTACAGACACACACACATTGTGGTATTAGAAGTTAGAAGTTTAATCAAATTTGACAGACTATACAGAAAAAAAGGTTGTGGACACTTTACTGCAAGATTTGTGCTCATTCTGCCATATATGTGAGGTGAGGAGGCCTGGGGTGCAGTCAGCAATCCCATTCATTCAAAAGGGTTCCGTAGACTTGAGGGTCAGAGCTTTATAGCTGAAAATCTTCCACTTCAAATCATGTAAAGCATATCTTCATGGAGTGCACAGAGGGATTGTCATGCTGGAACAGGTTCACATCTCCTTGTTCAAGTGAAGGGAAATTTGAATACAAACTAATCCAAAGATGTTTTATACAGTTGTGAGCCTCTAACTTAGTGGTAACAGTTTGGGGAAGAACTTTTGTGGAAAAGTCAGGAGTCCCAATACTTTTGTCTATATACTCTAACTAAAATACAGCATATATTATGCATAACATTAGGACCACCTGCCTAATATTGTGGTGGTCCGCCTTTTGCTGCTAAAACAGTTCTGATCTGTCGAGCATCAACAGCATGAACTTTTTCAGCAGTTTGAGCTAAAGGAACTCGTCTGTTGGATCGGACCAAACAGACCAGCCTTCGCTCAACACGTCCATTAATGAGCTTCAGCCGCCCATGACCCTGTCGCAGGTTCACCACTGTTCCTTCCTTGGAGCACTTTTGATAGATACTGACCATTGCAGACCGGGAACATCCCACAAGAGCTGCAGTTTTGGAGATGCTCAGACTCAGTCGTCTAGACGTCACAATTAGTCATTAGTTACACTCTTAAATCTCAGCAATTTGCCAACATTCCAATTTGATTATTACAATTATTTAGTGTAGAGGTACTTTTTTTTTTCATTTCTAGCTAACATTGTTCTGGAACATCTGAGAAACTGGTTAGTTCCTGTTCTCACTCACGCTGCAACAGCTGTAATCATCACCATCATCCTCACCACCAGACTCACGTTCAGCTTTTTATGTTACTGAGAAACCTTGAATCATAAACCCGCCTGTCCTGCGAATGTTGGGACATGAAAAAATGAAACTGTTACAGCTAGTCAGTATAAGATATATAATGATAAACATGTATGATACCACAGCGTAGGATGTATTTGCTGTATATGCGAGTTTAATTTGAGTAATCTGTGTTCAGCGAATCATCGGAATGCTGATCCGTACTCAGATTTCCTCTGAAACCCGTGAATACTCTGAGGATAAAAGCGAGCTGGAGCACGATCACACGGAAAGAAACAGCCTGCACGTGTTTTGTCTTTTTTTTTTCCTGACAATTAATCAACATATCGCATCAATCCTCCAGAATCAAAGCACATACGTGTGCATGCAGCTGAGGCCCAGCATAGCTGGATAGCTGGTGTTTATTTTCAGACCAAAACACTGGCGCTGAAGTCGGAGCGGAGGCCGTGTGCTCTCTCGGCATTGTAAAACACACACACTGCTCGCTGCGATCACCGTCACTGTTTCCGTAGGCCTCGCAAAAGGTCACCCAAACACTGCAAACTCCGCAACGTGCTGTCCCTCAGCAATCCGTTATCGACAGGAAACATCTTTCGCAGAACAGGAAGTGTTACTCTCTAATTGGCTTGACGTGATTCGGTGAGAACTTTCGAACGGCCAATGAGCGCCGGCTTATTTTTAGGACCGACTATAAAAGCTGGGTGCACTTGTTTTCTTCAGGCAAAGAGCTGAGAGAAGCTCGCAAATGCACACACACACTGTCTTCTACATTTACTTCTGCTAAACACATAAGGTGAGACTACAAGCAAACAGGGACAAATTGTTATTTGTTTGTTTGAAATATGTAAATCTTTCCTCAAGTTAATCCTATTTTATGTACTACAATACATGGACAAAATATTTCGACACCCGACTTCCTCAAACAGTTACCACAAAGTTAGTCACACAATAGGACGTCTCTGGGTACAATGACGTAAAAAAATCTCCCTTCACTTGAACTAAGAGACTCAAAAATGTTCCATCATGACAATACCCCTGTGCACAAAGCAAGCTCCATGAAGATATGCTTTACATGGGTTGGAGTGGAAGATCTCCTGCTATAGAGCTCTGAGCTCAACCCTATTGAACAGAATGAATGTGAAATCTGACTGCACCCCAGGCCTCCTCATCTCACCTACATCGGTACCTGGACCCTTATGGCTGGAAGAATCTCACACAAATCTTTACAAGCACACTCTTCCCAGAAGAGTGACTGTTATTATATCAGAAAATAGAGACTAAATGGAATGGGATGTGCAAAAAGCTCATATAAATATCATGTTCAGGTGTCCACAAACTTTCTTTTTTACCTGAGAGTAAAAGTTAGTATAAAACTGAATTTCCCGTCATTTGAAGTGGCAGCATGTATAACTATCATGACAGCTCAAAAACCTAAAAATCCAGTAAAAGATATACAGATACCCGAAGCGTCTTACAGAACACTATGCAGACCTAAGAGTGCGCCGCCGAGGCTCCCGGGCCCGCCGATAACACAATCAGCGCTTTGGGGGGAAATCCAGAGGCCATTTCAGTGATGTTTTAATGCAGCCATGCTTTTTTTTCTTTTTTAATCTCAACTGGAAAAGCACCTAAAAGAGAGCCAAGAACACCAAAAACACACTGCGGAGGAGCGTGAGGCCTGTATAGGAGCGAGACGGCCAGCCTCGTCCCGCTGGCTTCAAGTTCAAGAAAGAGCTTCGGTAATGACAACCATCAGCACTCCAGTAATCAGGACGCAAAAGCAGATCCTGTACAGGCGCCATGCTCTGAAATAAAGGGGGAGAGCAACTACTCATACTAACACACATACACACACACGGCTCATTTTGAAATCACGCTCTTCGAAGGCAAAGAGGTTTTTTTTCCTTTTTATCGGTATGGTAAAAAAAAAAAACAAAAGAACGCTTACAGTTACACTGAAATTCCTGGAGAACATTTCTCACTGCTTTAATCTTTCATATCTGGCAGAGTTAATAGACCTGATGGCCCACACAGTGTGTGCATCTGCATTTTTTTTTAGGTTAGCAGTGTGTGTGTGTGTGTGTGTGTGTGTGTGTGTGTGTGTGTGTGAGTGAGAGCACACATCATTGGAACAGCAAAGGCAGAAAACAGGCCGTAACCTCTGTGGTTTTATTTGAGCACACCTGCAGCAGGCATTTTTACAGGTCTGACTAAAGTTCACCATGATGGAGAGTAGTGTGTGTGTGTGTGTGTGTGTGTGTGTGTGTGTGTGTGTGTGCACAATTTTTTATGCGTGTATATGTACATCTGTGTGTGAGTTTATATGTGTGTGTACATATGGTGTGTGAGAAAGTGTGTGTGTCTACTATGTGCGTATCTGTATTGTGTGTGTGTGTGGGAAGTGGTAGCTCAGTGGTTAAGATGTTAGTCTTCTATTCAGAAGATCATGCAAGGTCCTTAACTCTCAACTGCACAGCTGTTTTATGTCTACATAAAAGCATCTTGCAAATGGCGTAAATGTGTGTGTGCTACCAAACCCTGAAGATGTTCATCATATGTTGTGGTATTCCACATTTACATTAACAAAATCTCGTAACAATTTCAACTGTGTATACTGTAGAACATGTACCGTAACATGTTCCTGAGAAACTTCTCCTCACTATAAATGTTAGAACTTCACCAGGAGACGTTACAGATCCATCACTTAAACGTTCACTGAACAGTACATTTAAACAACGATGGAACTGTGATGAATGGACATTTGGCATCTCCCAGATGAGGATGATTTCCATTTGGAGTCTGGTTCCCCTCAAGGTTTCTTCTTCATACCATCTGAGGGAGCTTTTCCTTTTTTGACTAGATTTCTCATTAGGGATCAACTTACAACTGTAAAGAATTGGACAGTAACAAAGTAAATGTAATTCGTTAGTGTGCTCAAGTCGTTTTTTTACGTATCTTTACTTTACTCAAGTATTTCCTTTAGGGACTTTAATTTCACTACATTTCAAAGTCAAATATCATGGGTTTTTTCAACTATATTTGGAAAAATATGTTGTTGCTTTTTTATTCATGAGTGAATAAACACTTAACTGGTCAAACACACAACAAGCCACCAATCAGGGTTGAAGTCAAGTCAAGTCAAGTCAAGTCAAGTCAAGTCAAGTCAAGTTTATTTCTATAGCGCTTTTCACAACAGACATTGTCTCAAAGCAGCTTTACAGAAATCAACAGTCAAGGTGAACGGTGTGTATTTATCCCTGATGAGCAGCCGTGGCGACTGTGGCAAGGAAAAACTCCCTTAGATGAAGTTTTTTTAACTTGCTTTGATTGCTTCTTGGATTTTGGGGATATCTTGCGAATTTTTTTTTTTACTGCTCATTATTACGCATCAATTATTTTATAATGTCACATATCATTGGGTGACGTCATCTCAGCCTTCAGGGTTTCCAGTTGGAGAACTGACAAAACCAGAAGTGATGTCAAAGGTTTTCTTTGATTGTACTGAATATGTGCTGAACTGCGTTCATTAAGGGGGAATCTCCAGTGCAGCTTAAAAAGCTAATTTAAATGACATATACGAATATAGATGCTGTATGTATCTTAAGGCTACAATAAGCTAAGGAGCTGGATGGTTCTTGGTTCTGAGAGTTTGATCAATTGTGTACAAATGACGTGTGTATTTCATTGTGCAATAAATGCATTTAGTGTGATATTTAGACATGAAATGGAGCTCGCAGAAATTTATTGCGGACTGTTCTGAGAATATGTTTTACTCATCCAGTGATGGTAGATGAAGCAGAAAGTAGCTTTCAAAGCTGAAACTAATCAATGGGGAAGACATTGGGTCATGGCGTGTTTCACCCAGGACGTCATTCAAACTAGAACCGCTATTGCCGTTCAGTGTCAAGTTCAATAGCAAGCAGGAGATTTGAAAAGGAATAAACCATGGAAGAAACTCCTGATTTTAACTTGCCACAGCACTTGTGGCCTTAATTGCGCAGTCGTTGAAAAGGTTTTGGGCTCATGATAATTAATTGGATATCAATCAGCGTTTGACTCAAATATCATTCTATAATAGATCGGTGTGCTAAGAGTAACATTCAAGTCTTTTTAATATAAACTAAGTTGATTAAGCAGAGTCTGGTGATAAAAATGCTAATAGAAGAATTATAGCTATATTTAATCATAGTACTTGGATACTTAAGTATATTTAAAGGTAAATAATTTTGTACTTTTATTCAAGTGAAAGCACTTTTACTGTAGCCATATTTTAACGACTGTATCTCTACTTTTACTCAAGTACATGCTTTGTGTGTTTCGTCCACCACTGAAAAACTTATAAGCTCTAAACGTATACATTTATAGATTTTTGCAGATGCCCTCATCCAGAGCGACTAACATTTGTCTCATACATACAAATGAGCAGCTATGGGGGTTAAGGGCCTTGTTCAGGGGCCCAGGAGTGGCAGCTTGGTGTGGCTGGGAATTTTTGGACATCTTTATAATCGCTTTATTGCTGTAAAGGTGCATTGAGAATGTCAATTGTTAAAAGCCCCTCTACAAATAAAACTGAATCAAATCAAATGTTAAATAAAAACATTATAAACGTCACCACATCAACTTTTACACACACGATCACAGACACAAGACTGTAAAACACTGCTGTCCTGCAGAGTACAGAGATCAGATCCTGCAGCTTCAAACGTCATCGCTGTCATCCTTATAATCATTTACATATTAAACCTGATCGGTTCCAGACTGTTTTCTGGCATCCCGATCAGAGCTTGTATATGGCACTACCGAAATGACTTTAATACAAGAAAGGGAAAGCAATGGAAAACTAGATCTAAAAAAGGTTGCAGTTCAGGGAAATAAATATGTTAAAAAAAATTATATTATATTATATTTTTCTTGGATTTGTGGGTGTACAGGGTATTTGCAAGTCTAGAGCGGTTCTTTTCGACTTTGATTTGAGTTCATTCATAGCATTTGGCAGACACCTTTAACCAGATTGATTTACATTTCTCTCAGTCATACAATGAGTAACTATGGAGTTAAAGACCTTGCTCAGGGGCCCATGAGTGGCAGCTTGGTGTGGCTGCAATTTGAACTCATCAGTTTAGATCATAAGTCCAATGCCTTAACCACTGAGCTATCCCCTCCCTTGAGTAGAAATCCAGCGGGTGTGACATGAAAGTTTCTTAAGTTGTAGAAAAAATGGTAGCTCAGTGGGTATGACTTTGGAATTTAGGGTTCATATCCCAGCACCATCAAGCTGTTGTGCTCTTGAGAAAGGTCTTTAGATAAGGACGTCTGCTAAATACTGTAAATGTATCTTGCGACTTTGGACTTAATGTGTCCTTGCCTGATATAACAAACTGGGATTTTGTAGTTGTATGACTTTTGCATGTGTATGACTTCAGACTTGACTTTGGACTTGATTTGAGTAGTATGCTTGGGAATTTCACATGATTGGAGTGATAGCTGAGAGAATTTGGCCCTGACCCGGACTCAATTTGAGTAGTAGTCTTGAAAATTTTGACTCCATCTGAGCAGTAGCCTACACACTTTGGACTTTATGTGGCCCTGATTGTTGAGTGGCAGCCTTGGGACTAATGAATGATATTACCCGATATCTCCTGCTGGAGTTGGTAGTTCAGTGGTCGAGGCATTGGGCTTTGGATCAGAAGGTCAGAGGTTCAAATCCCAGCACCACCAAACTGCCCTTGAGCACGACCCTTAACCCTCAACGGCTCAATTGTAAGTTGTTCTGGATAAGGGCATCTGCCAAAATGCCATATATGTAAATGTTGATCATATATGAACTAGAAAGTAGTGTGACTATGATGTAGACAACTGAGCATCTTTATACAAGTTCAAGAGTGTGTGTGTGTGTGTGTGTGTGTGTGTGTGTGTGTGTGTGTGTGTGTGTTTGGCTGTGTTTCTGTAGAGATAGCACTGATTACACTGTTTGAAGGGAAAGAAGAGACAGAACTGCACATCTCGGCTGCTTGGCTGTGGTGTACCATCAAAACAGCATGTGGGGCAAACGTGGGAAATGGCAAAAAAAAGAACTGAGGTAAAGCTGCCATTTTTAGGTTTTCAGGACAGAGAAGTTCTCTGTAACATGATGTTCTGTGGTTTTGTATTTTGTCTTTTTAACTGCACAGGAAAGTGATGGACAGCTACTATAACGTAAGTGAGAACAGGAACCAACCTGTTTTATAAATGTTCCATTCCATCTATGAGCAGTTGAGGGTTAAGGGCCTTGCTCAAGAACCCAGGAGTGGCAGCTTGGTGGGGCTGGGATTTAAACTCATGACCTTTTAATTCAAAGCCCAGTGTCTTAACTTCGCATAGATGTTTCTATAAATGCATAAACGTAAATGTTACTACAAAAACATACAACACTGAAAGTGCAGAAATATGCTTTTATAATTGTCACATATACTTTACAGCACAGTGAAATTCTTTCTTCACATATTTGAGCAATTTTAGGAAGCGGGGGTCAGCCATGTTACAGCACCACTTTTAAGGGACTTGCTCAAGAGCCCCAAGGGTGGCAGCTTAGTGATCCCTGGGCTTGAACCCCTGACCTTCCGTTCAGTAATCCAGAGCCTTAACCACTGAGCTATCACTTCCCCATTTGTGGTTAAAATAATATGACTATTAATTAAAAATGTAATAATTATATATTTATTAATATAAATTGAAAATATATTGTAATATAACATTTCCGATTGAACTGTATGTGATTTGTAGGTGATTTTGAGGTAAACGTGATGAGTGATCATTTCCAATATTAGTTTCTCAATTTTCAATATTAGATTCATGATTTAAATCAGTCAAATATTTATCTGGTCTATCACTATGTATTTTCCATTTCAATTTCTGTTTCAAAAGATTTGTTCATTTTCACTAATTTTTAATTCTTCCGTTGCATCATTCGTTTCCTTCTTGGCGGTCACTTGTGTAAAATAGATTTTAGCTGTTTTTTCCTGTTTATGTAAAGGTTACTAGCTAACTTTTTTTAATTATTAAACTCTCCACTTATAGAACACACTGGTAAAAGTGGAACACAGTACAAGTTGCAGCTCAGTGGTTGAGATGTTGGACTTCTGATCAGGTTAAATCCCAGCACCATCAAGCTTCTACTGCTGGGCCCTTCAGTAAGGTCCTTAATCTTCAACTGCTCAAATAATTGTAAATTAATCTGGTTCAAGCGTCAAATGGTTCTATGAATCTGAAGTAAAAAAAACATGAAAAAGATATTAAACCACTTCAGGATGTGCCGTTATTTGAAGATTCTCAACTTCCAGATGTTAACAGTTGTTAGATTTCAAAACACAGTGCTGTCACTGATTGTTTTATTTTAACAGCACAACCCAGTCAACTCATTTGTGTAATAGAATAATCATCGCTTCAGGAATTTTAAACAGCAACCATATCATGTTGTTGCCTTCCATTTCACTGTCCAACTGTAGAAAGTATTTTAAGCCCTTAAACCAAAGAAGAGTGACTCCAAATTTCTCATCAACATTGACACTTTCCATTTACAGAACTGTCACTAACTCAATGTGAGTGCTCAATATTATTATATAATACACACACACCATACAGACACATGTTAACACTATACCAGCATGACCATGACCTTGTTTACAAAACCAGCTCCATGAAGACAGTTTGTCAACATTGGAGTAAAAAAATTGTAAAAGACCTGATCTGCCTTCCATTTCACTGTCCAATTGTAGAAAATATTTTAAACCCTTGAACCCAAGGTGAGTAACTCCAAATTGTTTGGTGTCATATTAGATCCGCTCCAGTGCTGCTATTCACTTTACGACACATTACAAACAAAAGTCACAGGTCATAAGTTCAGGTAAATGTTACTCCCCACTGCTGTGTGTGTGTCTGTAAATGAGATGGAAATATGTTCAGTGACTGTTTACATCTCGCTTCTCTTTTTTTTTGTTTTTTTAATTTTTTTTTTTTTTACACTCAGGCTATGCGTCTCAAAGTTCTTAAGAATGGGAAGTTGGATTACTCATCAAAAGGGTGAAATTGAAAGACAAAGGGTTTCCCCTCTCCAGAAAGCTCTTAGTGCGATGCCAGTTCCATTCATTTCAAGCAAAATTATTTTATAATCAGCCAGGTAAGGTACAACCGCATTATATTCACCAAAGCATCTGTAAAGCAAAGCCATTGAGTCTGTATGTATATATTATAATTTTGCTACAGTGATGGAAATCTAAACTATTATTAAAGTTATTCGATTTATTATCGAACATTATTCGAAAGTTTGCCCTGTATATTTCATTAAAATGGCTTCACACTAACCTCAGCAACTCAACCACACATCCGTCTGTACATAATGTCAACTTGTCGTTTTATTAAAATGTTATTAAAACGTGTGCTCTGAGGGGAACGTTTAGAAATCGAAAGCCGAAATATTATCACACCGTTTTAAATCGCGAACCTAATCATTGAAAAGTTGGATTGTGTTTGCACAATAACCATTATAACCATTTGGTGCTCAAAGCTCTAATAAAACGTGGAAAGTTCAGGAGGAAAAAGCTAGACTAAATGCAATATATTAAACCTGTTCTAATAATTTAATTTAGATTTTTTCTTTCAGGAAATCTTCAACAGACTCAAAGAACTTGGTGCCTTAAAAAACACATGGGCTACAAATATGGCTACCAGGGGAATACACTTCCTATTAACAGACCTGATTACTAATTGCCAGACCTGCCTGATCCATTCTAGATGGATTTCTCATCAATTGGAAAAATCGCTCACTGTTGCAGAGGATGGATTTATGAGATGGCTTCAAAATACATGAGATTACTGTGGATGGTTCCACTTAGGAACCATGAAAATGGATTTTCTACTGTGATTAAGAGCAGTTTATCTTTTACAATGGCTTAATACTGTAGCTGCCATGAAGACTTTGCAGTGAACAATTGATAAGCTCGACTATGATGAAATTATAATGAATGGATACCTGGTGTTAGCCAGATGAGTATGGGTTTGCTTTATAGTCTGATTCCTCCCAAGATTTCTTTCTCACGGTCACCCCTGGTTTACTCATAAGGGATGAATTAATCAATTTGAAATGTAAATTTGTAACTTATTCAGTTCTTAAGAAAGGGGAAAGTGGGAGCTCAATGAATAGGGTGTTGGACTTCCGTTAAGAAGGTTGCGAGATCAAATTCCAGCATTTCCATGGATGCCACCAAGCTGCTGGAGGTCTATTATAAATGATATAATTGTATATCACTCTGGATAAGGGTGCATGACAATACTATAAATGTTATGCTGAATTAAATAAATCACACAAACCTGTGAACAATTAAGTGCCTGTGTTTTCATATATCTGACTATCCAAGCTTTTCATTGTTCTTTGTTTTTTCTATTTATATGTTCCTGATTTTGCCCTCATTTGAATTTGCACCTCAAGATTCAATGTTTCATGCATCTGAAATGCTTTTCTGCTCACAATAGTTATAAAGAGTAATTGTATAAGGTTAATGTTGGCTTCCTGGCATTTTGAACCAATCTCCACGTTTTTTTTCTGACATCTCTCTTCAACAAGGGGTTTCAATTTACAGAACTGTCACTCACTTAATGTGAGTGCTCAATATTAATATTATATAATACACACACACTATACAGACACATGTTAACACTATACCAGCATGACCATGCCCTTGTTTACAAAATCAGCTCCATGAAGACAGTTTGCCAACATTGGAGTAAAAGAACTGTAAAAGACCTTTGAGATGAATGGGAACTCTGATTGGGCTCCAGACCTCTAACTTAACCTTATCTTCAGTTCTGGACGAATAAACTTGAATCTGCACAGTCACTCTGCAAAATCTAGTGGAAAGCCATTTTTTTGTGTTTTATTCCTCTGATCGCACAACAGTTTGCTAATTTGCCAATAATTTTAAATGTAACATCCATAAAACAAGTTTGCATTTATGTTACAGCAGCTTTAAATCGGCACTTTCTCACCCCCTTTACACCTTATTCTCTTGCTTAAGGTTATTAAGGCAAAACAAAGCTTTTTACTAAAAAACGACCATTACCTCAAATAATTACGGCTTCAATTTTGGAACACATTCAGCTTTTCTATCATTCATTCATGCCTCTGCCTTAATGCTCAACTGATGATGGTCTGGGTGTAGAGTCCACTTACATTTATGAAATTTAGCAGACGTCCTTATCCAGACCAGCTGAGCAGCTATGGGATCAAGGGCCTTGCTCAAGAGCCCAGAAGTGGCGGCATGGATTTGAACTCACGACCTTCAGATCCAAAGGCCAATGACTTAACCACTAAGCTACTATCTCCTCTTCTTCTACCATTGCTAGTGACTTAATGTTTGTTTTGCAATGCTTCCTAACAGTTGGGCAAAAATATTGTACAGTGCTGAAATATAGTCGATTAAAATCTGTCACTTGTTTGACTCTTGCTGGGGTGGTGTGTTTGGGGCACATTGAACTCTGTACCAGAACGACACAAGTTCAGAAGATTCCCAGAGGAATGGAGATTTATATAAACGCAAAGTGCAAACAAATCTGAAAACGGGTCACCAGATGTTCACAAACCTTACTTTGGGAAGCTGACTTTTCCAACCATATGTGATTCTTTCACAAAGTTGGAGGCACAGCGTTGTATAGAATGCCTCTGCATGTGGTTGAATTGAATTTTCCCTTTACTTGAACTATGACACCCAAACCTCTTCTAGCATGAAAATACCCCTGTGCACAAAGCCTGCTCCATGAAGATATAGTTTATAGGGATGGAGTGGAAGATCTCCTGCTATAGAGCTCTGACCTCAACCCTATTAAACACCTTTGGGATGAGTAGGAATGCTAACTGCACCACAGGCCTCCACACATTACCTACATCAGTACCTGACTTTACTAACACTCTTGTGTCTGAAGGAGCACAAATCTACACAAGTACACTCCAAAATCTAGTGGAACAGATTTTGTAGATTGGGGGACTAAAAGTAGAATTGGATGATTTTTCTTTACCAATAAACTATTAAACTTTTCAATTTTCAATCAATACTAAGCTTGACATCTGAGCAAAGCAAATCTAAGCTGATTAAAACAAACATCTGTGCACACAAGGAATTACAGGTTAGCCTCAAAATAACATCTGGTTAGATCCACACCCTTGCAGCTCAGTACAAAGAAAGGTAAAGAACCTTTTTAGGTTAAGGGTTAGACCACAACGAAACAAACAACCTTTGTCGTTTTTTTGTTTTGTGTTGCCTGTTTCTAATGGCACCCTGAGATTAGGGTGAGGGCTCCAAATCCTCCACCACAGTGTGTAGCTTGCAGAGCTGGTTGACCTGATTTTCTCAGAGCTGTGGCAGGTGCGGCCTACCAGTGTGGTATGCACAGCTGTCAGAAGATTTTATGATTTCTAGCAGCATTTTATCTGCATGGCTGCCACCGTGTTTCTGAGTTTAATTTTAGAAGAAACAATGGCTCATCATTAGTTTATACAGCATTAAGCTTTGCTTTAACAGTCACAAAATTGCATATGATCCAGGAAAGACCTAGTAATAGAATACTAATTGATGCCGGTTTATGTACAAGTATATCACTTGAAAGCTAGCGATCAGTGATAAACCAAGCATCTCAAAATCTCTGTAGGCTACATACAGGAAACAGAATTAAGTAGTTGATCTCTCGACTCTTCTAGCCCGAGTCGTTCGTCCTTTTGTCACATGACTCCCATAAAAAGGTGATCAAAGGATTAAAGTAGTTAATGAATCAAATGAGTCAAAATAAAGTTCACTACTAACCTGTTCACTACTATCACTACTAGCCTGAAACTTGGAAGAAGGTTACCGAAACCAAGCTTGAAAAAAAAAAAACCACAGAGAGACAAACACGAGCTGCAGCAAACATCTTAGGTGTTGCTTAAGAGATAATGAGATTCAGGTGTGCAAACATGTGCCATGGCCCCCATGAGGTGCAATGGCTGACGGAAAAGGTAGTTTGTGACCATAGTTCTGACAGCCTGATCATGAGTGACATGACAACAGCCAGAATCGGGCCAAACTGAGATTCTGGACTTCTGTTTGAAAGGTTATGCCCACCGAGCTGGCAATGCTTAGCCCTTAACCAAAGCATCTGACAAACAAAAAAGCCAATTTTGTACATTTTTGTAAATGTGACAGTGGAAGACTGCATTTTAATGTCCATTTCACGCCGACTTTATACTGAAATCTTTTTGTTTTCAGGTTGTTTTTGAAGCTGTAAGTGAAGCATATGATTTCACTTCTTGTATCAGTTGAATATGTTTGTGATTATAACAAACATTTGCTTTACTGTATCGAGGCAATCTAATTCTTTGGAAACTCTGTGATTTCTTATACAGCGCAGACACTGATGTTCTTTCCCAGAATATCTGCTGTGACTAACAACATCTAGCTGTGCATTTCAACAATGTTTGATTCAATACGATCTTGTTTCTAAATGAGCTGCAGTTTATCTTCAATCTGCACAGCAAAAAAAAAAGCCTTGGAAAAACTGCATATAATCTCCAGATCTTAAGCAGAAGAAGAGTGAAATTGCCTAACAGGAATGTAAAAGCTGAGTTCAGAGCTCTCTGACGTAACAGGGTGAAGAAAAAAAAAAGAAAAAAGCAATTGGAAAAAGCTTGAAGTCGGAGCATCGAACGCTTTCACGAGTCGCCTGCTTTACTTGTTTTTAGAGAAACCATGGCAACAAAGGGGGAAGCCCACACAGCTGTCGAGGAGCCGAGGCCCCGGAGCTGAGCGCGCTCCATCGAGAGGCCTGAATCACTTCTCCCCAAGCTGAGATTGGGTTTCATCATCTCGAACACTTGGGATTTAATGCACAGCAGATGTGGAGCCAACAGGAGTTGGCAAGCTTTTGACAGTAAAGGATGGAGCGATTCCTCCCCCCTTTCACACACACATACACAACCTCCTTAGTCTTCCCCAGAAACAGAAATCCAGCAGAGTTCGGCACTTTCGGCTCGTCTCCCAGCAAAAACAACGAGTCACACAAACGCAGGATCTTGCTTTTAAAAAATAATGATCCTGAGTGATTTGTCGCTGTGCAAAACAAGCCATTACATCAAACCCCTGACAGCAGCCATAAATCGCCCCCTAGTTTGGCTCGGAACAAGTCGCACTGTACTCTTTTTAAACGGGGGGATGCTGTGACCAAAAGAAACGTAGCGTGTAATATCGTTTATTCCCTCTCCTCCTTGGCGCAGGACATCCTTCGCTCTGGGGGAAAAAAAATAAAAAAACACGGCCTGAAGCCAGCCTGAACTTATCTCGGTCATTACAGAAGTGAAAAACAGAAAAGCAGACTTTATCATGAGCATGAGGAGTGCTGGAGGGAACGTGTGCTTGTGGCCAGAGCAGGGAGAGGCAGTACCACGGCGTGGAAGTCTCTTGTTGCACAACCTCTGCAGCTGCTCTGCATAACAAGCATCGCTGACACAGCGAGCCATCTCTGCTCGAAACACTCGCCGCTCGAACAAGCGCACCGCTTTACTGCTGCATTGTTCTGGAGGTTACGCAGGAAATGTCAATCATGCAACATGTTGATGCTGTAGTGGGATCATTCTTGTGAGAAGTAGCTCTAGGTTCAAGTTGGCAGGTGGAAAAACATTTGGGTGCGTGACATGACGCTGCGATTACAGTGACAGATCCTATGGTACACGTTTCTTTAGTATGGTACGTGGAATTAGTTCACATTTGTACATAATCTCTTCATCCTCTCCAATCATCTCTCTCACCTCTATTAGAAATGTTAAGAGGAACAAAATGAACACTCAGAAGGAAGTAGCAGAGATTGCTGGTTCACCAACTAAACACATACGAATCCCAGGCACGAATCAATCAACGCATTATCACACTGATTCATGCATTATTTATATGTGTGTATATGGATACCTATAGATAAAACTATGTGGACACCTGACCATCTCCATTTGCTGTTACAATCATCTCCACTCTTTTGGGAAGATGTTTTGCTAGATGTTGGAATGTGCTTGTGGAGATTTGTGTGAGACTCATTCAGCCACAAGGGTGTTAGTGAAGTCAGGTACTGATGTAGGTGTGGTGAGGAGCCCTGGGGTGCAGTGTTCAAATTCATCTCATAGGTTCAAGTTCAAGTTCAAGTAGGCTTTATTGTCATTTTAACCAGTTCAGTACAAAGTGAACTGAAACAATGATAACAATAATTCCAAAACATGAATTAACAAAAGGAACACAAAGAAACACAGAACTACACATAACTCAAAACTAACAACACAAAGTGCAACATTTAGTGAAAAAAGGTGTTCAATAGAGTTGAGGTTAGAGTTCTATATAGCAGGCCATTCAAGATCTTCCACTTCATTTCTTCATAGAGCTTGTTTTGTTCACAGGGTTATTGTTGTGGCTGGAACAGGTTTGGGTCTCCTAGTTCAATAGACATCTTATACAATTGTGCGCCTTTAACTTTGTGGTAACAGTTTAGGGAAGAAACACATATGGCTGGAAAAGTCAGCGTTCCAAAGTAAGGTTTGTGTACATCTGACCGTCCTATATACAAAGTAGTCACTCTTTGTGTTTATAATACTCTTCAATGGAATTTGATGGAGTGGCTCTGCAGATTCATGTTCATTCAAATGAAGGTTGGGTGAGCAGGTCTGGAGGACGGTCAGTGTTCCTGTTCATCCCTAAGGTGTTCAGTGGGATTGAAATCAGGGCTTTGTGCAGGACACTCAAGTTCTTTCACTCAAATGTTTCAAACCTTGTCTTCATGGAGTTTTGCTTTGCTGGTACAGTGTTTGGGAAATGATATTCTAAAGCCTAAAAAGACATTCTGTACAATTAATTACATCCAACTTTGTGGCAGCAGTTCGAGATAGAACCACGTTTGAATCTGAGGGTCATGGGTGTGCAAAGTTTTATCCATAAAATGTATATTATACTGTAGTTAGTAATGTTTATTATTTGAAAAAAATGTGGCACCAACCAAGTCTACAAAAGACAGCGATACAAGTCACACTATCTTGCTGCGTGTTAGTTTGAATGTATGGTTTATGCTGATGTCACAGGATGACATTATTAACGGTAGCACAGTTATACTGCAAATTACAGTTTTTCTCTGTTTGGAGCATTTCTCGAATTATCCTTAATATTTTTTAAAAAAGTGCATTTCTCAAAACAGCATAACACAATGGATTTCTTGCAAAAGCCTGTTCTTTTCTCAAAATCTTCAGTTCATCTCTCAAATGTGAACATCTCATTGCCACCAGACTGACAAGTGCTTTTATCATTGTTCACAAACAAAATGTTTAGTCGTGCTGTCAGTATGACGGCGCACGCTTTCAGTATTTCCTGTTGTAAATTACGGTTTGGCTTTACAATAACTGCAAAATTGAATTATAAACACAAGGATGAATTTCTTCTGTTTGGCATCTATGAATTTCAAAGGCACAAATGTACACAGGATGTCGATAGCAAGAGAGGATTCACACTTTTACTGTACTGTACTAGTGTTCATTTGTTTTTTGGTTGTTTTATCCATTTTTATTTATTTATTGTAATTCTGGGCTTTTCCTCTTTCACCAGTTTCACAAGATTCAACTTTGACCTGTTTTAGAGAACTAGTTGATAATTGTTAGAGTTGATGCCATACACTCACCTTCATTAGTGACATCCAAGATTCATCTGCACAATTTATTAATTCAAGACACATTAACAAAAAAATGTAGTATAGAAATTTAAGCTTCACAGACAACTGGTGTAACTATTTTGCATTCAATGACGTATGCAATGAACTGATGCTGAGATGTTTTGGGGGTTAAAACTATTCAGGTGAAACCAGTATAATATATTTTAATCATCATGAACAACTGATAATGTAGGAAACAGCAGACACTTGTACACAATCCATTAAATAAATGTACAAAAGTATTCGCAATTTGATCAAAGCAACAAGAAATTGCTTTTATGATGAGCACAAATGACTTCATGATGTGGAGGCTGAACAAGTAGTTTTGAGAATTTAATTTCTGATCTGAGAAACGCTCCGAAGCAACTGTGAAATATATATTTTTTCACAAATATGTTAATGTGCAGTACAAGCCCCAGTAAATGAACTGTTACTATAGAAACAATAATGTACTCAAAAGATTTGCAACTGTAGGACATGAATCGGCAACTTCTGACTAAACAAAATAGAGAATTCAACAATGCTGAGAGATTGGAAATCCTCTTTACACATCCACCCACCCACATATATACACACACACACAAATGCACACGCGCACACACACATACACATGCGCACACACTTAGTGTGAAACTTGCATTCATTCAGCACATTGCAGAGATGAATGTTTCTAGCCGATCGTTATCATTTTTTTAGAGGTGCAAGCTGAACACCAGCGCTAGCAAGGAAGCAGAAAAACGGACTTCAAATACTCGTCGCAAGAGCGAAAAAGGAAGTGGTTTTTTTTATTCAAAAAGAAAAATACGCACACCTGTTTTCACTCTTTTTTTTTTTTTTTTTTTTTAAAAGAAAACAAACTGGTGCTGAGGCCCCTCATTGGTGGAGGACAACATTTTAAAGCTTCCACTGTTGGCTGTAAAAATAAAAAAGTTTTTTAATTCTCAAAACTACTTGTTCAGCCTCCACATCATGAAGTCATCTGTGCTCATCATAAAAGCAATTTCTTGTTGCTTTGATCAAATTGCGAATTCTTTTGTACATTTATTAAATGGATTGTGTACAAGTGTCTGCTGTTTCCTACATTATCAGTTGTTTATGTTCATGTTGATCAAAATATTACACTGGTTTTCACTTGAAGATTCTTAAACCAAAAACAACTCCTTACATAAGTCATTGAATGCAAAATAGTTATCATTATCATCTGTGATGCTTACATTTTTATTCTACATTTTTTTGTAAATGTGTTGAACTGATGAATTGTGCAGATGAATCTTGAATGTCACTGATGAAGGCGAGTGAACGGCATCAACTCTAACAATTATCAACTAGTTCTCTAAAACAGGTCAAAGGTGAATGTTGTGAACCTTCAATTGGAGAGTGAATACAGACAGAGCAAAATATAGAATTATACTTTCTAAAAATGGATGAACAACTAAGAAACACTTGTACAGTAAAAGTGTGAATCCTGTCCGGTCACTCAAAATAAATCAAATATGCAATTAAATAAATGAATTTGTGCTGCTGATATTGCATAGATGCCAAACACAAAGAAGTCAAATTTCGTGCATTTTCAGTCACTGTGATCCAAACCATAGTTTATCAAGAAATCCTGAATCTGTGCTCCATCATACTGACAACACGACTAAACATTTTGACGATTTTGTTTGTGAACAATGACAAAGAGACTTTTCATTCTGATGGGAATGAGATGTTCATTGACACAAATACTTACTTTTGAGAGATGAACTTCGGATTTTGAGAAAATTACAGACTTTTAAATGAAATCCGATGTGTTGTGCTGTTTGTACAAATCGAGAAATTGAGAAATGCACTTACTGGTTTGCAAATATTAAGGATGATTCAAAAAATGAAACAAAGCAACTGAAAAAACTGTAATTCAGTCCAGTTTTCTGGAAATGAGCTGAATATTTCGGAGTGCTCCAGTATTATTAAATACGAATGAATTGTTTAGGTTTTATTGCCTACTTATGCTCGAGCCGATCACGAAAGAAATCTCACTGGGTATTCCTGCTCCTTACACACATTGATCATGTGAAGTGAAATGGCCAGCTGTGCTGAACAATTTATGTAGTCCACATGCACTTAAAGAGCATATATATAACGTGAATATAAAGTGTATATATTAATAGAGAGAGAGAGAGAGAGAGAGAGAGAGAGAGAGAGAGATAAAGAAAGAGAGAGACATCATAAATCTCCCGGTTTGCATTGACCGAGCTTATAGCGGATCTCCGCACGAATTTAATAAAGTGAGACACATTGGACGTAATAGTTTTCGAGGTCTTTTCATTGTGGCCCAGGGCTGCATATGCATGCTTGCAGAAAAGCAGAAATTTCCTAGCAGAGTGTAAACTGTAACACACACACACACACACACACACAGCTGGTGTTGATACGATCTGTTCCTTCTGGTTACATGCCATAAGCATTGTTTGCATTTTCAAGTCAGATAAGAGCCTTTGCAAAAAATTCATTTGCTCACATTTATCTAGAAATAATCCGTGCCAGAAAAAAAGAAAAAACAACAAAAAAAAACAAGTTCTTCAAAGAACTAGCGAAATGACTCTTGCAGTGCAGGCGACCTTTTTTTTTTATTTTTTTTAACGCACGCTGTTGCTAGGAGGTGATTATTAAAAAAGAGAAAAACAAAACCACACTCGTAGGGCACCACACCAGCGTTTGGGTTGCTGACATCATCAAGACAAGCATAAAAGCCATCGGGCCTGTCGGTGATGTCAGAGCTCCTCTGTGGATCGCTCGTAAACACTGCGCTGTCGAGCCAAACATTTTAAACATGTTAGATCAGAAAATGAAGCACCAGCTGTGGAGACGAGATCCAGCAGCGTTCTGAGCCAAAGCGTCGAAGCCAACAGCTTGGGCAGAGAGAACCGGGGATTTTAGCATGTCACATTCGCTGAGATGTATAATGTTGATCTTGTCGTCTTTACTCAATGCGTAAATGTGCACCGATCTCGTGTCCATGCTGAACTCTCCTGTCCTGTATGCACACGGATATTGCATCATGCTCTTTATCATTGAGTTTTATAATTGTGTGCATGCACAGGGATGAAATAAATATATGGTTCCTTTATGTAGCTGCTAATAAACGCATCTGTAAAGGTTGAAAAATAACGTTCCAGTCATGAAGTGCAGGTTTGCTTTATTGGACGTGAAAAGCATTCAAAACTACACAGTAGAAGTATGAAAGGGCAAGAACCAGTAAAGACAACATCGAGACAACATCGAGACAACCACCTTAAAATACTGGTGTTTGCAAATTGAAAAGGTGATATCTGTCTAAAAAGAGTTACGTGACATCGAGACACGAGAGATGCGGTGACTGTAGTTGATGTCCCAATGGTGACAATTCCTGCAATGCTATTACAGAAAATACAAACTGCTGTGGTATAAGAGGAATAAAACACTTCAGGACACCAACGTTTGTACAAGACAAGAAGCTTTTGTTGTCATTTCTACCATATATAGCCTACGAAGTGCACAGTGAAATAAAAAAAACAACGTTTCTACAGAACCCTGGCGCTACATGAACAACTTACAGCTGCATCACACAACATAGAGCTACGTAACAGAGCGACTAAAAGCAAGTAGTCACATAAAATGCATCGTGTACAACCTAGTGCAAGACAAAACAGGACAATTCGGGACAGATACATAAATTCTGCATAATGTAATACAGTACAGTGTGCAAAATAAGAGAACTGTAAACAGAGAGGGAACTTGGAAACATAGACACAACAGCATGTAAACAGTTGTAATATAATGGTGCTATAGACGTGGATGTATATAAATTGAATTGAGTATTTGAGTGTGTGTTTGAGTTCCTCTTTAGAACAGTTTAACACACACAGTTATGTGAATAAGTGAGTGTGTGTGAGTTGGTACAGATCCATCTACTAACAAAAAACTGATATTTGACATATCGCTTTCATATGAAAGAAACAAATCATCTTCGGTATGAACACAGTAACTCCGCTTCATCACTCTAGCCCAGGAATGACTAATTTCCTCTAACAGCACCCCTGTTGCTGAAGGATTTGCAGGAATATTACTGAACCCGTGACAACGTCCGGTCTTACAGACACTCAGTGCAGAACAACCGAACAACCGCATTGCCAGACTTGCAGAATAAAAAAAAGAAATAGAGTTTTTTCAAACAATCATGGAATAGAATAGGATTTATAATATCCCTAAAATAGTCAAAACAAATCAAATAAAAATGAGAAATAAAAGCTTATTTAGTCCTGCAGTCAGCGTTCCAGTTGATCTCAAATGTTTTTGATAGGGTTGAGGTCAGAACTCTATAGGAGGCCACTCAAGATCTTCCACAGCAAGTTCACTCACTCACAGGATACAACTGAACACGTGCCGAGGTTCGGCCTCACACCTCACTCAGACGTCTTTAATCGGCGTGGTAATTTCCCAACGCCGTGAGAGAAATGACTACTTTGTCTTCGACTCGGTGCCGCTCGAAGAACATGCCTTTTGTTCTGCAGGCTTCCAGATGCTAAATTACCCCCTAATCAGGCAAATCACAGATCTGGGCCCTGATCTAGCGGCACGAGCAGGTCCTCAATCAAAGAGCTGAAGCCACAGCAGTGGTTCGAGGCCATTAAAGTGAACTGTTGATTCGTCCGCTAATAAGTGACAAAGAGGAACTGAGGGCCCACAGGTTTGGCAACGTGTCAACCGACCCCGACACCAACCCCCTCCATCTTTTGCACACGCATGTGTGTGTGTGTGTGTGTGTGTGTGTGTGTAATTGCTCGACTAATAAAACGTTTGGAGCCTTCAGCTGTGGTTTTAAAGCCACGTGGAACACCCAGTGAGAGTCCCTCTTTCTCTCTTTAACAGAGAGATTCCCTCCCTGAGAGTAATGCGATTACCAGAAGAGCCAAATTCAGAGATCATTACAGAGCAGACTCTGCTGAAAAACAAAACGCTATAGTATTAGAAATGGTGTTTCACTTCCTAATGGAAATTGTCCGAATGGCATCCATTAAACATTTTCCCAACAGGATTGACATGATTAAGGTGCTTTAAACTTGTCACATGTACTTTACAGCACAGCCAAATTCTTTCTTCACATATCCCAGCGATGTTAGAAAGCTGGGGCCAGAGCACCATGATAAATCACACCTGGAACTCAGAGGGTTAAGGGCTTTGCTCAAGGGCCCAGGAGTAGCAGGTTGGTGATACCGGGGGCTGAAACCCCCGACATTCCATTACATCAGTAATCCAGTGCTCTCACTAGTTTCGTGATTTGCATGTCTTTTGTTTTCCATTTTACTAACCACAGTTTGCTTAAAAGGTGCCTTTGGCTTGTCACATGTACATTACATCACAGTGAAATTCCTTCTTTGCATATCCTGGCGATGTCAGAAAGCTGGGGTCAGAGATCATCATGATGCAGCCCCCCAGAGCACAGAAGGTTAAGGGCCTTGCCTGAGAGTGGCAGCTTGGCAATACCGGGGCTTAAATCCCCAACCTCCTGATCAGTAACCCAGAGCCTTAACCAGCAAGCTACCACCTCCCCATGGCATCCTCATTGTAAAGCTGCACCAGTTCCTATGATGTCAATTTGTATGAAATGATAACAAGGACATTATTAGGTTCCTTTGCTTTTACAATTGGAATCATCTTCAAATCAGGTTACCAATCCCTGATATTAAGTGCGAACTGTAACAAATGGTGGAAAAAAATCTAAAAATTTTTGGTATCCTAGAACCCCTTATAAATGCTTATAATACCAAAAGCTGGCACTCAATGCGGATATATTTTCCAAACATATTTCCGAATTTCAAGCGAGAAAATAAATGAGGTGAATGAGCTGATGTTCTTCCCCTTATGTGGAAAACCCGGATGCTATAACTGTGAGGGAAAAACTCCCTGAGGTGACATAAGGAGGAAACCTTGCAAGGAATCAAGAGTGTGACAAAATGATGAAACAGATGTGGATAATTGTAGATTTGTACATTTATTCGGGTGTCTGTGTACGCTGCATTCAGGAGTTTTTTGCTTTGAAATAAAACAATGAGGAAATTAGAAAATATATAAAAATGTTATGCTATAATTTTATAGGAAATAATTTACCTGACCAACCCCAATGGTAAAATCGAAATGTTACAAAATTTAAAAAAAAAAATAGAAATCAGAAATTTTTAATATGATTTTGGAATAAAATCGGATTTACAATTTTATAAAACTTTAATAGAAACAAATGAAATAAAAAGGTGACAGTCAGTGTTCCAATTCATCCCAATTGGGTTGAGGTCAGAGCTCTATAACAGGCCACTCAATATCTTCCATTCCAACCCATGTAAAGCAGATATTCATGTGCACAATTGTCATGCTGGATCAGGTTTGAGTGCCTCCAATCTTGTGGTAAAAGTTTGGGGAGGAACCACATATGCCTGGAAAAGTCAGGTGTCCCAATACTTTTGTCCATATAATGCTGCATTTGCATTAATGGAAGCAAAGAAGGTGTAAGATATTGAATACCTAATAAAGTGCAGCTGTGCGACATTTGCTATTCGAAAATGCATGTGTGTGCGAAGAGGTAGCATGAGGTAATGCTGATGTGCATGTGAGTCCAGTTTCTACTCTCACATCCTTGGTGTTCTCCTAGTTGCCTTTTATGCAAGTAACCGAACAAACAGGCCCAAAAAATGTTCAATAATAAATACAATACCTTTAGGCTCCATTGAAAGAGTTACTGATCTACTGGACAATTAGTGCTTTGTTGTTTTCTGTAGATCACAACATCATTCAGATATCAGAAGACTTCAGAGGACGGTTCGGAAAGCTAATTCTTGGTGCTCCCCTGCACAGCCTTCATGTACTGTTTACAGTATATCAGTAAGAAAAAAAGGGCTCAGAAAATCACTCTGGATCTCTAACCATCTCCTTTTTGAACTTTTGCTGTCTCACTGGTGATACAGAGCACCAAACATCAGGACCATCAAGCATCAAGAAAATAACCTTCTAGATATACTGTTTCTCATCAATGAACATTTAAAGGCTCTGACTCTAAAGGTTCTGATCTATAAGGATCTCAGATGCTAATTTATGAGTTGCTCTGGAGCTCCTGGTTCCAGTAACTCCAATTGACTGTATAAAACTGTAGAAAAGACATTACTAATTTATAATGTTTTAATGATTTGTAATTACACTCTTGGTGTCACCCAGATGAGGAGGGTTCATTTTTTAAAGCTGGTTCCTCTCAATGTTTCTTCCGCATACCATGTTAGGGAGTTTTTCTTTGGCACAGTTGCCCCGGACTTGCTAATCGGGGATAAATACAAAAATGTTAATATAAGTAAACTATGTTTTATAATTCTTACATTCTGTAAAGCTGCTTTCTTGAGGCAATGTCTATTGTGAAAAGCAATTTTATATATTTTATATATATATATATATACATATATTGTGCAATACCAATTTTTTATGTATTTATTTTTTTTATAAAAATTGTGTAACCGGAAGCTTCTGTCACCAAAACAAATTGTTCGAAAGTGCAAACACTTTTTGATTCTGATTCCTACCAGATTCTGAACACATCAAAACATGGATAGTAGCTTAGTGGTTTAAGGCATTGGACTTTTGATCTGAAGATTGTAAATTCAAATCCCAGCCACACCAAGCTGCCAAATCTGGGCACTTCTGAACAAGGCCCTTAGCCCCTGTAGCTGCTCAGCTGTATGAATGAGACAAATGTAAATCTTCTCTATAACGCTGTCTGCCAAATGCCATATCTCATTAAAAAAATGGGATTGAAAGGCAACCCAATACATGAAGAGCACTATACAGAAAACAAAATCCATTACTAACCATTACAGAACCAGTAAAAAACCTTGAATTGGTACCTAGATGTCGGTTTACATGACCATAATGGTGGTTCTCCATGGCACATGAGAAGCTATGAGACATTTCATCTGCTCTAAACAAGAAGAGCCATTCGCAGAGGCGAATGCAAAACAAAACAGCATGCTATTCAAATCCCAAACCACAGGACTACTGTTTGTTGAGTTTTGCCGTTTTAAATGTGTTTATTCCACTCGCAGACTATACACTGCGCTGAACTCCTTCACTGAGTCAACACCATCGCTCACTCCCCTGTCAGCCGGCTCAATCGAAGCCAGACCAAGTGACGCTTTTCAATCAGCGCTCTTCCATTGCTTTGTAGATGCACAAAATCACATAAAGTGCAATCAGTGTGCTCACAGACTTACACAACTCGCACAACTTCTCTCCTTCACTGTGCTGCTCGGAGCAAGGTTGTTGTTATCTGCTGCGTATAAAACCTGTAGGCTCGAGGAGAAAAGCTACACTGAAACCTGCGGTTTAACAGACCACACATCCTGTAGCTAACAGAGTTTACGCACACTCACTCACTGTCACACACACACACACACACAGTTTACACACATTCGTACCAGCGCGATCTGATAAAAAGTACCAAAGCCGCAAAAACACATCTCGGGCTACACACTCAAAATGAAAAACACAGCTTTAGTGAACGGCACTTCGTCAAAATTCATTCAACTGTCACACATCGAAGCTTGTTGATAACATGATCTGGTTCCATCCAAAACATTTTAGTTCGATTACAAAACAACTGTGTCAGGACAATTTTTTTCCCCTGTGTACTGCAACTTTAGCATCGGTTAATAAAGGTTAAACCAGTGAAAGTTTCATTGCTCAAAATTCTACCACAAATAGGAAGCCGATCTGCGACTTTAATCGAGTTTGAGCACGTGCGGTAAGAGATAGCGCTCATTACAACATGGGTTTAATACAAAATCGCAAAGTTTTACTGCTAACACGATTATCTCACTGAATGAACCTCGTATGAAAATGTTTGAGTGTGAGGAAACACAGGCTGGCACGATGAAACGATGATTTCTAGCCTATACTTCGACATCATCGTGAACTCGTATTCCTTTTGCATATTTATAAGTAAATAATAATGAGATTTCATCATTCGTATCCATTACAGCTAAATTTTCACTTAAACTACTAAGTGCCTGGTTTTATATTATAGCTGCTACAGACATTCCTTCCACAGGCTTCTGTTTTTTTCTCTCTTTCAAAAACACAAAAATATATACTTCAGCTTGTCATTAAACCACCAACACTTCCGTCAGGAAATCGAAAAGTGACACATGACACTGAAATCTTCTACAATCAATGACAAATAATATAAAATCAGCCAAATATCGCAGAACTGAGCAAGAGAGGGTTAAGGGCCTTGCCCAAGGGCCCAGCAGTGCTCGTCTGGTCCCACTCTGTCGCAGCATAAAAGGTAGGTATACATCAAGACTTTTTTATGTTCTGGCACAGAGGTGGTGAAATGAACTTCCTCTAGATGTCTAAACAGCTGAGTCACTGTCTCTGTCTTCAAGCGACGGGCGAAGACCTACTTCTTTTTGAAACACTTATTTTCGTTGTTTTTTTTTCATGTCTTTATGTACACATTTTTTCATTAAGGGTGCTATAATTTCTCTCAAAGATCATCTGCTAAATGCCATAAATGTAACTGCAAATGGCAGATTGGTGGTGCTGGGATTTGATCTTCCAATCCAGAGTCCAGATGTATAGGGCTTTTAAAAATAGACATTGTCTATAAAGCAGCTTTACAGATATAAAGAGGTTATAAAGTTGTATTTAACAATATATAAGTTTAATCTCTATAAGTTTGTTCCTTGTAATTTTAAGTTTAACCCTAATGAGTGACCTATTGGTTACAGTGAAAAGGAAAAACTCCCTGAGATGGCATGAAGAAGAAACCTTGAGAGGAACCAGACTCAACAGTCAAGTTTATTTCTATAGCGCTTTTTACAACAGACATTGTCTCAAAGCAGCTTTACAGAAATCAACAGTTAAGGTGAACGATGTGCATTTATCCCTGATGAGCAACCGTGGTGACTGTGGCAAGGAAAAACTCCCTTAGATGTTATGAGGAAGAAACCTTGAGAGGAACCAGACTCAAAAGGGGAACCCATCCTCAATTGGGTGACACCGAATGTCCATTCATTACATCATTTTTCCATCATTTTTGACTTTTTAGTGAAAGATGCTTAAATGCAAAACTGTTCATACAACCTGTGGTCTTAAACCATTGTAATAAACTGTTCATATTAATTGCAGTCCAAATCTGTTCTCAAATTTCTTGAGTTGATCATTCAGGGATCTTTAGGTTGTTCATGTGGAACATGGAGTGTCTCCAATTGAAGAGACCTTCCTATGTAGGACGTTGGGATGAACCTTCTGGATCCTTACAGAAAGAGCAAAACGATACATTTTTGCTGTATGAAATCACGTATTGAAACAATAAGCGCATTAACATTAACCTGGTTTATCATTATCACTACATCATGCTTTTCCAGTCGCAGAAATAAATCAGCCAGAATTCTCAGATGTGTGCAGTGGTATGGCATGCAGATGCAAATGCAACAGAGAGATGGATTTCTTTATTCCGGTCCCACAGTATTATGAATGCACATGAACAAAACTTTACCACAACTACATATCTGAGTCAGTACATGTTTTCTTAGCAGGTCTTGACGTGTTTAAATGAAAGATAATGCCTTGTTTCTATTTCCATAGACTCCATTAACCCATCTTATAGTCAGGTGTCTAAAACAGGTTTCCTTGTTCAAGTGAAGGGAAAATATCATGCTACCACATCCAAAGACTTCTTATACAACTGTGTGCCTCGCTTTTGTGGTAACAGAACCACATATGGGCTGGAAAATATGGTGTCCCAATACTCGCAGAAGAGTGGCGACTATCATAACAGCAAATGGTGACTAAATGTGGGACGAGATGTTCAAAAAAGCATGTACCAATCTTAGGGTTAGGTGTCCACAAACTTTTGTCCAAATGTGTACAATATCATTTATGGCAATTGGCATACAGCCTTATCTAAAGCAATTTGAGGGTTGAGGGTTGAGGGCTTAGCAGTTGGCACTGGTGGCATTTGACCTCATAACCACCAAATCAGTAGTCCAAATATCACTTCCTTTATCATGGTTAAATGTTACATATGAATGCCCACAGTAACCAGAAAGCACTGGAAGTGAAATGATTCTGAATGTCGAATAAACCTAGGGCTCAAAAGAGTTTCCTCACAACTCTGCAAAACTGTTCAGAGGACGCACTCTGCGTAAAAACCTGCACGTTTAGAATGTGCATAGGGTCAAATCTCTAATGAAACGCAGAACTCGAGATGAGCCGAAGCTGCTTCTCGTTCTTTAATTACACGGCTTGCTTTCCAAAAACAATCGCACCAAGAAACAAAAACAAGTAAAAGAGAACAAATCTATTTATAGCATACAAACACACGAGCATTAGTACACAACAGAAGAATAGTAAAGCAGTTGCTGCGCTTATGTTTAATGAGAACATTCAATTTGTCATGTTTAACGTTTTAATGTAAGTTTTAGAGAAAACATTTAACGAAGGCAAAGATAGAAATCAGCATGGAGTTGGAGTCCAACCTTGGGTTGGGGACCACCGCTGTACAACATTGCTTTAAAATGTTATGAGGAATCTTTCTGGTGTCGTTGTTGTCATCCAGCCCCCTCCCACACACACACCCACACACAACAACAACACACCCACACACACAAATGATTTGAGCAGTGAACTATAGGCAACAACAATTCTGATTCAACTATGTAAATCCTTTGTTGGGGACACCCCCAGAAGCAAATGATTACCTCATTGTGTGTTGTGTGTTTTTCTGCATTCTGTCTAATCAGTGCGTGAAAACTGTTCAACAATACATTAAATTTGTCATGACTTCAAAATCATGCTATTACAGGCTAGTGTCAGTCTAATTGACAGAGAAGAGAAAGCAAATGCTCCTCCCACTTTGAGAGCATGACTAAGTTTGCTCGTTTGGCTCCTGTGTACGAATAGCTGTGGCATCGCCAGAATTCCCATGTGCGATGCGATGAAATTAGGAGGAACGCAGTTCTGTTATACCCTAGGTTGAATTTTTTCCTGATAGTCGTTCTTTCTCGATCTGCTAGACCTACATATCACATTTACGTGACTTCCTCTACTGCGCCGGTTTTGAATACTTTCCCCAGTGGACACTTGACCTTGCATTGATGACTCGATGCCAAATCAAGTGTGCCTTTCGTTCACATTCCTTCAGCCTTCAGCAAAGGAACGTCCGCTCACTTTGCGGTTTGCTCAAGCCGCAATCCGTTCAAGGTGTATTTTTAGGAGCTTACAAGACATGACATGTCTTGGGAGTTCAAAGAGTGAACAGAAAAGAAGCCCTGTATGAGAGTGTGTGTGTGTGTGTGTGTGTGTGTGTGTGTGTGTGTGTGTGTGTGTGTGTGTCCTGAAATATTTATGCAGCTGGCACAGTTTAAGTCAGCACAGCGACTGTGTGGGCACACGAGGCAAGAAAAACTTCTGTGGCCTGCACAAGCTTTAGAGACTCAAGTCTGCATTGTAACAGGTCTCTCAGAGTTTCTCTTTCTCTCTAACTCGTACTCCTCTCTCACACACACACACACACACACACAAAACCGGTTCTTGGCAGAAGCCCACAGGCAATTCCTGTGGTTTTTAAGACCTATAACAGAGAAGAAAATGGAGAAATGTTGAAATTACACAAACGCTGCCAGGTTCAACTCAAAAGTATTTGAAAGTCAGGGACTATATCCGAATCCCACCAGCTTTCAGACTGGTCGCTCACTACTCTGTACTACATGACAAATGGTACTGTGCTGCTACTGGTACACAGTACTGTGTTGTAGATGTAAGTGATATTGGTTTGTGGTCTTGTATAAGATTGTCCTTCATGGTGTTGTGCTACTGTGATTGTACAGTGTCCATTTTTTTTGTTTTATTATTATTAGTGGTAGCAGCAGTATTATCATTATTATTGCATATTCATGGCAGTAGCAGATGAAACTTTCTTTCGGCTTCTCCCATTAGGGGTCGCCACAGCGGACCATCTGCATGTTTGATTCGGCACATGTTTTTACGCTGGATGCCCTTCCTAACGCAACCTTCCCCATTTATCCGGGCTTGGCACCGGCACTAAGAGTGGCTGGGGTTGGTTCCCTGCCCGGGGATCGAACCCGAGCCGCAGCGGTGAGAGCACCGCATCCTAACCAATAGACCACCAGGGACCCTTCATGACAGTAGCAGATTAAAAGCACAAAATCTTCCTACCCAAATACCTAAATACAGATTGGTAACCGATTGCAGACACCTGGTCATATGTGTGTTACGTGATTTTTGAGCATCCCATTCCACATTTAGTCCCAATCTGGTTTTATAACTTCCTCCACCCTTCTGGGAAGATGTTCCACTAGATGTTGTGCTTGTGGATATTTGTGTTCATCAGCCACAAGGGTGTTAGTAAAATCAGGGCCTGATGTAGGTGAAAGAGGAGGTCTGGGGTGCAGTCAGTGTTCTACAACCAAAGGTGTTTAGTAGAGATGGGAGCAGAGTTCTATAGCAGGAGATCTTCCACTCCAAACCATGTAAAGCATATCTTCATGGATATCACCATGTTGGAACAGGTTTGGGTTTGGGTTTCCAGGTTCAAACAAACGCAGAATTTTATTATACCGCATTCAAAGCTGTACAAAGCTGTGCCTCCAGGTTTGTGGTAACGTTTTGGAGAAGAACCACATATAGCAGAAAATGTCAGGTGCCCCAATATTTTTGTCTATATAGTGAACCTTTCTTTCAAACTCACAGAAGAACACTCGAGTGCTGACTACAACTAAATCAAAAAACTTGCGGCTACACTGCACACACTTTCCAACAGCCGAAAACATGATAAGTGGAAGACGTTTTCTGGAAGGTGTGTTTGAAAAGATTTACAGAACAACAAAAACCATTTGGTCTTTTTTGTTTCTTTTGGAAACCAAAGCCAGTTCTATGAAGATATGCTTTACATGGGCTCCTGCTATAGAGCTCTGACTTCAACCCTATCAAGAACCTTTAACCCTACAGCTAATTGGAACAATGACGACACCCCAGGCTCTGTGTGTCTTAAGATGTGGTTGCATTCGATTTTCTCTTTACTTGAACTAGGAGTCTCAAATCTGTTCCAGCTCCTTAGAAATATGCTTTACATGGGTTGGAATGGAAGATCTCCTGCTCTAGAGCTCTGACCTCAACCCTATTGAACACCTTTGTGAGGAATATGAATGCTTAGAGCACCCCAGACCTCCTCACCTCACCTACATCAGTACCTGACTTTACTAAAACCCTTGTAACTGAATGAATCACACACAAATCTCCACCAGCACAATCCAGAATCTGGTGGAACATCTTCCCAGAAGAGTGGAGTTTATTCTAACAGTAAACAGAGTCTAATTGTGGAAGGGGATGTTTAAAAAGCACATATGAATCCAATGGTCAGGTGTTTACAAACGTTTGTCTCTACAGTGTACATGGATGTATTATATTTCTTACAAAATGAATGAACCGATGAATAAAGTGACAACAGGAGCAAACTAATGTAACTGTGCCCACGTCGATAAACAACAGATTCTTAAAACCCCCTTTGAAGCCTTTATGTCTAATCGTATACTCAGAGGATTTGTCATTATAACAAACAAGAAAATGAAAAAGAGTCACCAAATGTCGATGAGATTAAGATTTGACCGACATTTCCTTAGAAGCTATTTACATCGCATGAAATAGTCCCCCGTTGTGTAGAATGAGTTCGTGGTGACATCATGTTGACTGTTATCACTGGTCGTTATCACACATTTGAGCGCACATAGAAATTCTACATGAATGTATTTGCCCTAATATGCTAAACATTTTTTAGAAACGTTTCCTCTGGTTGAATCAGAGCCGGTCATCGCTGCTGTATCCCAGCCTGATTGGATTTCAATGGGTCCGCGTGTGAGCAGGAAACGGAGTCAGGCTTGTTTCCTAACCAGCGCAAAGAGGAAGGCCTGCGATAGACGAGGGGGAGTGGGTTAAAAATAGAGGCTATATAAACCCTGCTCGAGGTCCCGTTCAGGCTCAAGCGCTCACTCGAGCACTTTCTGGGAGGACTCTCTGTTTCCTCTTTGCCTGTGCGCCTTGAAGCAGGCTGAGAACGAGTGCGCTGCTGAGATGCCCCACTGGGAAGAAAGAAGCAGGTGTTTCCCAGGGGTTTGAGCCACAAAATGATCCTGGAAACCCCAAAAACAAAATAAATTGTCTTTTTTTTCCCCAAATAAACTCTTTGTGTAATGTGTGGAACTTTACATGGAGTATAAAAGCGCTCCTATTTTCAGTCTAGTCAGGAAGTGAAACTGCTTTTACAAGCGTTTATGAGTTCATACACTTTCTTAGCTTGAGTATTAGCACACAAACTCTGGCTTAGCTTTCAGCCATAACTAAACCTGACTGGACTTCTCGAATCCTGGACTTGAACAATAGCATTCTCACAGCATGCTTTTAGAGTCAGAGCCCTGTTCAGTATTTTGGGGATTTTACTGCCACCCGAATTTCAAGACGCATGTATGGGTCATGTGACCACCTCATTGGGAGTAAAAATCAAAGTTTGTATTAAAATGAGGAATTTGTATTACGTAGCAGATTTTTAACAATACGCCTGTTTCACTGTGATTTCTACAAAAAAAATCGGCTGATATATTGCAAGTGTTTATTTCTTTTCAATTTGATGATTTTTGCTCACAATTTAGCAAAAAACGACCAGTTCACTATTTTATAAAATGAGAATGCTTCATAAGACCAATAAAAAAATGTTAGTGAAATGTTGGCTTTCTGTTCATGTACTGTATATACACTTAATACTTGGTAAGGGCTCCTTTTGCTTTAATTACTGCCTCAATTCAGCGTGGCATGGAGGTGATCAGTCTGTGGCACTGCTGAGGTGGTATGGAGCCCAGGTTTCTTTGACAGTGGCCTTCAGCTCATTTGCATTTTTTTGGTCTCTTGTTTCTCATTTTTCTTTCGACAATACACTATAGATTCTCTATGGGGTTCAGATCTGGTGAGTTTACTGGCCTGTCAAGCACACCAACATCATGGTCATTTGACCAACTTTTGGTGCTTATGGCAGTGTGGGCAGGTGCCAAATCCTGCAGGAAAATGAACTCAGCATCTCCATAAAGCTGGTCAGCAGAGGGAAGCATGATGTGCTCTTAAACTTCCTGGTAAACGCCTGTGATGACCTTGGACTTGATACAACACAGTGGACCAACACCAGCAGATGACACGATTCCTTAAGCCACCACTGACTGTGCAAACTTTACACTGGACCTCAAGCAACTTAGATACCCTCCATTTGCAGGGTGTCAATGATCGTCTTCTGGAAAACTGTCAAGTCAGCAATCTTCCCCCATGATTGTGTAGCCTGAACTAGACTGAGACACCATTTAAAGGCTCAGGAAACATTTGCAGGTGTTTGAATTTAATGAGCTGATTAGAGTGTGACACCACGAGTTTCCAATATTCAACTTTTTCACAATATTCTAATTTTCTGAGATACTGAATTTCGGGTTTTTATTAGCTGTAAGCCATAATCATCAAAATTAAAAGAAATAAACACTTGAAATATCTCAGTCTGTGTGTGATGAATGATATACGAGTTTCACTTTTTGTATTGAATTACTAAAATAAATCTATATGTATAATAAATAACTTTTTAATGATATTCTATTTAATTAAGATGCACCTGTACATGTTTGAGAAAATGTCCTGCCTACACCGACTGCATCTTTAAAATCTTCATCCAAACGAAAGTGTAATAATATATTTAAAACCCCTACTGACTCATCAGTCTCAAAGTGTCAAACTGTGATAGTATACAGTATTATGCCCCCCTCTCTGTTTGTCCTCGGAATCCATAACTGAAGTGAGCACCAGTGGATGGTGTTCGCGAATGTGTTCAGACGGCACGCCACACAGCCAACAATCCGAACATTATACTACACAAACATAACATAATTACCAGCAATTATTAACCATTATCAATGTACAGCTGTCATCACTGACAGTGAAAACCTCACCTGGAATGTAACGTCTTGAAGGGTGTCACAGCAACACAAACACCAGCCATGCTGTTCCATTACACACAACCCCAATGGTTAATTTCTCACGGTATTAAAAAGATACACAGTGTACAGTACAAAAGACACACCCTGTAAAGAGAAATTGTTTTAGTTTTTTTATCTAAATGAAATGTGCATTCTGTACTGAACTGTTCTATTGTACTCTAGTGTAGTGTAGTGTAATGTAGTGTAGTATAGTGAAATGCAGTGTAGTGTAGTGTAATGTAATGTAGTGTAGAATAGTGAAATGCAGTGTAGTGTAGTGTAGTGTAGTGTAATGCAGTGTAGTTTAGTGTAATGTAGTGTAGTGTAATGTAGTGTAGTGTAGTGTAGTGTGTAGTGTAGTGTAGTGTAGTGTGGTGTAGTGTAGTGTAATGCAGTGTAGTTTAGTGTAATGTAGTGTAGTGTAGTGTAGTGTAGTGTAGTGTAGTGTATTTTAGTATAGTGTAATGCGGTGTAGTGTAGTGTAGTGTAGTGTAGTGTAGTGTAATGCAGTGTAGTGTAGTGTAGTGTAGTTTAGTGTAATGTAGTGTAGTGTAATGCAGTGTAGTTTAGTGTAATGTAGTGTAGTGTATTTTAGTATAGTGTAATGCAGTGTAGTGTATTGTAGTGAAGTGTAGTGTAATGTAGTGTAGTGTAGTGTAATGCAGTGTAGTTTAGTGTAATGTAGTAGTGTAGTGTAGTGTAGTGTGGTGTAGTGTAGTGTAATGCAGTGTAGTTTAGTGTAATGTAGTGTAGTGTAGTGTATTGTAGTGAAGTGTAGTGTAATGTAGTGTAATGTAGTAGTGTAGTGTAGTGTAATGCGTGTAGTTTAGTGTAATGTAGTGTAGTGTAGTGTAGTGTAGTGCAGTGTAGTGTGTGTGTAGTGTAGTGTGTAGTGTAGTGTAATGCAGTGTAGTTTAGTGTAATGTAGTGTAGTGTAGTGTAGTGTAGTGCAGTGTAGTGTAGTGTAGTGTAGTGTAATAGTGTAGTGTAGTGTGGTAGTGTAGTGTAATGTAATGTAATGTAGTGTAGTGTAGTGTAGTGTAGTGTAATGTGTAGTGTAGTGTAATGTAGTGTAGTGTAATGTGTAGTGTAATGTAGTGTGGTGTAGTGTGGTGTAGTGTAATGTAGTGTAGTTTAGTGTAATGTAGTGTAGTGTAGTGTATGTAGTGTAGTGTAGTGTAGTGTGGTGTAGTGTAGTGTAATGCAGTGTAGTGTATGTAGTGTAGTGTAGTGTAGTGTAGTGTGGTGTAGTGTAGTGTAGTAGTGTAATGCAGTGTAGTGTAATGTAATGTGTAGTGTAGTGTAATGTAATGTGTAGTGTAGTGTAGTGTAATGCAGTGTAGTGTGTGTGTAGTGTAGTGTAATGTAGTGTGTAGTGTAGTGTAGTGTAGTGTAATGTAGTGTAGTGTAGTGTAATGTAGTAGTGTAGTGTAATGTAGTAGTGTAGTGTAATGTAATGTGTAGTGTAATGCAGTGTAGTTTAGTGTAATGCAGTGTAGTGTAGTGTAGTGTAATGCAGTGTAGTGTAGTGTAGTGTAATGCAGTGTAGTGTGTAATGTAATGCAGTGTAGTGTAATGCAGTGTAGTGTAGTAGTGTAGTGTAGTGTTATGCAGTGTAATGTAGTGTAATGTAGTGTAATGCAGTGTAGTGTAGAGTAATGTAGTGTAATGTAGTGTAGTGTAGTGTAATGTAGTGTAATGCAGTGTAGTGTAATGTAGTGTAATGTGGTGTGGTGTAGTGTAATGCAGTGTAGTTTAGTGTAATGTAGTGTAGTGTAGTGTAGTGTGTAATGTAGTGTAGTGTATTGTAGTGTAGTGTAGTGTAGTATAGTGTAGTGTAATGCAGTGTAGTGTAGTGTAATGTAGTGTAGTGTGGTGTAGTGTAATGTAATGCAGTGTAGTCTAGTGTAGTATAATGCAGTGTAGTTTAGTGTAATGTAATGCAGTGTAGTGTAGTGTTGTGTAGTGTAATGCAGTGTAGTTTAGTGTAGTGTAGTGTAGTGTAGTGTAGTGTAATGCAGTGTAGTGTAGTGTAATGTAGTAGTGTAATGCAGTGTAGTGTAGTGTAATGCAGTGTAGTTTAGTGTAGTGTAATGCAGTGTAGTGTAGTGTAGTGCAGTGTAGTGTAATGTAGTGTAGTGTAGTGTAGTGTAATGAATGGTAGTGTAATGTAATGTAGTGTAATGTAATGTAGTGTAGTGTAGTGTAATGCAGTGTAGTGTAATGTAGGGTAGTGTAATGTAGGGTAAGTGTAGTGTAATGACGTGTAGTGTAATGAAGGGTAGTGTAGTATAATGTAGGGTACGTGTAGTGTAATGTGTGTAGTGTAATGTAGGGTAGTGCAGTGTAATGTAGGGTAAGTGTAGTGTAATGACGTGTAGTGTAATGAAGGGTAGTGTAGTATAATGTAGGGTACGTGTAGTGTAATGTAGGGTAGTGTAGTGTAATGAAGGGTAGTGTAGTGTAATGTAGGGTAGTGTAGTACAGTACATTACACTACGTAATTAATGGCATTACACTGTATGTCACCATATTTAAGTTTGCTCAAAAACTGTGAAAAAAAACGGGTTGCGTTAAAAGAAATTGCAAAGAAAAAGTAATGTAAGTGTAATAAATGGATTATGACATCATTCATCTGGGTATTAAACATCGTCATGTCACTCAGCCCTAACGTGATAGCCTGTTGTTTCACCAGTGTCTTCTCACCATATAGCCGTTTTCTCTATACAGGATCGGTGGTGATAATGACCAGGAAAAAGTAGTTACAGAAGACAAATGAATGTACTGTATAATCAACAGTCCATTCCAGATGTTTATTTGGCACTGTAGGAGTTCATTACCGTATGCTGTTCATCAACCTATTTAACGTGTATTTATTAGTTCTAGACTAATTCTATTTGGAAATGTTATACCCTTCCACACTCCAGGGGTTATTTTCCCATTTAAAACGAGTCACTGCACATTTCACATGTTCATTTTAAACAGGTTTTTGGAAGCACCCATGCAATCATGCTGATGTTGTTTCCATTCTCCAGCAGCACCATAGTGCTCCATTATCTAACTTTTTCAGCCCTTCACAAAGCATTTTCAGCATTGTAGGGGTTAGTTCTGCATTTCAAGGGTTTATTTAATGTTTATTTGGCAGGGAATGTGTCAACTTTATCCTCTAAGTGCCTCAACACTCCAGGGCCCAATATAGGTCAACATCTGGGAAGATCCTGGTGTTTGTAAATGCTTGGCTCCCCTCATTGCCCCGGGACATTTTTTGTACCTGACTGAACATTTAACAGTTTAAATACTGGTGCTTTGGAAAGAGCTTGATGGGACTATGATGCTGATAAACTTGCCACCTAATGGCTGAGAGACTTAGCCATCAACCCTAACCCTAACCCATAGAAAATATAGAATATAAAAATATAAAATATAGTTCAGACCGCTGCATACCATGTTTTCCATTTATATATTAGGGCTTTCAGTCAATTTAAATATTTAATCGCGATTAATCGCAAGATTGTTTTGCGTTAACTTGTGATTAATCGCAACTTTATATGTTCGAAATGTACCTTAAATTAATACTTTCCAAGTTTTTTAATTGTCTAATCAACATTGGCAAATATGGATGCTTTATGCAAATGTATGTTTATTAATAGTGAAACCAAACTCAACATAGAGCATAAAGACTAAATATTGTCTTGTCAATGTTTTAAAGTAATTATGGTGTTTTAAATTACGTAAATCATCAGGACACCAAACAGAACTTTTGCTATTTTTCCACACGGACGGATTTAATGTTTGCACATTATGGCAGATTTTGCCGCTTGGTTTGAGATACAGTGCATGCAGTAAATAAATATAAATTTAAAAGTTTAAATTTAGCCTCTTTTATATTTATTTATTGATATTTTTTATGGAAATGGTCCATATATATATATATATATATATATATATATATATATATATATATATATATATATGTGTGTGTGTGTGTGTGTGTGTGTGTGTGTGTGTGTGTGTGTGTGTGTGTGTGTGTTAAAGAAGGTCTAAATAGGTATCATGTTTTCTGGTGTCATGGTTTCTGCACTTGCTTAACTAGTTTGTGCAGGAGGGGGTGTGGCCTTCAGGGTTGCCAAATATATATTTTTAATAATCAGATGGAAAAAGTGACACAAGTTGGGTTAGTTGTGTTGTGATTCATGCAGTCTTGTGGTTTTAAAAACATAAAAGTTATAGTTTGGAATAGATTAAAGTCAGAGAGTAATTCAAGAAGTATTTGTATTTTGAAAAAAAGGAACACTTTCACTATGACAAGTAATATTACCTAAGAAAATCTTCATGGGGTTTGTAAGCATATATATATATATATATATATATATATATATATATATATATATATATATATATATATATATATATATATTGTTGAGTCTTAATCACATCTTCAACAGAGGTGTAAAATGTCATTAATAACGCTCAGTGTCAATTTAAATATAGTCTTTAAATAAAGTCCTAAGAGGCAATGCATCATCATCTTTTTTTTTCTTTCGTTTTCTCACGATCGAGACATTTTTTTGGTTATCTCGGCATAACACAAAAAGTCTTTTTCTCGTTATTTCTCCGTGACCTCGACAGAAGTCGTTTTCTCGTGATTACGACTTAACAAGAGTTATCGCTATCGCAACTTAGTTTTCTTGTGATCTCAATGTAAAAAAAAACAATGTAATTGTATCATGTGAAAATCCCGTGCTTTGGGAATGTTTCTGGTGTGCATCATGGACTATGCGTTGGCGTCTAAAATCCAGTGGTGGACGAAGTACACAAACCATGTAGAGGAGTAAAAGTACTGCAAACATACACTCTGTAAAATATTCCTCCAGTAAAAGTGTCCCTTTAAACTTTTACTTGAGTAAAAGTACAAAAGCATTTGCCTTCAAATGTACTTTAATATGCAAAGTATTATGATTTATTGTGTCCATATTCCTTAGATTGGAAGGAGAATTCTTGTAAGAACAAATCATAAAATGTATAGTCGGTATAATAAGGTGTTGCGAGTTCGAGTCTGGAGTTTCTTCCATCATTTATTCCTCTTTAAATGTTCCACTTGCTGTTGAAATAACTCTGAACTGTATGCTGGTGATGCGTAAATACCATCAAGTGCCAATCAAAACAAGTTTAAAACCGAGCGCTCGATCCTGATTGGTGGACGCTTCGTGTTTGACCGGTGAAGTTTTTATCGACTCAAATAAAAAAAGAACGACTGGTTTCGCAAAATGTAGTTGAGCGAAAAAAGAATATTCGACTTTGAAATGTAATGGAAACACGAACAAGATACGCAGATGCGTGGAAAAGCTAACGAATGACATTTACTTCCTAACTTTCAATTTACATTTACGCCATTTAGCAGACGCCGTTATCCAGAGCGACGTACAAAAGTGCTCCGAGTCTCTAGTAATGAATAAATCACACTGGTTACACAAGATTACAAACTTAATATAAATATAACTCTTAAATTCTACAAAGCAAACCGGCAAAGTGCTAATTTAAGTGTTTCGGCCATTAGCATATTAATATTAGCAGGTTTCTGATCAAAGAAAAATGAAGAAGGAAACCATTTTTATGTCAAGATCACGAGAAAATTAAGTCGAGATCACGAGAAAATGAGAAAGAGAAACGAAAGAGAAACATAATACTAAAAAGGACGACCTCTGTGGATCGTAGAAATGTCAATATAATGAGTCCTAAATGTATTAGAGAGGAAACTTCATGATAATCTTTGATAAAAGTAGAAACTGTGCAAAAATGATGAATAAATCGACCTGGTTGCTGCACTACAGAGGTTCTAGAGCAGCTCTGAGAGAGAAGTCCGCCTACTGTATATATACCGGAGCTAAAATTAGGGCCGGGCGCTGCGTTATTTCCTCCGACGCGCGCAATTGGTCAGCGCTCAGTGCGCACAGCGGTATTTATGCGCAAAGCAGCTTCGCAGAGAGACATAAAGCGAGACAGACGGAGCACAGAGCTGGAGTGTTTAACACACACACACACACACACACACACGCTTTGAGTCTTGGTGCACGGATCACGGCTGCTCACTCGTGAAGCTCGAGCAGCCCTGAGAACGAGTTCTATTCGTTTTTTTGTTTTCCTGATTTGACTGGAGATGGCTTTAAGCGGGACCATTTTGCCATCCATTTCTACTTTCTCCGCGCAGAAGGAAAAATGCTGGGAAAACGTGAGTATGGATTTTTTTTTTTTGATAGCATTTTTAGAATTGTATTTCTTTCTTGAGATGAGTGGACACGTGTGATTTGTAGCTTTGGAGGGAACACGTGAGGGAATGTCAACGCACTGGTGCCGAACGGGATTCGTGCGTAATTCGTGCGTGATCCATGGCACACACGCGCACAAAAAAAATTCGTTCATCATCCAGATGTGCGTTTTGAATTCATACACGTGTTGGGAAAGAGTTGTAAAAAAAAAACGTAGGACACGATGGATTACATTGGGGTTTTTTTTGTTTTAGAGCAATTCTATGATTCAGACAAACTTTCTAAAAGTGTTTCAAGTTTCAAGAGATCTGTGATTAGTTCGCTATTCATTCATATGCATTATAGATTACTTTTTAATGAACAAGTTTCCATATTTTAATGCTTGTTTATTTATATATTTATATATAACAAGCATTAATTGCTTATAAAGTTATGGGGCAATAGAAAGTGTGAAACAGAAATTGTGAAATCCCACTAAAAATTCCTGTTTTTATTGTTGCAGAGATGGAAGGATGATTTCGACAGGTCCGTGCTGTCCAGCTGCTTGGCTGATTTGTCTCAGAGCATGGACGTGTTTGTGAGAGGTGACGACGAGGATCTTGACAAGTACCTAGACCTGGAGTTTATCCTGGCCAACACGGCGGGCTCGGAGAGCCTCTCTGCGCAAAGCCTGAGCTCCGCGAACGATTACAGGATGCAGGAGTGCAGAAACGTGTACACATCACCTCCCCCTTCAGTGTACCCTGTGCCCGAGCTGAACACCTCTCCGCCAGCGTACGGCGTCAGCCTGATGGCCGAGCTGCTGCGTCCCGAGGTGGATAATTACTGCGCACCTCCTCCACCTCCTCCTCACCCTCATCCTCATTCTTCTACTTCCAACAACAGCATTGTGCAGGGAAGGTTCCTGGTGCGCTCAGCGTTCTCCAATCAGGATGTGACGGATCACATCAAAGTGGAGCCGTGTATGGAGGGTTATGGACCTGTGGTGGGCATGGTGCCCAAAATCAAACGAGAGAGCGACAGTTCTTGCATGAGGGCATACGAACAGCCTCTGCTCGCTCATTCACCTCAGGGTTCAGGGAGCATGACGCCGCCTCTGAGCCCGGCTGAGATCAACGCGCTTAACACGGACGCTCAGAGTCAGCTGTGCCACTCGGTGGCGTACCCTCAGAGCTATGCGTGCCACGCCCCCACGCACGTACAGCTCTCTTATCAAAGCGCACCGACTCGCTTCGACGGCATGCCCGTGCCCAACGCCGGCCAGAGAGTTCTCCTTACGCCACCTTCATCCCCGTTAGAGCTGGACGCCAAACCAAAGAGGGGCAGGCGCACGTGGCCGAGGAAGAGAACGGCGACTCACACCTGCACTTACGCCGGCTGTGGCAAAACCTACACCAAGAGCTCACACCTGAAGGCGCACCAGAGGACACACACAGGTAAGACTGCAAACATGCCTCGTATTTGCATATTCGAAACGAAGTCTTGAGAAAATCTAAATGATGTACGATGTGCTTTCGCAGGTGAGAAACCGTACCACTGCAGCTGGGAAGGTTGCGGTTGGAAGTTCGCCCGCTCTGACGAGCTGACCCGCCATTTCCGGAAGCACACCGGCCACCGGCCCTTCCAGTGCCACCTCTGCGAGCGCGCCTTCTCCAGGTCCGACCATCTCGCCCTGCACATGAAGCGCCACATGTAGAAACCGCACCGAACATGGACAATCGAGACAGTGTTGTTTATTTTTATCTCGTAATGCATCTTTTCTATTGGCGTGACTCCAGGCAGCAGGAGGTTCTCAATCACGAGAAGCTCCAATCCAATCTATAGACTGGACATTATACTGAATGCTTTGCAATCTATTTTGTTTTTCTCATGATGTATTGTAGCTGGTACTACTTTGTTTTTTTTTGTGATATTCTTGAAGAAAATACGAACCACTTGTAAGAACGAGTAGGCTGGACCTGCACAACTCTGACGCAACTGGAATCAGTAGAATCCTTACGCAAACATGATGTGCCTCCCACGTCACGATCGTGCCTTTTATTATTGATATTAATATTATTCTATTTGAAAAATCGACGACATCTACACTATACATCTCAAGTGCCATACGATGTTCTTATATGTAAAAAAAAAAAAAAAATCAATAAGCTTTCAGACAATGTTTTTCTTTTTTAAAACTGCCACTCAAGCCAAAGACGAAGAAGAAAAAAAGAAACTGAATGTTTTGGACAGTATATTTGTGTATTAACTGTTAAATCAGGGTCTTTTATTTGTATTTTTTGCAACAATTTATAAGTATTTGTAATTTCAGTACAAACTGTCCCCATGTTTAACATGACATGACAAGGGCTACACTTTTTCAATGTTTTGGGACAAAGTCTTTTGACTTGTACATAATTTATGTGATTGTAAATATTGTATTTCTTGTACATATTAAAAAGAACTGAGATTCTTAACGCTGTGTTGGGTCTCGTGACTTTAGCGGAGAGATGACTCCTGACATGCTTCGGCTTCTTTTTCTCTGGTATCACTGGTGAATGGTAACGCCTCGTAAGATCGGAAAGCCGTTGTGAAACGTGAGGAAGCTTTGAGGAAGGCGAGATTGTGGTTTTGAGACTAGATTCAAGTCTGATCAATTTCAGAGGTTCAGTTAATGCCCATTAAGCCCTCAACCTCAAGCTTTAATCTAAACTGGATTCAGACTAGCTTGTAGAAGAAGTCAATATGAACACAAAAATGTGTTTTATAATAAGGATTATTGATAATCTCACCTTATTTACACACTCCATATGCACCACCATGACTATGACTATGAGATAAGCCGAGATATCAGACTTGAGATGTTATTTTGACATAAAAAAGGAATTGAGACTTGGTACATTCAAAAAGGCAAAACAGAAAAACGTTCTCATATCACTTTTGGGTTTTCAGATCACTTTTTTTTCGGCTTGGGAATAAAACCGATTTGACTCTCAAGGTGTTGCGCGAGCGTACGGCCTTCGAAGCATCTGTTCCTATCATCAGGACACTGTAAAAAAAAATGTTAAATTCCACAGCGAGGTAAGAAGTCTGATTGAGAGTATAATGTTCAACAAAGAGACTGACGCCAGTCTTAAGCAGCACTGATGTTTCTCGGACAATCATTTTTATAAAGTCAGTGACATGTTGAACCAGAGGTCCCAAACCATCAGGATGTGGCTACCCCTACACTACTCCGGATACATTTGAAAACGGCGTTTTCGTCATAAAACGCTCCACGATCACATTATCCTTTTTAAAAAAATCCCAAAAGTTGCTCATCCACACTAAAAGATCTGAAAACGCTCACGTCCCTGTACTGCGCAAGAGCAAAACGTAAGACGCTTCGACCTGCGTTATTTCCACCCACCGGTTAATGACTTTCCGGCTCTTGGTAACGTTGGGGCAATGTCGAAGAAAGCCGCCGTCACGTGACTAAGGCCATGTCCACACTAATACGTTTTCGTTTGAAAAAGCATTTTTTTCTCTCCGTTCTGGCCTTCTATCCACACCCAGGTGACGTTTTCTGTCAACAAAAACGTCGCTTTTTAAAAAACGCTCTACAAAGAGGATAAAAACGAAAACGACGTTTTACGCGTCGCTTCCACAAGCGATGTATTTTCGTCATTGCCGTGAGATTCCAAAGAGGCAGAAAGCAAATAAACGGCAGGGGGAAATGACGCCGGTTGAAGCGTCTTACGTTTTGCTTAACTTTTTGGAAACGATTGAAATCGGCATTTTCAATTTTCTCCACTTTAAGAGCGTTTTTAGAAAGCAAAGATTTTGTTGGCTGGAAAAACGGCGTCTCATTGCAGACGGAACGCCGTGGAAAAGAGCTGCTGCCGGGTCGCAAGAACGTTCTGGGAAAATCTGTTTATTGTGCACTTTGTCCTTTAAAAGCCACAAAGGCCGGAGACCCCTGTATTTAAAAACTCTGTAGATGTTAGTCTGAAAAAAGTGTGTAAAGAATATTGGCTTATAATGAATAAAATCAAGTACTGCACAAGCTGTACGATGACAAGTCCAAGTCTGGATCCTATTAATCTACATGTTGTGTACTGGAGTTTTCAAACATTCTGGTACAGATGCATCAATACTGAACCAGTGGAGGTCTGGCAGTGGTGGAACGCCATTTACCAAGTGATTAAATTCTTAAAGGTTTAATCAGTACTGTGAGAGAGGAGTTTCTTATTCTGGAATTTATGGAAGAGTTCGGTGTGGGTTTCTACATGGGAATCCTTGGAATGGATGGAATGAGCTGTGTACACAGATATAAGGCGCTTGTGAATGTTGGAATGCCACAGGATGAGTTTGCCACCTGCTGGAACGCCGCTGCAAATCCTTCAGAAGGAGCGGATAGGGAATAGTTACAAGTTCTCTCATGCTGCAGAACCAAAAGTGTGGACCTGATCCTTTTGAAATATAGGTGAATACCCAAGTGAAGTTGAATCAGAAGTTTCAATGGTTGGATTGGATCCAACTGCTGATACCCTGGACAAGTTAAACCATAATTCCAGGGGGAAGATTCAAGTCTGGAACCACAATCTCTGGACCTGACTGCACTCTTCCATCCTGAGCGTAAAAGCTCAGTAGTTATCACTGAAGGTAGTCAGTTCAAATCGCACCACTCCAAGCCCTCCAAACTGCCACTGCTAGATTATAAGGAGGAATTGAATCGGACCCAACTCCAACCTCCGTGACTTTAAATCTTGGGTAATTTGTTCAAGCCTGAGAAAAATCCCCCCTTTTTTATTACCGAACTAGCACTGCAATGCAGTATGGTCCAGAGAGACCCGGGCTATGAAATGCTGAGATACAAGATGCTGACAAAACGATCAGGATCTGGTATCGCCCATTCTGAATACCATTACCACATACACCTGAGCAGCGAGCGAGAAAGAGGGAGGAAGAGAGAGAGAAGCCGAATCCATCTGGCTTCCATTAGCTAGTAGAACTCGCTTGACAATCCGGTTGTTTGTATCAGTACCACTGCATCCCCCAGGGCAGCATGACTCCACAAAGAGCTTTCAGTCCTAACAGCAGCTGATTAAACCCACTCCATTCCTGCTGTATCTGGAACACCTCAAGAGCGGCCCGATCTCCGATTAGATCTCGGCTTTAAATCAGCATGGCTTCAGGAACATGAACTGCATTAGAGAGCGATCTTAAAAAACTCCCCCGAATCCTCGCCAAGCCAACGAACTCCATGTTTATGTCTCGGACACTCGCGTTTCGACCACGCACAAGGGATTGTATTACCACTTCGATATGTGCTGCGCTGACATCCAGAGCTCTCCCCGGACCGCTCTACACACGTGTCGAAAGAACAACATTCCCATTTTCCCAAAATAATATCGTCCCGCTCAGAGAACACCTGCAGATCGTTATTTTCCAAGCGTATCCTACAGAGAAGGATTAATCTCGCCTCTCCGATGCTGAAAAGTCCGCAACAGTAAATTAATCATTCGTTAATTTAGCGTGAGAAAAATCGCAGCTCCACGAGAAAACGTTGCGATAACGCAAAGTCTCAGAAGAGCACGAGGGTTTAATTATGTCGTCGCAAAAACGACAAACCAGAGCGTATTTCATTCGCAGGCCAATTCGTTCGGACGTCAGGCATCGGTTTTCATCTGGTTTAGACCTGGTTGTCATCACGTTTATATATTTGAGCCTCTCGATGGGAGTTCAATTCTAGGGCTGTGCTAGTTCTCTCTTAGCTAGTTTGCTAAGTCTTCCAGGAGACAGCAGATCGTGTCAGCTCTCTGGTACATCTTAGATCTTACAATGTTAAGAATTCAATTCAGTTGTATTTGTATAGCGTGTTTAACAATGAGCGTTGTAGCAATGCAACTTTACAGAGAAATTCATTTTTTTAAAACCGTTTTTTGATCTCACAGGGAACTTGTTATATGATAGGAAGCAGGGGTCAGCCATTTTACAGCAACCTTGGAGAACATAGAGTTAAGGGCCTTGCTCAAGGGCCCCAAGAGTGGCAGCTTTGCAATCCCTGGGTTTAACCCCCCAACCTAATGATTAGTAAACCTTTAATTAGCTAGGGCTGCAACTAACAACTATTTGATAATCGATTAATCAGAAGATTCATTTCTCTTCTTTGATTAATTGGATTTTTTTTATTAGATGTTTTATTATAACTATATGAAACCCTAATTGAGGGTATTTATGTATAAAAGTGTACTTAAAAATGCCACATATTGAGTTGAACTATCTTTAATTTAGACATTTTAAAGCTTAGTAGCTGCTTGTTGAGGAGTGTATGGGGGCTTTCTCCTTTGAACCAATTCACTCATAAAACTGAATTGTTTCTGTTAAAAAACAAAACAAAAACACAACATTTTTGTGTAGGAAAGGTGCCGCAATTTGAGTACGTCAACATTTGTATAGTTTTTAATGATAATTGCAAACGACAACAAATTTCATTATCGATTTGATCGATTAGTTGTTGCAGCCCTACGTTAAGCTACCACTCTATATGATGCGGCTTATACGTTTATCCCTAATGAGCGAGCCAGTGGAGACTGCGGTCAGGAAAAACTCCCTGAGATGGTATGAGGAAGAAACCTTGAGAGGAACCAGACTCAAAAGGGAACCCATCCTTATCTGGGTAACACCAAATGTCTGTTCATTATAACCTTGCTGCTGGTTCTGCAGTGGTGGTATAAGTAAGGCAACTCCAAGACCAGGGTTGGGAACTAAATATTTGGGGGTAACTGGATTTAATGGATGGATCATATTTAACTAGTTTATACATTTAATGGGGAAAAAAAGCTATTTGCTCAAATTTCTTAGGTGGTTTGACATTTTAAAAAAGTCCTACAGTTTTGCTTGATTCAATTTAAATGTATATATATTTTTTTTTCTATATCGACAAAAGTATTGGGACACCTGACCTTTCCTGCCATATGTGATTCTTCTCCAAACTGTTACCACAAAGCTGGAGGCACACAATCGTAGGACGTCTATTGCGTTCACTTAAACTTGGAAACCCAAACCTTTTCCAGCATGGCGATGCCCCTGTGCACAAAGCGAGCTCCATGTATATATGCTTTACATGCACAATCTACACAGATTGGATTTATTAGGCGTTTTGTGTACTTAAAGTTGACGTGTTAGAAGCAGGAAAAATGGGCAAGAGTAAGGATCTGAGCGAGTTTGACGAGGGCCAAATTGTAACGTCTAGACAACTGAGTCTGAGCATCTCCAAAACTGCAGCTCTTGTGGGATGTTCCTGGTCTGCAGTGGTCCGTATCTATCAAAAGTGCTCCAAGGAAGGAACAGTGATGAACCGGTGACAGGGTCGTTGATGCACGTGAGGACGAGCTCCTGTAGCTCAAACTGCTGAAGAAGTTAATGCTGTTAATGCTCAAAGTGTCCGGACTGTTTTTGCCAGCAAAAGGGGGACCAACACAAATATTAGGCAGGTGGTCACAATGTTATGGCTGATTGGTGTAGATATCAAACACGTGACCAATGAATTCTGACGTATTTACTGGAGTCTGGACGAGAAGTTACATACTGCATTTCGAACAATAAACTCTACAGTCTATATTGTGTGGCATAATGGCTACTTAGATTAACTAATGGCGTAGCTGCACTGTTCGGCCAAAAGTGTGTGAACGCCTGAACATCCCATTGCGGAGCATTTGCTGGTTAGTCTTCTGACTAGAGCGTAGTCATGGAGATTAGTGTTCATTCGGCTTTATCGAAGTCAAGCAGTGATGTTGAAGAGCAACATCTATTTCTTGGGAATAGTTTACAGAAGACAACATATAGATGAGATGGTCAGCCGTGTATTTTGATTGTCTTTATAGTATGCCATCATACTGGAACTCTATCACAAGCTGAAATCCTACAGTGCAAAAAGATCCACACACATAAACGTACTTTTCCCATTCAGTAGAAAATCTGATCATTCTGGTACACGCTCGCAGTCATTATCAGCACCGCTGTGGATTCTAAAGATTGAACTTGAAGATGAAGAACGGCTCGAATACTCAGCCGGGACTTGCAGGAAGTTTCGAAATTCAGTGTACAATACGAAATACACACAAAATTGCTGAATACATCCTAAAAGCTATTTGGCACTTTCTTAATTTGTATTATTTATTCTCCAAAACTCTGGAGCCTTCCAGGGGGGAAAAAAGGAGATAAATAAGCAGAGAGGAACGCAGCACAAGTAAACATCAGACAGAGGATTTGGCAGGTAATTCGAATCCATCCGACTCCCTGTTCCTCCATTTTTATTGCACCAATGCAAACATGTCGAGTTTATAAAAATAAAAAAAAAAAACGCCTGGAATTTCCTGTTAGTTCACACGGCTTGCGTTAGCCAAAGTCGGCACAGGTTCATACTGCAGCTGCTCTTCGTTTTCATTTTCTCAGAGTCGTAACTCTCATGAAGCTAAAGCGCAACCCAATTAGTTGACATGAGAGCAATAAAACGTAGACAGCGGACACTCAAAGGAAACATCCCTGCTGTAGATTAATGCAAACAAAAGTATTAGGACACCTGAGCTTTTCAGCCACATGTGCTTCTTCCACAAACTGGTCTATGGATCCTGTTGCATAAAATGTTCTCTTTACTTGAACTAGGAGACCCAAACCTGCTCCAGCATGACAATGTCCCGTGCGCAAAGCCAGCGCCATGATGATGCTTTACATGGGTTGGAGAAGATTAATTTGAAAGGTCTGCTCCTGAGATCTGACCTCAACCCTATTGAACTTCACACAACTCTAAATGCACCCCAGACCTCATGGGGAAGTGGTAGCTCAATGGTTAACCTCTTGATCTGCAGGTCAGGGTTCAAGCCCCGTTATCGCCAAGCTACCACTTTTTGGGGCCCTTGAGCAAAGCCCTTATATCTCAGTGGGCACTGTATCATGGATGACTCTGCACTCTGCTGCCAGCTTCCTATCTCTAGTATATTAAGAAAGAACCTCACCTACATCAGTCCCTGTCTTTACTAATGCTCTTGTAGCTGAAATATCTAAAATCTCTACACTCTGAAATCCAGTGGAACATCTTCAAAAAAAAAAAAAAAAGCCGTTACCATAACAGCAAACGGAGACCAAATGTGGAATAATATGTTTAAGAAGCACATCCGAATCTTATCGTGAAATAATCAAGACGAGACGATGTGTCTGAAATGGCGTATAGTTTATTTTGTGAAACAAAGGACCATATAGCAAGCGTCGGCATCTTCGAATAAACCCAAGCTTTTCTAGAGACTAATAATTTCTGAAATCTTTTTAAATGCTTCCAGTTACACATTTGGAGTTATTCGTTGTATTTTTTATAAGACAAATATAACGTGATATACATTATGTACTTATGTTTTTTTTTTTTTTTTTTATTTTAAATTAAATGCATTTCAGTATGATGGTTAATCATTTGGTGTGTTCGTTGTCTAGAGGTGAGGGGGATTAGGCGAGCCGAGAAAACGAGCGCAGCCAGCTGAGATCGATGGATCGTTTGCTTCGATGTGAACAGGCGTTCTTAAAATACTCACATTTCCGTAAAGAAATAAAAATAAAAAGAGTTAAAAGGAGTTTACAGGTAATTCGGTACACAAATAAAAAATATACAAACTATTGCACGATGGAGGTAACGGAGACCAATACAGCATGAGTTGGCGTCTAGTGAAATGAGGCGTCGTGTTATTTAGCTCCCAAATGAAATTAGAGAATAGACCTGGAAATACAAAACACACAAAAACTAAAAACAATTTTCTGTACAGAAATCAAACTAATAATAGAGTTTAAAATATTTCAGAGGAGGTTCATCTGGATTTGTAAAAACAAAATAATACAGTAACACTGAAATGAAAAGCATGACGCTGCTCCACGTAAGTAGCTGTGTGCTGAAATCTGAAGTGTTACATTTGCCTGCCACGTGACTTCTGATATTTTCCCAATTTCCTCATATAGCGATCATCTACATATATATATATGTACATATACATATACACACACAAACACATACACTATATAGACAAAAGTATTGGGACACCTGAGCTTTTCAGCCATATGTGGTTCTTCCCCAAACTGTTACCACAACGTTGGATTTTAAAAGATGTCATTGGATGCAGTAGGATTTTCCATTCACTTAAACTAGGGGGCCCAAACCTGTCCCAGCAGGACAATGCCTATGTGCACAAAGCCAGTGCCATGATGATGTGCTTTACATGTGTTGGAGTGAAACATCTGGAGTGGCCTCCTATAGACCTCAACCCCATTGAGCACATTCGGAAATTAGACTGCTGACTGCAGCTCACTTACATCAGTACCAACTAACACCCATGTGGCTGAATGGGTACAAATCTCCACAAGAGCACTCCAAAATCTACCCAGAAGTGTGGACATGATTATGGATGTGATTAACAGTAAATGGGGACTTAATGTGGAATGGGACTCGTATGGTACATATGAATCTTAAAGTCAGGTGTCCACAAACTTTTGTCCATATAGTGTGTGTATACCGTATATATACATACATACATATATAAACACTGTAGTTTTCAATAAAGTAGTTTATTTACCTACTTATATATATATTGTAAAGGAGACATTAATGGGAAAGTTTTCAGCAGTCAGTGGTAAAGCTGTAACTTTTTTCCCCCGTAGCATGTTTATGTTGGGAAGTTTTTTCAGGAATTGGACAAGCTTTGAGAAAAAAGGGAAAGGGGTAAGGAAATGAGGACTAGAGCTGCAAATAAAGTAGTACAGGACCTCTTTTCATGGACGTACCACATCATTAACTGGCATTCTAAAATGCCACTGTTCAAAAACGATAAATTGGAATTGGTGGCAAAATGGTGAGAGGAAAAAACAAAATCCGTGATCAACACACCTTTAGTGTAACATGAATAATATTCTGCACATGTTACTGATGAAAGTAAGAATATTACTGGACCAAATATGTGTCCCCTTCAGCAGGCTACATTACAGTCAGCGAAAGAGCGATTCTAAACAGTACACTGAATATCAGTGGCACCTTTAGTCAAACTCCGGTAGTCCCGGTAGACCCATATATGGGACCACAGCTGAAGGGTGAATGGTTAACCTTCTTAGCTTGAGGAAGCCCATGAGTCCGTGGTAAGAAAGTTGGAAACAAGAACAAGTTCACTTCAATGACCCAAAATATTAAAAATCAGAGGTTTAAAAATCACATGGCAGGCAGCACACGGTTCAAGTAAAATACAGGAAAGGTTTTTTTTTTTTAGTAAAGGATCTCAGGATTAATACTGGGAGGGTTAAACAGAAGAACAGAAGCTGGCCAAGTTTGTTCCAAATCAGTCTGGAAGAGGATCAGGACTACGAGTACAACATTTTTAGTGGATTGTGCTTATGGAGAACATAGAAGGTTAAATTTTGGGGGCGGGAACTAAACAGTGTTTCCGTGATCGGCAGCGAAATTAAAAATCGTTAGAAGCGAGTTAGTTCTCAGCGCAGGTTCAGGTTTTACACGTCATGAGCTTGTGAAGACTTCGCAGAACTGAACCGACAATGGAAATTCGAACCTGTTCGGGGATGGGAGATTTAATGTGCATCTCTATGTGCACGTGTTCGCACGTGTGTGCCCAACCCACAAAAACAGCACTGCTCACTTAAAAAAAAAAAAAAACAACAAAAAAAAAACCCCATAAAACTTCCAACCTTTAAGACTCATCTCTACAAATCAGTCAGACCCAGAACCAGTACAGCACATTAAAGCAGTCGATTTGTACAGGTCAGTCTTTTATACTTGGCAGGAGCAGAGCTGTTACTCTTGCACAATTCCTAGTTGTATGCATATGTTATATTACATCCAGTCAAGCAGAGTCTGTGAACAGGAAATCGAGAACCTTCTGAAGAAACTGAAAGCATTCGCATTTTTAGAGTTGCAGACATTAGTCTTAGTTTTCCTCTTCACCCAATATGTAGTCCAGAAATGTTTGGTATCTGATGCTTGCATGTCATATATATATATATACACACACACACAAACATATAGACACATATACACACACATACAGGTAGTCACTGACTTGCTTGACTTGAAATGTGTTCTAATCGCCATCTCATAGAAAATATGCTATGAGACATGGCCTGGCCCACCCAGGAGTCTTAAAGCATGGTGATCGGTATTGGGGTGGTATACTTTCATTTGTTGATAATTTAACACAACACAGCAATTTATAGTACCGCACTGTACAGATGTTACAGTATATTTGTGTGTGGCAACGGATGCGTGGATGAACACCAGTTCGCGGGTGGAGGGTGGAGCCAGACACACTGTTTTAGTGTCTGGTGACTTTGGTAAAAAGGAGAGAGACCAGAGCTAAAATTAGGCTTTAAAACACACACAAATAATAAAAAAAAAAAAAAAAAAAAAAAAACCCCAAAGAAAAAATACACGCTCTGACATTGAGACAACTAAAGTCTATCGATGGTGAGATGAAGGCATCTCACAAGGTTTGAGGATGCAGACATCCTGGCCAATGTATCTTATGGAAATCAAAATGCGATTCACACCAGAGGTAAAATAATAAATTATTAATTAATAAAAATAATTTTGTCTAGCTCAGGGACTACCTGTATGTACAGATGTATGTGTGTGTGTGTGTGTGTGTGTGTGTGTGTGTGTGTGTGTGTATATATATATATATATATATATATATATATATATATATATATATATATATATGAAATATGACCACTATTACTGCGCTACTTGGTCCTGAAAGACACAAAGGAAAATGAAAAAGTTCATTATGTTTAAAAAAAAATATAATAATTCAATATGATACAAACAAGAGACACCAAACATGTCTTTTGGGTGCAATGAGGATGTTTGAATAAATTATTTTTCCAAATACAAATCCAAGCAGATGACTGTTCACAGGTTCTCTCTCACACACACACACACACACACACACACACACACACACACACACACACACACACACACACACACACACCTGAAATAAACAGTCAGAGTAGTGCAGGTTAGAGCAGTGCATGTAAATTGAATGAGCTCGTTCCCGTAACACGTGGGCTGCCCCCCATCATTAAGTTTAAATAAAATAAGAGGTTTAATACATTAAAAACAAAAACTCGCTCACGCTTTCATTCACATTCACACACACAGACACACACACACACACACACACACACACACACACACACGCTTTCCTCTGCTGCAGTGGTGTAAAGATGGTTTGTGAGGGGGAGGAACCGGTGTTCAGGTGCTGTTCATCTCGGCTTTGCTGAGTGCGATGGCCAGTTCCAGATCTTCCTGCTCCTGCTGCCTGAGTCTCTTCAGCCTCTCGCGCTCGGCTCGCTCGCTCTCGCGCTTGGCCCACTCCATCTGCTGCGCCTCATTCCCAAACTAGAGGAGGAGAGAGAGGAACAAAAAAAAAAAAAAAAAAAGGAACACAACACAGTGGAGCATGTGGTCAGTGCTGACACAAGCGTCAAGTTAGCACATGAAAAAGTACAACTGATTTGGTGATTCTGATTTGGTATCATTTGCTTTAGAATTTGCAGAATTGGAAATAAAGCTAAGATGCAAAAAATAAAAAAACTCAAAATATAAAAAAAATGTGAATATTTCTCCAGTTAGGCCTTCGGTCTACAGCGACCACCGGAAAAATAAACCCCTTCGGAAATCTTTCCTTTAATGCGATGATGCTGCCAAAGAGCAATTCCTTTCGAAACAGAACGTGAAACCTCTGGCGTATATCAGTGGACAAAGACGCCTGTTTTTGTTTTTTTTTTCCTCCAGATGTGCGGCGAGCAACAGGAAGAAAACAGCGAGGCTTGAATCCCGAGTGATGCTACATAATAATAAACAGGTCCTTCATTTATTTTTTGACAAACAAACTAGAGCAGTCCTGAGGTCCTGACTTGACTGCTACGTATGTAATCGCTCCTTTATCGCCATAGCAATAACAATAATGTAAATGCCACAGCTGATCTTTAAATCTCGCTTGATCACACGAATAGAGTTTGAGACTAGCAGATGTTTGGAACGACTGTTTCAGCTTTAAATCCGCAGAAAACCAAACCCCAGACCAGAAAAATGGCCACTACATCAAAACTTGTGACTAAAGACTTGACTTGTGCAAGTATTCAACCGCCTATAACTTTTCTAACGCGACAAGCTGCCACTGAAATGGACTTGAATGGATTTATATCATGAATCTACATAATATTTACAGATTGTCAGATGCCCCTTGTCCAGTGCGACTAACATCTGAGCAGTTGATGGTTAAGGGCCAGTGGCAGCTTGGTGGTGCTGGGATTTGAACTTGTGATCTTTTGATCCAGAGTCCAAACCCTCAACCACTTCTGCTCATAAAATCAGATGTTTCTTGAATAATTCCTCTCTTTTATCTCATAACTGTTTAAAGTCATGGTTTTAACAGTGTCTTTCTGAATTTTTTATTTATTTTTTGGTAAACATTTTACGGCATTTGCCAAACTTCCTTTAATCAGAGTGACTTACATTTGTTTTAGTCATGGCCTTGTTTAGAGGCCCAGGATTGCTAGCTTGGTGTGGCTGGGATTGGAACTCAGGACCATTGGATCCAAAGTGCAAATCTCTAATTACACAGGGAAGTGTAATGGCGGTAGACTCATGGGAAAGGTTACTTTTGGTCTCTACACTTAAACTATTTTGCTGGCTTCTTGATGTTTGTGCGACTGCTTGTTCATGTATTTTTTTAAATAAAAGCTCAATTCTTCCAAAAAAAACAATTGTACACGGTATATCGTTGGACGCATTTATTGTACACAGCTTAACTCCATTTAATTGGATTTAGAGAAAGCGTACGACAGGGTGCCGAGAGAGGAGTTGTGGTACTGTATAAGGAAGTCAGGTGAGAAGTATGTGAGGGTGGTGCAGGACATGTATGAGGGCAGTGTGACAGCAGTGAAGTGTGCAGATAGAATGACAGACTGGTTTAAGGTGGAGGTTGGACTGCATCAAGGATCGGCTCCAAGCCTTTTCCTGTTTGCAGTGGTGATGGACAGGTTGATGGACGAGGTGAGACAAGAGTCTCCATGGACTATGATGTTTGTGGACGATATTGTGATTTGTGGTGAGAGTAGGGAGCAGGTTGAGAAGAGCATGGAAAGGTGGAGGTATGTGCTGGAGAGAAGGGGAATGAAAGTCAGTAGGAGTAAGACAGAGTACATGTGTGTAAATGAGAGGGAGGACAGTGGAGTGATGCGGTTGCAGGGAGAAGAGGTTGTGAAGGTGGAGGAGTTCAGGTACCTGGGGTCAACAGTGCAAAGTTATGGAAAATGTGTTAGAGAAGTGAAGAAAAGAGTTCAGGCAGGGTGGAGTGGGTGGAGAAGAGTGATAGCAGGAGTGATTTGTGATAGAAGAGTATCTGCGAGAGTGAAAGGGAAAGTTTATAGGACTGTGGTGAGACCTGCGATGTTGTATGGGTTAGAGACAGTGGCATTGAGTAGAAGGCAGGAGGTGGAGCTGGAGGTAGCAGAGCTGAAGATGCTGAGGTTTTCGTTGGGAGTGACGAGGATGGACAGGATTAGAAATGAGTTTATTAGAGGGACAGCGCATGTAGGACGTTTTGGAGACAAGGTGAGGGAGGTGTAATTGAGATGGTTTGGACATATGCAAAGGAGGGACATGGGGTATATCTGTAGGAGAATGCTGAGGATGGAGCCATCAGAAGGGAGGAAAAGAGGAAGACCGAGGAGGTTTATGGATGTGGTGAGGGAAGACATGTAGGTAGTTGGGGTGAAAGAGGCAGATATAGAGGACAGGGGGGTATGGAGACGGATGATCCACTGTGGCGACCCCAATGGGACAAGCCAAAAGAAGAAGTAGTAGTAAACCCTGACTGCACCCCAGACCTCCTCACCTCACCTACATCAGCACCTGACTTTACTAAATGCAGCTAACTATTGCTGAATGAGCACAAATCCGTACAAGCACACTCCAACATCTAGTGGAACATCTTTCCAAAAGACTGGAGATTATTATAACAGCGCATGGAGATCTATTGTGCAAATCTGCTTTGAGACAATGTTCATTGTTAAGAGCGCTATACAAATAAAAATGAATTGAATTGAGATGTTCAAAAAGCACATTCCAATCTTATAGTGTATATAATATGGATAATATCTAATTTACATGACATAATCCCATGTAAGTGTTATACCTCCAGCCTGCAGCACTTTTTAAAATATAGTGTGATACAAGTCACTGACATGTCAGTTTAGCAAAATTCCAGACAATCTTACCTTCAGTTTCCCACTTCCTGTAAAAGAAAATTAGATCACTCACGCGCACACACAAAAAAAACAACATTCTCAAAAGAACGCTTGAGGAAACATGGTGACGTGGGACTGGGTGAACTGAGCGCAAACAAAGGGCAGGACGGACACTGAACAGACCATGAACACCATGAACACATGAAAAATCTTTAAATTAGGCTTTCTGAAAGCAATAAAACCAAACAGGAAAATGAAACATGCACTGATTTTTTTAAAAATGGGAGGCTCCGAAACGTGCAAAACTCAATTTCCTTTGAGAACAGAAACTGAAAAAACAAACAAACAAAAAAACAGGATGGAGGTGAGGAGAACATGCAGATCAGAATAACTATAGAATGGAAGGAGTGACACTTAGGAGAACAAGGTCACCTCTGTACACACATACATATGTATATATATATATATATATATATATATATATATATATATATATATATATATATATATATATATATATATATTATATAAATGGACTTTTTATTTAAGCTGTGAAGTAATAAATTTTTTTATTTTTTATTAAAAGATGTGCTATTTAATTAATCAAATTATTCAAACCATGTAAAAAGAGAAATAACTTTTAAATGTAGACTTGTTACAGTCGATCACTCGCTCCTGGGGTCTCTTCTTTCGACTCCGAACAAATTTCATTTTGAGGACAGGTTTGTTCGTTTCCGCAAAAGTTCGTAAAGTGAATGCTCATAAAGTGAATTTTCGTGTGGAGCGTCTGTACATACATACATACATATTATATATATATATACAGTGCTACCTTGACCTACAAATTTAATTCGTTCTGTGGACGAGCTCGTATCTCAATTTGCTCGCACATCAAATCAGTTTTCCATATTGAAAATACTTAAAATGACATTAATCCGTTCCAACCCTCAAAAGGACACCCTGTTTTAACGTTTCATGTTATTAAATTGGAAAATACATTTCTAAATAACAAATCTTGTATAAAAACATAATAGAAAGAGTATGTAAAGATATAATAAGGTTTTATGCAGTGTATTTTCCCTGGAGATGAGACGACTTGAGTGTGTGTGTGTGTGTGTGTGTGTGTGTGTGTGTGTGTGTGTGTGGAGAGGGGGGTAGAGGCGATAAGTGGAGGTGGAGGGAAAACTCGTTTTTTACTATCACTCCTGTACACTACGGATCCCTAAACTTTAAAATTTTTTACTTTTTCTTCTTTGCTTATCTTAATTTTCGTCACAATCTTCTAGCAGCGGCGTCTCGAGCTCGTGCCTCAATTTTTTGCTCGCGTAACAAAGCAAAAATTCGACCAAGTGACCGCTCGTATCTCGGAAAACTCGTACATTAATTCACTCGTAGGTCAAGTTACCACTGTGTGTGTGTGTATATATTTAGTATATATATGGTATATATAGTACACAATATTCTACCACACAGCTGCTGAAATCTTGGATTCTGATCGTCAGATGTTGTTGCTATAGTAAGATCTAGCTAAACTTTCTAGTAAGGAGATCTATACAGAAAATTTTTTTTCTAAGTGTCTCCAGTGTCAGAGTTTTAGAATAAACACAGTTTGCGGATTCTCAGGAACATGACAAGATGTATTTTTCCGATCTTATTAGCACAAGACAGAAATTAAACAGAGGGTCCAGAGAGGGGGAACGACTGAAGGGTAAACGGCAACAGGGACTCGACTGTTTCATGTTCACTGTAACCGTAAATGATTCGAAAGTAATCACATGATGTCATTTAACATGTATATATATTTTTTAAGATTGGCAGCTTGCTGGGGTATAAGAGGGAAACGGTACACTTGGTGATGTGCTGTTATAGGAAATCATCGTGCTAATCAACACACCATCTTGTGCCTGACACATTTCCCACAACGGCACAAAATTTAGTGCTTTTTTTTTTGGTACAGAACGTTAAAAAAAAACAAAAAAAAACAAATAAATAAATAAATAAATAAAATATTGACTAAAAGGAACATTTTAGTCAGAGGTGACCCTTATTTTAATTCTTATTATTAAGTAATTATTTATTATTATGTAAGTATTATTATTAGTAAGATCAAAAAGTCTTTGAATTCTTTTTGGGGTTTTTTTGTTTTTTTTACAAATAAATCGCGAATATTATGCTGATGGACAAAGAAAGAGTTTAGGAGACAGTGTTGCATGCACAAAGACTGAGAGAAGAATGACAGCTAAGTGTAGATGAGGAGGAAGAGGAGGAGGAAGAGTTATAAATAATGAGTGCACAAACAAATCTCATGCTGAGAAATCTCCAGGCTGAGAGCTGAGTAGTGATACTGCTCCTTCCTGTAAACCAGTCACCATGGACACGTCTCCAAAATGCCCCCTACTGCCAATAACCAAAACCCTCCAGAACTTTTGGGTATGTACAGTATAAACACGCTGTCTGCCTCGTCAAGGCCCTGTGTCTCATAACCTTCATGCTGAACTGTGTGTGTGTAAATAAAATACTCTTTAAATCACATAGAAAAATGAGATTATGAACATAGACTTGGTTCTGAGGGAAAGAAATGTGGGGAAGACACACCCTTCCAGAGCAACTTAAACGTGAGCGGGGGGAAAAAGCCCATGCTAAAGGGTTGAACGATGGTTTACTGTCAGCATGCCATGGGTCCACAATCGGACGTTTGTTTTAAATATACGCTCTGTGGACAAACCTGAATATAAGATGTGTGCAATTTGAGTCTCAATACAGCATCACAATAACCTCCACCCCTCTGGGAAGATGTTCCACTGGATTTCGGAGTATGCTTGTGGAGATTGGTGAGAATTCATTCAGCCACAAGAGTGTGAGTGAAGTCACCAATTCATCCCAAAGATGTCCAATAGGGTTGAGATCAAAGCTCCATAACAGGTGCCTTCAACCCATGTCACCTGTATCTCCACAGAGCTCGCTTTTCAGCCATTCTGAAGCAGGTTTGGGTCTCAACCAAGTGAAGAGAAAGTTTAACCCCACCACATCCAATAGCATCCAATTCAACTGCGTGCCTACAACTTTGTGATAACAACTTGGGGAAGAACCACGAACGGCTGAAAAAAAAATTTAAGTTTGTCCACAGAGTGTAATCATTAAAACAAACTGGTAAAGCTACGCTTACCTTCATCATGTGCCAGCTCACCATTCAGTAAATCTTTTGTCTATTCGATTGATACCACAGGGAGCTTCTGGATTCTGATTGGTCAGAAGGTACGAGCTTGTTTTTTGCGAAAGAGTAGCTCTGACTTTTAAATATAAGAATGGGAGAAGACACTGGAAGGAGTCTCCTGTACAAGGTACAAGGGGGTGGAAAAAATGTCAAGAATGAGCAAAAAACGATCAGGTTTTATGATTAAAAAATAAAATATAATAATAATAAAATAATTTTTTAAAAAGTCGCGAGGGTAATTTCCAACATATAAATGGAAAACTCCATTCCTCCAGCTGAATCTCGTTACATTTGAACTCGTTACGGTAAATAACCGCTTTTTCACTAAAAACAGTGTCACATTTTTTAGCCTTAGGAAGGGGTGGAAGTAACAAACTTTCCTGTCAAAGTGCCCCATGAATCAGTGCAGCTGATTGAACCCACTACATTTCTCCCCCTCTATCGTTTCATCATTTCGCAGATTTGGTTCATCTCAAAGAGTAATGGCAGTAGAGATGGAGAGTAGCCAGCATGAGGCAAGAGCATAGACTGAAAGCTACAGAAGCCAAATGGTGTGGTCTGTTCCAGAAACCTCACTAGAAAGCAGAGAGAATGTTTGAGGGAACAACGGAAAAAAAAAAACCAAACAAAAAAAAAAAAAACACCAAAGAAATAAAAGGTGGACTGGACAAGAAGAGTAGTATCACTACGCTCAACTTACAGAGCTGAAGTCTGCAAAACCCAAGGAAGAATCTTTAGTGGCTTTACTTGAAGCAGATGGAGCGAACGGATCTTTGCCACTAAACGGATCCCCAAGCCCCTTTTTACTCTGAAACGGGTCGTTGGCGTCGGAACCGAAGGGCTGGAACGGATCGCTCGGTTTGGACGAATCCGCCGATCCGGAGATGTTCGTCGGAGTGCTTTTACCTGGAAGAGGTCAGAAAGAAGGAGACTTTTTTTTTCATTTCCAAGTCGAAAACGTTATTCACATCCACAAAACAGCGGTCAGGGGTATTGTGGGCGTTACGCCGGAACGCTTGGTTTGTTGTCGTTTGATCGTGAGTAGGTGTGATTTTTCACGGTTCGTCGCTGTGCGTGAGTGGACGGTGCCTGACGTGCGACTCCAGACGAATTTCTCGCCTCCGTCCCACTACGTGCTTCGGCCGCGTTCCGTCCGTTACTGTTCTAAACGTGCTGTAACGCAAACGTTAACTGTTGCCACCTAGCATGTTCCCAACCGTTTATTTCACCCGAGCTGGTCTCTATATTTATGCAATAAATGTACAATAACACACTAATTTAAAAGCGTGAGATATGTATGTGCGATATATTTTTCTTTTGTATTTATATACTTGTAATATGTCTCTACTTTTTTATACATTTGCACATTTCTTTGTCTTTGCTGCTGTAAGAAATTTCCCCACTGTGGGACGAATAAAGCTATATCTTATTTAATATTTTCAAATTTGTATATTGTAATTTGTTTACGCTTTTTCGCTTATCTGCACTTTACTGAATTATTTCCATTTAAAATCGAATATCGACCTTTTTTTCCCTCGACCGCATTTTCGGTCGTTTCAGTTTCAGGCGTTTGTTTACGAGTGAATAATAAGCACGGAGCAGGCCACAAACCAGTGTAGCGCACAAGCCGTTTTCAACTGGTTTCGATCGTCGCTCGGTGCACGAACACACGCTTCAACAGCAAGCAGAACATTTTGAGAAGAATAAAGGATGGAAGAAACTCCTGACTCGAACTCGCCCACAACACCCGTGACCTTATTTGATTTCTTTTGTAAAAGTAGTTGAAAAGAAGGTATGAGGCTCATGAGAATGTTATCAGATATCAATCAGTGACTCATTAATATCATTCTATTAGTCAGTATTTCTGCAGGTTTCACAAAGTCGAATTTAAGACTTTTTAAGACCATTAGGAATGAAATTTAAGATCTATATCACAACAACAAAAACACACACACGCACACAAATACGTTGTTAGCGACCGACTTGAACCGAGCCGTAAATAGATTTTTTTTTCAAGCCGCTACACATGCACTTCCCCGTAGCTGGAAAAGAAAATCCATTTTACGTCTGTGGTTCAATCCGAGAGAGAGTCACTCCAATAACAGAAAGCTGATTGGCTGTTGGTCTCGAAATAAATTTGTACGAGCGAAAAAGAAACCACGGAAACATTTTAGTGAACGTTATAGGTAGCATCACACGGACATCGGAAAATTAAGACCCATTTAAAATGATTTAAGATCCAAAACAGTGAATTTAAGACTTTTTAAGGACTAAAATTTGAATGTTTACCTTTAGACTTTTTCCCACAGAAACCCTAATTAATAAATCGGTGTGTTAAGTGTAAGAGACTTTTCACATAAACTGAGTTGATTAAGCAAAGAGTCTTGTGACATGATAATAGGAACATTATAGCCATAATAAAATCATAGTACTTTGAATACTTTAGTGATTTTGAAGGCAAATACTTTAGTATTTTTAGTCAAGTGAAAGTTTAAAGGGACACTTTTACTGGAGTCATATTTTACTGAGTGTATCTCTACTTTAACTATATATATATATATATATATATATATATATATATATATATATATATATATAAATATATAAAAAGATGTGTGTAAGACTATGAAGCTTTTTCTGAGAATATTGCCACAACCCAAAAATTGAGCAACATCATGTCTACTTCAACTGTCATCAATTTCAATTCAAAACATTTCACATGTTGACTTTATGGTTTTTTTTAAAGGATGCCTGCAACGTCCTGCACCTATCCCTGTCCGTTTTGTTCTCTGCACTCTGACGTTGCGGTTTCAAAGTGCTTTCTAAATGAGAGGAGGTGAGAAAAGGTGTAACCCATCAGGCATGTGGCCAGTTCCTCTGGAAAGTTGGAGCGTCGGCGTTGCATTGTGCTTAAACAGAAACATAAAACCAACCCCACGGTCCACTTTCCCGCAAATTTCCGTTCGTCCTGCCGTTATTAAACCGAACTCTGTGATTAATATTTGCGAGTGCATATGATGATCCTGGAGATGTTGCGGCGTTCGCGAGCTGCACGTTATTCGCATTTCCTTTTTGAACTGAGCGAGTGAATCAGAACTGTGCCACACCCTGAGCTTGTTTTCAAGTCACAGGACGTTGCTGCTTCTCTTACACTGAAGCAAGAGGTGGGGGGGGGAGTAAAAAAAAAAAAGAAAAGGCAAAATTACATGAAAATTAAAGAAATATACTGATGACAAAGCGTGCTGGGATGTACAATTAACATAAGGCATCCTCGAAAGATTACCCCGCAACCCGAAAAAAAAGAAACCGCAGCTGTTTCAGTCACACTTGTGGTGTGCCAGTGATGCCACTTGAACTTGCAGTATAATGGCATGGCATAGAAAAGCATCCACAATTTATTCTAAAGCGATTCATCATTTTGAATTGATATCCAAGAGATAAGCCGTACACTAAATTTATTATGAAAACTTGCTTAATAAAATGCTGATGTTGGGCAGTTCCACGAAACAGAACCAAGCATACAAAAAAAAAAAAACATGCTTACGCATAAGTTTTTTCGTGTGAGTGTACACAAATGGCACGGCATCTCTCATGAGAACTTTAAACTGGTTCTTGGTTCCCCTTCAAGGTGTTAACCGCAATGTGATCTGGGCTGTTATTTATATTAGACCAGCAATCAGTTTCTCTCTTTCAGTAAACGGAATGGCAAACCACAAGGCTGAGCTCCACCCTGACAACTCTAAACCAGCAAAAAAAAAAAAAAAAAAAAAACACAAGCCAAGCACAGCTCATCATTGCTCCATTCACACCTACAATACAAGAGCCAGCGAATGCAGTGCTCAGTCAAACATAAGAAACACTTGACATGAAAGTTTTGTTAAGCACTTTATCAATCTAGACACAAATGCAAAAAAATACAAATTAATTAATTTATATTTATATATATATAATAATGTACATAATATATACCATGTCTACACCATACACCATGTCTATAATATATATATTATTGTATAGAATTGGGTCAAAACCTAAGAAACAATATAATTATAATTTGGAGAAAAAAATGTAATATTTCTATAATAAAATTACAACCGATAGTGTGGAAAATGAACTTGGTGAGAGTTTATCAGCCAGCAGTTTAAAACAAAACAAACAAAAAGGAAAAAAAAATGAACACAACAACCAAACGAGTGCTCTCACACACACACACACACACACACACACACACACACGATAGTGCACAGAGGAAGTGAGGAAGGGCGTGGAGATCAGTATAATGTTGCCAGTGCAGGCAAACCGCAGATGACTTGAAGCGCTTGAGTCGTCACCGTACCCCCTTTAATATACCAACTAAACCTCCAGCTCTAACCTCTTAAACACAACGTTATGTTTGAATATCTAGGAACAAATAAAGACACTTCTGTAGGAGAAACCAAAGTAGGTCATTATAAGGAAATGAAGCTTTCGCTACTCGAGTGAGCTACACTGATTCTGCAAGACGAAGAAGAAAAAATGTAGTATTATATAAATATTATATATATATATATATATATATATATATATATATATATATATATATATACAATGTGTTCATTTGTTATATATATCTAGACCCAATGAACAAAGCATTTTGTGTGTGTGTGTGTGTGTGTGTATATATATATATATATATATATAAAACAAAGAAGAACAAAGATGCAATTAATAATAAAACATAATAAATGGAAACATTGCAATATTCCTACATCTCAATTAAAATGAGTAAACTACATAAAGCTAATTGTAAAAACCTGAACACACACACACACATACACACACACACTACAGGTTTACACTGCAGGTTCAATGGGTTTGCCCTGCCTCTATATAAATGCATTGGTGCTGAGGTAAAAATGCAAAAAGTGTTTTTAAAATGGTGTCGAATTTGATGCTTCGTAGCTCGATTTCATTTAATTATTGTATTATTACAAAATTTTCTGACTACTGAGGGAAAGTGAAAGCTCAGTGGTTAAAGATCTGGGATAATGAGAAGAAGGTCATGAGATATGGGATATGAGAAGAAAAAATTTGACTGCTGTAAAAAAAAAAAAAAAAAAAAAACAACAAAAAAAATACCACACCCTTTACCCTTTTGATAAATTAACTGAAGTGCACTTTGAATTTGTCTACATCTCATGTGAGAGTAAAGGGGTCGGGTGAAGGACCATCCAGATCCTTTGACTGGCTATTGGGGTGTTTTTTTTTTTTAGTCATAACACATTTTATCACTATAGTGTAAATATCTATAAAATGTCTATGAATCCAAACACCATCTACTGATCACTAAAAACAGAGACAAACTAAAAAAAAAAAAAGGTAAATAAATAAACAATTTTTAAAAGATCTTTTCAAGCCTTTTTTTGTTTTGTGTGTGTTCCGAACTGTTTTGGATTTCTATAGAATATTACTATTCAAATGATTTAATAAGGAAATGGGAAATCATGTGACTGAAACAAAAACCCAATATGAATCTATTCTAACCCTCCAGTTCCTGTTTACCTGAAGGAAGAAAAGAAAAAAGGGCTGCATATCACTGCGATTAATCTCCGCCGTATCAAACTGTGAAACTGTGTGTGAAACATGTGGGTAGGTGTTTTTTTATTTTTTATTTTGCAGGTACAACTGTTGACAGAGAGAAGGAGGAAGGGGGGATTGGGGAGAAGCACCTGAAAAACACAGACGTTTGGAATAAACACTGTCTAAAATAAAATGATTTGAAAACACAGAGGTGTGACCTCTGACCTGGATTTCAGTGTTAACTTGTAAACCTACCACTGGGAGGCTTGGGCCGAGGTGGGATGGTCTTCTTGGGCGGGAGAGCTGGAGTGTCCTGGTTTTGGTTAAAGGGGTCCTCAGTGAAGCTTTGCTGTATGAAAAAAACGAAGACAAAAAAAAATATATAAAAAACACAACACTTTGACTGACGTGTAAAGTTCAAAAGTTTAACTGAGAAACAAAAAATATTTCACACAATGGGAAAGTTTGAGGGTGAGACTGAGCTGTAGTTTAGCAGAGGAATGTTTACTTAGTAGAAAAAGTGCACTCTTGTAAGCCTGTGACTGGCAGCACGCACGACTTTACATTACCTTCCTATTACATTATTAGAAAATGGGTGGCCACACCTGCTGACCAATCAGAATCGAGAATTCAATCCTTGAGCCTACCTTTGACATCTGACTAAAATCAGCAAAGCCACTGTTGCTGCCAAATGAGCTGCTTCCAAAAGGCTCCAGTGTTCCAAATGGGTCTGCAATCAGATATCAGATTCATAAATGTAAATATATGATTGTGAAAGATGTGTTGTGTGTATAAGTGTGTACACATACAGCTTTCTACTCAAACACCCCTCATTCTGCTTAATAAGGTACTGATTTGATCACCTGAATCCAATACTGTTTAATGGGAATGTATAAAAAAACACTGCTGTAATTAACACTCTCCTCCTGCAATGTGACCAAGTGGATGGTAAAAAAAAAAGGTGCTAGATGTCTTTCAAAGGTAAGTGGAAATTTAAAAATAACCATTGAACATGCTAAAAACAGTGAAAAGAAAAGTTTGGACTGAAGAAGAAGAAGAAAAAAAGACTCAAGTCATACAAAGGCTAGGCTGAAGTTTGCAAAAGACCACTGGAATTGGACTGTAGCGGACTGCAGTAAGCTAATCTTTTCTGATGAGTCCAATTTTCAGCTCCAGGTCCTGTCCTGGTTGGGCGGAGACCTGAAGAGGCTTAAAACCCACAGTGTCCTGCACCAACTGTAAGATATGGAGGAGGGTCAGTGATGATCTGGGGGTGCTTCAGCAAGGAAATTGGACAGATTTGTCTTCGTGAAGGCCGCATGAATCAAACCAGGATTGTTCTAGAAGAATTTGCTTCCCTCTTCTAAGTCAATGTTTCCCAACTCAGAGGATTGGAATTTCCAACAGGACAATGCAGCATTCCATACATCCAGAGAAATCAGAGTCTGGATGGAGGATCACCATATTAAGACCCTGTCATGGCCAGCCCAATCTCCAGATTTAAACCCTATTGAAAAGCTCTGGAATGTCAAGAAGAGGACGATGGATCGTCAGAAACCATCAAGCAAAGCTGAGCTGTTTGCTTTGTAGCGAAAAGAGTGGTATAAATTTACCAGCAATGTGAAAACCGTGGAGATCATGCCAAAGCGCACCAAAGCTGTAATTGCAAATCGGCGTTATTCCACCAAATACTGATCTCATAATGTTATTTAGCCAAAGCATTAACACAAATTTGTTTACAAAATGATTTGGATTTTGTTTTATTCGAGTTATGCAAATACTGCATGATCTTGCGTTATTTTGATGTGTTGCCATTTCCTCTAAATAGACACGACAGTTATATTTAGAATTTAGGAGAAATATTGTCAGCAGTTCACAAAAAATTCAACAAAACTGTTAATCTCACGAAAACATGCACCTGTAAGGAAAAAAACAAACTGAGTATTTTGCAGTGGTCTGGTTTTTTTTTCAGAGCTGCATATATTTTCTAAATATATAATATAAATATAAATACACACACATCAGGCATAACCTTATTTTTTATTTAGAAGTAAATATCACTGATTATCTCCATCATGGCACCTGTTAGTGTGTGGATATATTTATTAGGCAGCTTTGTTCTCAAAAGTGACGTGTTAGAAGCAGGAAAAATGGGCAAGTGTAAGAATTTGGGTTTGACTACGGACAAATTGTGACGTCTAGACGACTGGGTCTGAGCATCGCCAAAACTGCAGCTCTTGTGGGATGTTCCTGGTCTGCAGTGGTCAGTATCTATTAGAAGAGCTCGAGGAAGGAACAGTGGTAAACCTGCGACAGGGTGATGGGCGGCGGAGGCTCATTGATGCACGTGTTGAGCGAAGGCTGGTTCGTGTGGTCCGATCCAACAGACGAGCTCCTGTAGCTCAAACTGCTGAAGATGTTTACATTTACATTTGTGGCATTTAGCAGACGCCCTTATCCAGAGCGACGTACAAAAGTGTTTTGAGTCTCTAGTAATGAATAAATCTAATTCGAATTCTACAAACTTGGAAAGTACAGAGCCTTGTGGGACACCAGTGGTGAGTCTGCACGGGGCAGATGTGGATCCCCTCCATGTTACCTGGTATGAGCGACCTGGTAACATGGAGGGGATCCACATCTGCCCCGTGCAGACTCACCACTGGTGTCCCACAAGGCTCTGTACTTGGTCCCCTCCTTTTCTCCCACTATACCCACTCCAATGGTGAAGTCATATCCTCACATGGGTTTTCTTATCACTGCTATGCAGATGACACTCAACTCATCTTTTGTTTACCTCCATCAGATACCACAGCCTCCGTTCGGATCTCAGCATGCTTGTCAGACATATCTTTGTTCATGCTGTTCATGCTGTTCATGCTCAAAGTGTCAGAATCGTTTTGGCGCCAAAAGGAGGACCAACACAATATTAGGCAGGTGGTCATAATGTTATGCCTGGTCAGATCATTTTTTATATTTAATATATAAATATACGCACACTAAAACACACAGACGCCCACACACGCGCACTGCATAACTCTATACATATACAACTAATCCAGCTCTCTCCTTCTTTACTTGACAGAAATAAAAAAAAAACCTCCGACTGCAGTTTGAAATTGTCACGTGACAAACAGCCTACAGGGGGAAAAAAAACAAAAAGAAAAACAAAAAGAAAAAAAAAAAAAAAAAAAACACGAGCCTCGTTGCTGAGCAAAACAATTCTGCATCTACCTCAGATATTTGTGTGCCATTCTTCTCTTGCTTATAACCATGTTCTTTGTGTGTGTTTTGTTGTTTTTTTCTCTTCTAACCACTACAAGTATAAAAAAGGCACTCATGCACTTCCTGGCATCGCTGTAAAAAAAAAAAAAAAAAAAAGAAAAAAAAAAGCCCTGTAACAGAACATGTTTACTGAAACAGCAGAGGAATGTCACATCCTTTTTAAGATTGGCAGAGCACTAGCGAGCGAGCAGGCGGGCGGGCGGTCAGGATGCTAAGCATGGGAACTTGTTTAACAGCATCTTCTCGCTTCACAGCTTTTCGGAGGCCTGCGAGGGGGACCAGAAGTGACTCCGATGGTAAAATGTGTGAAAGCAGCTACCCGTTTGCTGCTGAGGCTGTCAGAGCAGAGCCGCAAGGGTTAAGCATGGGCTGCAACTTTTAATTATCTAATATCATCTTCCATTTAACCTCGAAACCGTTTAAAGCGGTTGTGTGTGCGGGCGTGTGAGAAAACGTGACATGATCCTGCAGATGCGATGTACCTGAGCCTTTGTGTTTAGGGCTGGTAGAGGCAAAGGGGTCACTGCTCGAGAAGTGATGAGACTATAAAGAGAGAGAGTGAAGGGAAAAGAATGAATCACATGACCGAGTGCACTTGTTATTACTGCATTAAGATGTTAAAAGGTCAGGTCAATACCCACCTGCTATGAAGACATTGCTTTGCACGTACATTATTTAACAACAAAATCCAAGCAATGAGTCAGAGATTGCAAAGCAACGATTACATACATCAGGGGGCCTCAGTCTACAGCCCGCCCACACGTTTTCTTGAAACGGCTCTCCGAACAATGCCAAAGAGACATACTTTAAAAATTGTATTTTAAATATAGGTTTTACTCCTACTTTCAAACTAAACACTTCCCTTCGTTATTAAAGTAGCCTAATTATATGTTCGATTCACCCACCGGCCAACATTAATATAACAAATGTTTTGATTTCATAAGCAATAAATATTAAAAAAAAAATCATTATGGTAGCGCACTGTTAATGCGATTGCTGTACGGTGCAGAAACAAAAATGTGTGAAAACAAATAAATATTAAAAAAAATAATAAATTATATATATATATATATATATATATATATATATATATATATATATATATATATATATATATATATATATATATATATATATATATAATTTAATCATGCCAAATAGCATGAAATAATGAAATCTACACAAGTATGTCTCAAATATACATCAATTATTTAAATTTAAAAAAGAAAATCAAAAAATGAAAAGATTTATGCCGAGAGTAAAATTTCCATAGGCTTTTCAACACTTATTTCCTGCCACAGTATTAAAAGGAGGTTTGTGCAATACTGAAGTTTCCCTGATTACAATTGACCATTAATCCAAATCCTGAATATCATCCAGAAACGGATAAAAAAAGATTTTTTTTAAAAACCCTTATAGTGACGAGAGAGGGTTAAGATTAAGGGTTGAGGTTTGGAACTGCTTATTGGCAGAGGCAATTACAAAAACTCAGAGAGATACTAGAAGTTTCAATGATGTTTACAGGCACGTTATTTTCTTCCTGCTTAGATTAGTTTTAGTTTTCCGCAATGCAAACTGTTACGATTAACTACTAAGTGTCCGAAGTAGGTTTATATATCATTCATAAAATTAATTTTATCCAATTGGACTAAACTAGAAGCTACACACCTAAACTGCATAAATATAAATGCAAAAACAGAAAGAGAAAATACTAATTAACTGTATAATTATATGGATTTTACCATTCAAAAAAACAAAGCATACGTTCAAACTCAATTACATTTATATTTTTAATAGAAATTTATATTTATAATTAATATTATAATAAAAGTAGAAATCACTCAGAAATAATGCCAGTGTAAGAACAATTAAACAGCCATCACACAAGTCTAATCTGACCCTCAAATAACATATTGTGTATCAGGAAGCGTTTTATTCTCCAAAAACAGATATTTTGGTTCATTGTATTTCTACAGCTTTCTCCAGCCGCTCCGTTACCTTCACTGGAAGGTAGCACTTTTACTGAAAGGGTCTGAGCTGGTGAAGGGATCAGCCTTGGTCGGCCTCTTAAAGAAATCTTCTGAAGTGGTCTTGAACGGGTCTGTCTCTTTAAACGGATCTGCGCCGAACGGATCTGTGTGAGGGCAGAGAGGAAAGATTTCATAAAGAGACACAGTGTCGGACATTTATCCTTCAACTACCACAGATTCTGTTTCATCTCTATAGAAATGTAGATGAAGATATGAGACAATATGTTCAATTCTACTGTACTGTAAACTCAACAACAATTTGAAATTACTTATGTTTTATTTACTACTTGAAGTAAATAATACAATAATAAAATAGTTTTTCAAACATTTTTGTGTAATTTATTAGTACAAACTCTCCCATTAGGGGTCGCCACAGCGGACCATCCGTCTCCATTACCCCCTCCCTGTCCTCTACATCTGCCTCTTTCACACCAACTACCTGCATGTTCCCTCACCACATCCATAAACCTCCTCCTTGACCTTCCTCTTTTCCTCCTTCCTGGTGGCTCCATCCTCAACATTCTCCTACTGATATACCCCATGTCCCTCCTCTGCACATGTCCAAACCATCTCAATCTCTAACTAAAATGAAATAACACTATACTAATAAAAATAAATACATTTTTATTATTTATTTATTTCTGTTTTATCTTTTCTAATTATATATATCCCTTAAAAAAAATGTAAGTAAGAATGAAAGAATAATAATTTATGGGTGGCAAATTTTTATTTCCTAAAACTATATATGCAATATTCTAAATGGCACCAAATTGTAACTGCTTTAATACAAAATACACAAATGTGTATGGACGTGTCAAGCACACAAAAACATGATCATGATGAGTAGGACGTGTGGCTTTACATGGTTACACGACATACAGCTGTTATCACTTAGGGTGTACAAACTTTTGTTGAAAGCTATTTAGACAATAATGGCTGTATGTTGAGTTATTTTCGGAGGACAGTAAATCTGTACTGCTGCACAAACTGCACATTGACTACTGTAAAATATATCACAGTTTCATTTCTATAGTCGTGTCCCTTGAGAAGATATAATATAATGGTTGCTGAAATGTGAGGGGTGTACTTACTTTTGTCATATCTATATCTATATCTATCTATATATATATATATATATATATATATATATATATATATATATATATATACATACATACACACACACACACACACACACACACACACACACACATATATATATATATATATATATATATTATATATATATATATATATATATATATATATATATATATATATATATATATATATATATATATATATATATATATATATATATATATATATATATATATATATATATATATATATATATATATATATATATATATATATATATATATATATATATATATATAATTTTATTTATTTTATATTTTTTGGGTTTTTTATTATGCTTAAAATTTTATTGGTTTGAAAATATTTTATTATATATTTAATAAAATTGTATTATAGCATGTTATTCATTTTATCATTGAATGTTATGTATTTTGTCTTAGCATGTCCAATGTTTTATTCGTTTTTGTTAATGCTTCTATGTATCTATAATTTTTTATTATTTTTGCCAATATGTTAGTTGTAGATTAAATTGTGCGTGAGCTTGGAATGAGCAGGTTCCCAATAATAATAATAAAAAATACAAAAGTACATGCTTGCCATTAGGTTGCATGTTTACTGAAATATAAATGACCCCATGCTGCTGTCGCGTCTCAATTAGTCTTAAAGAAATGCACCTCTAATTTAACTGTTTAATGCGCTGCTCCGGAATGAACGCAGACATATAAAACTGTATAACTGTAAAAAAGCATCGACTCTGCTGTAAACTTCGCCGTGTGCACGTACATTTGTTACGCAACCTGGTTACGCTGCCACACCTTTAAAAAGAAGCCTGATGGACACTTTCCGAATGACCTCGATTTAGTATGAGAGTTGGAGAACTGAAAGCTGAATATGAGAAAGAGAGAAGTGTGCCACTGCAACCCTGCGTGATGATGCAATCCATGCAAATCTCGGAGCAAAACCCAGAGCTGTTTCCCAGCATGCATTAGGACACGGTGGATACCTGTTACTGTGGGAGGCTGCTTGGCGAAAGGATCGTTCTGGAAGGGATCACCTACACGACCAAAGTGAACGCAAAGAGAAAGAAAAAAATAATAAGGAGGAGGAATTCATACCCCAGCACATGCCAGACCTCAAACAGCAGTCACATGATGCCTCGCATTCAAGTAAAGAAAACAAACATTTCAGCCTGGAGTCAAGCCTTCAGCTGAGAGACAGACTGTGTGTGTGTGTGTGTGTGTGTGCGTGCGTGCGTGTGTGCGTGCGTGTGTGTGTGCGTGTGTGTGTGTTTCTTAAAGTGTAGGGTGAGGGCTTATTTCAACAAGTGTGCAAGAGGATGAGACGAAAGAGGGAGAGAAACAGAAACCAGAGATGTATAAAAAAGTAGAGGAAAACACAAAGAGAAACAAAACAGCGAGAGACAGGAGAGCAACAGAAAAGAACAAAAAAAAAAAGAGAGAGAGAGAGAGAGAGAGAGAGAGAGAGAGAGAGGAGATGCAGACAGGAGAAAGAGAGCAAGAGAGAGAGACAGACAGACAAACAGACATGCAGAGGGTGAGGGAGAGAGAGAGAGAGATGCAGACAGGAGAAAGAGAGCAAGAGAGAGAGAGAGACAGACAGACAAACAGACATGCAGAGACTGAGGGGAGAGAGAGAGAGAGAGAGAGAGAGAGGAGAGATTGAGTGGGGAAAGAGAGAGAGAGAGAGAGAGAGAGAGAGAGAGAGAGAGAGAGAGAGAGAGATTGAGTAGGGGAGAAAGAGAGAAAGACAGAGAGACGGAGAGATTGAGTGGGGAAAGAGAGAGATTGAGTGGGGAGAAAGAGAGAGAGAGAGAGAGAGATTGAGTGGGGAAAGAGAGAGAGAGCGATTGAGTGGGGAGAGAGAGAGAGAGAGAGAGAGAGAGAGAGAGAGAGAGAGAGAGAGAGAGATTGAGTGGGGAAAGAGAGAGATTGAGTGGGGAGAGAGAGAGAGAGAGAGAGAGAGAGAGAGAGAGATAGATAGATAGATAGATAGATAGATAGATAGATAGATAGATAGATAGATAGATAGATAGATAGATAGATAGATAGATAGATAGATAGATCAGAACCTTTAAAAGGGTCGGATTTGAAAGGGTCTTCTGACTGAAAGGGGTCTGTGTGCATCTCCTGAGAGTTTGTGATGAACACACTGGACTTCACTTTGAAGGGATCATCCTGCACGGACACACACATGAAGAGAGAGAGAGAGAGAGAGAGAGAGAGAGAGAGAGAGAGAGAGAGAGAGAGAGAGAGATTAAACCCAGAAGACTAGACAGGGTTGTACAGTGCACATCATCGCACTATAATGAGAAATATCAGGAAAAACAATGGAGGAAACATTATGAAGGTTTCACCATGACCCCGAAGCCCCCGTTCTCCTTGTCAGGAAACCCCTCGCTCATGTCGGCCAGGTTGGTCATGCTGCCTCCGTGTGTGCCATTTAGAGCGCTGCTGTACTGCTCGATGCTTTTGCTGATCTCATGCTGATTGTCCTGGATCTGAGAGAGCTTGCTACGAGCCTACAGTGCAAAACACGCACACACAAACACACACAAACCCAGCATTACACATAAAAATATAGAAAACACAATAAACACACCAAGAACACTTATTTGTGCATTTTGTTGGCTCATTTAAATATATAATAAACCGGTGTGGCATTTCACATTGTATTCTTTTCAACCATGAACATTCCTGATGCCTGCGTATGAACTCATCGCCCTCTGGTGGACTGCACTACAACATGCAACACCTACATGCAGGGGTGCCAATTTTATTTTATATTTTTTCATAAATCAGCACGATTATAAACGTGATTAATTTAATGCAACGGTTCAACAAACAAGAAGTTAATATTAAAAGACTTGCGTTTTTGGCACCACATTGCCTGCTTTTGCTTGATTTCACCAACAAAAAATAATTCCAAACAAATCCACAGCACTGTTTTAGGTCTCTGAGTGACATGATGGCGTCTTGTTCCTGAAAGATTCACTCGTTTAAATGATTCTGTTCATTCGCTATGACTCACTTTTTAACAGTGACTTACTGTTGGCGCTTTTAATTTTAGTGACACCTTAAAAATCTTTTTAAAAATCTTAGATTACAAGAATAAAGTCGTAGCACTACGAGAATAAATTGTAATTATGAGAATAAAGTCGTAGCACAATAAGAGTAAAGTTGTAATTACGAGAATAAAGTTGAAATTACGAGAATAAAGTCATAGAACTATGAGAATAAAGTTGATATTACGAGAATAAAGTCGTAGCACTACGAGAATAAATTGTAATTATGAGAATAAAGTCGTAGAACTATGAGAATAAAGTTGATATTACGAGAATAAGGTCATAGCACAATGAGAGTAAAGTTGTAATTACGAGAATAAAGTCGTAGCACTACGAGAATAAATTAAAATTACGAGAATAAAGTTGTAGAACTATGAGAATAAAGTTGAAATTACGAGAATAAAGTCGTAGCACAATAAGAGTAAAGTTGTAATTACGAGAATAAAGTTGAAATTACGAGAATAAAGTCGTAGAACTATGAGAATAAAGTTGATATTACGAGAATAAAGTCATAGCACAATGAGTGGAAAAGTTGAAATGACGAGAATAAATTCGAAATTACGAGAATAAAGTCGTAGCACAATGAGAATAAAGTTGAAATTACGAGCATAAAGTCGTAGCACTACGAGATTTTAAGGTGACAAACGGCATCCTAGTATATAAAAAGGTTTTAGGTTTAAAATCTGAAAACATAATTTATGCATTTGTAACTGTAGGTTAAAACGTTACATGTCCCTCTGAGCAGCATGAAACAGTGTAAATACACAAAACACCACTTTAGATGCTGCTTCTGTTTCCTCTGCATTGCGTACATGCATTTTTTCTTATTATTCTAATTGACTGATTAAACCTGAGACTCAAAAGATGATGCAAACTATTAGGGGAAAAATAGCTTTATAAAAGAAAAGAAAAAAAATATGTTTTTGTTTCTCTAAAAAATCAATTAAACCTTGTAGGAAATAATGATTTATATGATTTCACTGCTGTGAACTGACCACCACACAGAATATCACAAGGAGTCTGCAGTGGTCCTTAAGGTTCCAGCACAATAACACACTCAGCAAAATATCATTATCGATAAAACCCCAAAATATCGAGTTTTCTGTCAACATCGCACACTCCTACCAGGGAGTCGAATCTATTTCAGCTCCACAGCCGGTACCTGGTTGATCTCATCCTGCGTTGCCTTCAGAGACTTGATGATGGTCTCGAGCTGGATCTTGCCAGCCTGCAGGCTCTGCTCCAGCTGGCCCTCCTCCTGCTGGAGCCGGCTCAGGTCCGCTTTAGCCCGGCTCAGCTCCTCCTCCTGGTTCAGCAGGTCCGACTCCTGAGAATGGATCTGACTCTGGAGGGATGAGATCTGAGCCCACACACACACACACACACACACACACACACACACACACACACACACACACACACACACACACTTCACAATCAGAATAATCTTCCAATGTCAGAGAGATCAAAAAAAGCTGAAACCTTGTGACAAAGTTGCTTCACCATTTGCGACTCCTCCTGGCACTTGTGTCGCACTTCATTGAGCATGTCCTCCAGCTTGGCTTTCTGTTGGTCCATCTCGTCCAGTCTGTCCTGAGAGTCCTGCTTCTGAGCCTCCAGCTCCTGCAGGCTGCATGTTTCTCTGTCCAGATCGTTCTGCATTTCCTGCGTGTTAAAACCCAAAATAAAAACTAAGCTATTATTGCACTTTAATCAGTGCCTCGTGTCCTCAATTAGTACATCAAGGCACAAATATTACAACAGTTAATAGATAAACATGATGGTTATTGGTCTATGAATTGGTCGAAATATTCGTCAAAATTCATTTACTTTCGTACAAAAAGCACTACTTCTTCAATCAAGTCACATTATTTTAAAAAACAAGGTAAAAAGGAGAACATTTTATTGTTCTTTTATTGCCATTTCAGCATTAGTGGCTATTTTTATAGCAGGATTATGGTAGGTATATATATATATATATATATATATACACACACAGTACAGACCAAAAGTTTGGACACACCTTCTCATTCAAAGAATTTTCTTTATTTTCATGACTATGAAAATTGTAGTCACACACTGAAGGCATCAAGGGCTATTTGACCAAGAAGGAGAGTGATGGGGTGCTGCGCCAGATGACCTGGCCTCCACAGTCACCGGACCTGAACCCAATCGAGATGGTTTAGGGGTGAGCTGGACCGCAGAGTGAAGGCAAAAGGGCCAACAAGTGCCAAGCATCTCTCGGGGAACTCCTTCAAGACTGTTGGAAGACCATTTCAGGTGACTACCTCTTGAAGCTCCTCAAGAGAATGCCAAGAGTGTGCAAAGCAGTAATCTAAGCAAAAGGTGGCTACTTTGAAGAACCTAGAATATGACATTTTTCAGTTGTTTCACACTTTTTTGTTATGTATATAATTCCATATATAATTCCACACGTGTTAATTCATAGTTTTGATGCCTTCAGTGTGAATCTACAATTTTCATAGTCATGAAAATAAAGAAAACTCTTTGAATGAGAAGGTGTGTCCAAACTTTTGGTCTGTACTGTATATATATATATATATATATATATATATATATATATATATATATATATATATATATATATATATATAATGTAAAGAGTAATGCACATCACATTCTGAATCCATACACACCTGAACCTCAGTAGTTTTGTGTCTGATGGCTTCCTCCGCCTCCCTGATATCTTGCTCCAGTGTGTATTTCTCCCTGGTAGCACAAAAAAGGACAAAAGTCATGTAAAAAATAAAAAATTCATAAAAAAAGAAGAGAGAGTAGGAGAAGCAGAAAAAAAAAGTGTGAAATTCAAAGCCAACGAGCAGAAAGAGGAAGAGGTTTACCTGAGCATGTGCCAGTGAGTGAAAGCGAATGTGCTATGGCAGCATGATTCCATAAAACATTAAAAGTAAAGAGTAAAGACGTGGCAGAGGGGAGAAGGAACTCCTTCACAGCTCGCTGCTGTTTTACATCCAGCATGATCGCTTTATTTGATCTACAGAGCATCAGGGACACTCTCACTGGGAGCTTGAGGAGGAGGATGCTGAGACGCAGAGGACACAAGTAGGCTTTGCTTTTAATGGAGGCAAAGATTTTTTACAGATAAAACCACCATAAAACAATATATAAAAGAAGCTTTGTTGAATTTGAATGGGGAAGATTTAGCTCATTGGTTTACTGATTGAAAAGTCATTGCCTTTTCTGCCACTGGGGCCCCTGAGCAAGGCCCTTAGCCCTTTCTGTATCATGGTTGATTCCTAACTTCCTAACAAGCCGGGATATGCAAAGAAAATAATATCACTGTCCTGAAATTTATATACAAGTAAACACCTCTTCCCTCTTCCTTTAAATCTAATGCAGGGATTTCCATACTTTTTGGAGTTGTTGTTTTTTTACCCCGAGCCTTTACCACCTGTGTTTACCACCGGTGTTCCGGATCAGACACTCACATGTGAGGAGAGCGTGATCTTTGGCACACTGACTTACTAAATCCGGTGCTCCCTGTGACTGTGCGTGCAGCCTTGTGCTGTGTTGCAAAACCGGCCTTGAGAATTGTTTATACCGTCACGGATGCTTAACGTGGGTACAGTTGTGTTTTAATTTGGCGAAAACAAATTAAAATTTGATATTTTTAATTCATACGATACATTGTATGGACAAACGTATTGGGACACCAGACTTTTTCAGCCACATGTGGTGCTTCTTCGAACTGTTACCGCAACGTTGGAAGAGATGCAGTAGCATGAAATTTCCCCTTCACTTGAACTAGGAGACCCAAACCTGTTCCGGCATGACAATGAAGATAAGCTTTACATGGGTTGAAGAGGAAGATCTTTAGAGCTCTGACCTCAACCCTACTGAATATCTTTGGGATAAAATCAATGTAGATAAAACACCCTCGTGGCTGAATGTCAGGGTTTCTGCAGGTTTCACAGAGTCAAATGTAAGAATTTATAAGACAATTAAGAATGAAATGTGAGATCCCATAGCTGTTATTGGAGTCACTCCAAAAACAGAAAGCTGATTGGCTGTTTAATGTTGGTCTCATTTGTACAGCGAATTATATTTGGACGAGCGAAAGAAACCACGGAAACTAACAAAGAGGAGCGTCTATTTGTAGCGTTACATGAACATCAAAAAATTAAGACGTGTTATTATATATTCAAATTATTTCAAATTTCCATTTTTTCTTTTTTTAAGACCTAAAATTTAGTTTTTGTAATGTAACAAATCCCTGCGATCTGGTGGAACATCTTGCCAGAAGAGTGGCTCATTAAAACAGCGGAATGGAGCGTTAAAAAAAAAAAAAAAAAAAAAAAACAGGTCAGGCGTCCGCCATCTTTTTTTTTTACATATAGTGCATATAAATACAACAAAAGAGGAGATTCGAACTTTCTCTCACGATCGTATTTTGTAAATAAAGCGACCCCTGAGTGTGGGAATCCAAGCATGTGTGTTCTCCGTTGCCTGCATCCATCTGATCAGCAGATTGGTGGAAATGGTGCACTTGAGTATTTTTGAACTGAGGGTTGGATCACGATTTCATAGTCATGACCATTTCACATGAAAGTGTTTAAAGCGCTTTGTAAGGGATTTGGGGATTCTACAGGATGCAGGTGTCTCATAACGGGAACATACCTCTGCAGCTGAGCGATTTCCTGACTCAGATCATCCAGCTCTTTGATTCCTGTAAATTCGCCAGAACCCACAGAGCTGGAGCTGTCCTACAAAGGCACACACACACATACACACTTAGCCTTACACTCTCCATAATTAAGGTTTACACTACAGCACCAAGCAAGCAGGAGGCCAAGACACCACACAATAAACCACCAGGACATGAGAAGAGAACAGACGAGGTGCTTAGGTTTCACCTTCATGGTTTCTACAACACACATCACCACTCGGAGCACAAATGCTTTTTAACACAGCAGTGCTTTTCACATACCCAGGAGTTGTACATTATTGTCTGATATTAGAATCGCACACATCAGCAGCATTCAATGTGAAAAAGAAAAACGCCTGATCAGCAGAATTTTTTTTTTCCTTTTCGTTTCTATAAAACCATCTACGACCATCACTGTATCGGGACAATTCTGAACACTGGCGTGCTGAATTCTGATTGGTCAAAAGGTATTAGATTTAAAACAGCAGCTCTGACATCACAGGCTCAGATCAGGGTATAATTTCTACAGTTTATAACATAGAGAGTAAACAAAAAATAAATAATTGATCTGACAGCATTTTCTGGAGGGAACCGTTTTACTTAATGTTTTACGAAAGGAGTCTCGGACGTCGACTGTTTGGAACAAGAAAGCCAAGTTTTTCCTGACAGTTTCACGACAGTTTACTGTTTTCTCATTCAAATAATCAAGAATGTCATCAAGTCATCAAGAATGAACTTTAATCTAAATCAGAGCTGCCGAATTTTTTCCTACAAAGGGCCAAAAATCAAACTTGATCGAGGCGAAATATAATAAATGGTACGTTCTCCCAAACGTTACATTCAAATTCATGTATCATTTCATAATCTCAAAAAAATTAACAGTAAACATTACTTCGTAATCTTAACTAATGCGGTTCTATTTTTAAAGTTCTAGTGCAACTAGAAACATCCGCTGTGTCGAGCAGTTTCTCCGAAAAGACACACCTTCTTGTAATCGCGAGAGCAGACGGGACACGGTCCTGAATTGGTAATGACCCCCAAAATCCCTTTTCTCGGAATCACCACTCAAATACAAGGCTTTACAGTGAACGCTCGTCACGCACCGCGCCACTGCTCCGTTGTAGTGAAAGGCAGGGGGGATGGCGTCTCATCTACTCCATGACAGACCATATCAAAGGTCACCTTTGATCCACAGGCCCCATTTTGGGCATCTCTGAATTCCAAAAGATTCTGTCACAGCATGTTTTTCATGATTGAAAAATGTTGATGATGTAATGTGTGTTTAGCTTTTAAAGTTTTAAAATTTGGTGTGTTTTTATTCTCACCATGTCTTGGCTGATTGTCTACTTTCCCAGGAAAGACATTTCATTTTCTTTGATGTTTTTTACCTCTAACTAACTGACTGCCAGTAACACCAGCAGCATGGACTCACTCTGCGCATTTCAGACATGGCTACCATCTCCGAGCCCACAGGAGCCATGTACCCCGACATGTTCTGCCAAAGAAAAATAAAGATCCATATCATCAGTACAGTCAACTTCAAATTTAAAGTTTAAAAAAGAAACAGCAAAAAGTTATTTATCGTGTCTAAAAGTTATCCATTTATTTTACAAACAATTCAGTTTATTTACTCACAGGGGTCCCTCTCTCAGATGGAGGGATCATGTCAGGGGTCAGGGTCTGGGGAGGATCCACTCCTTTGGTCACTTTCAGCTGAATGAAGTACATGGCCAGGGCGAACTGCTCGCGTGTCAGCTTGCCAATCTGCCGCGTGTCTGACAAAGCCCTGGATAGAGAACGGGGTGGAAGTTGCACGATGCAAAGATGCACGGTACAATTACAAGATGGTATCCAAAAGTTTCACGACGAATGGTGCTATTCTGACCTTCGTTGCCACGTCTGCCTTTTCAGCACGAAAAGCAAGTCAGATCGAAGAGCACCCACCCTACTCGCCAGATATGTCTGGTTTTGTAACACACCAACAGATGGCAGCACATAGCTGCATGAACAGTCACAGGGAGCACCGACCTTTATAAGTCATTGTGCCAAAAGACATTGCCCTGCTATTCCAACCACGTGCGTTACCACGTCTGCTAATCTGACCACGTGCGTTACCACATTTGCTGTTCTGACCATGTGATTTACTACATCTGATATACTGACCAAGTGCTTTACCACGGCTGTTATGCTGACCAAGTGCTTTACCACGTCAGCTATTCTTACCCGACCCTGTCACAGTGCTCTCCTCACACCTGAGTTTTGACTGTTTTGAAAGTGTGTAAACGTAGATTTTAAAAAAAAGTACTCTACAGAGCAAGTCTCGAAACTTTTTGATTCCACCTCGTAGCATTTACCCCCTACCCTGCATCTTCAGCTCCCGAAAATGCTCACCTGTTGCCAGAACAATCACTTGTCGTCCACACCCCTTCAGCTCCCCAAAACTTTCATCTACCCTAAACCTCTGCTTCTTCATGTCCCCTTAACTTCCCAAAGCCCTACTTGGCCACACCCCTTTGCTTAGTCACCAGCTCTCTGAAACACCTACATACCTGCTCAGCTCTTTTAGGTGTCCACATAGTTGGATCACTAATATGAGAGGGGTAGCAGAAAGGGGTGGGTCTAGCTGTGTGTTACATCTTTATCAGTACACTGCTTCTTACCATATATGTGCCAGAATGTTCTGTGGAAGGCCGGACTGCATGAAGATATCCTTCACTTCATGGCCGCTCACAAAGCCGTCGAGGTCGGCGTCCGTTTTAAGGAAGATGTCGTCGTATCGTCCTCGGTCAGCTGCGGGCACCACCCAGTTCACAGAGTGCTGAAGATGCAGAAAAGCGGGGAAATAAACACACAGGAAGCTTAGAAATGATGTAAAACACTTTCGCGCTACACGCGCCTTACCTCGCGCGCTTGAGCAGAATGGCATCAATAATTCATACCTTTTCTTTACAGATATAAATGGAGTGGAAAATGGAATGGCATTTGAGTGGAACCATCGGTTTCTTCTTTACACCAACGTTTTCTACAAACTCTCTGATACACAATGCTTTCATGTTTGTAACACACATTAAAGGAAGCATTGACACATACCGCCAGGCTGATATATATAATAAAATGCCTAATATTTTATAAAAATAAAACAAATCAAATTAATGCAATACACTTTTTATTATACTGATTACACCGAGTAATCACTTAAATTTACACAAATTAAATTGGTTAAATAAAACTAAATAAATGGAAAAATTCAATAGTTTGCATTTGTTAGAGCCTATTTGGGTAATACAGGTGTGTGTGTGTGTGTTTTATACATGTTATATACATTTTTCTAAAGATATGATCTACTTAACTGTTCTACTTATTTCAGCATACTGTAACAAATGTCTTCATTCCTTCCATCCTTCATTCATTCACTCCCCGGATATGTGGAATTGTCAGTATTTTTCAGCCGCTTTCTGCTTAGCGGCTAACGCTAGCACTGTGAATTCTTGCGGTGTAAATTATGAGCCTGCAACTCGGGTGAGTAGGTTGGATTTTATTTAACTTTTTAATGTTTTTGTCATGTTATTGGACAAATATTGATTCTGAACTGCTCCAGATTATGTTGGTGCACAGAGTAGAGTAGAGGTGTGGCGTCTTAACTGGGTTTCTTGCTTTAGTAAAATGGTTTTCACCCTCCATATGTGAAAGGCCCCTCTTTCCTGTGTGCCTCCTGGGTAATGAGAAGCCTTTATAGGCCATCAATTAAGACTAAAGCAGCTGATATCAATTAGTACTGAAAGGGGGCAGGGTTTCTCTCTCAATACTGACAGATTTCAGATGATCTCCTGGCTTTCTATGCCATTTTGCACCTTGTTATCTTCATGTGTTCAATACTTATTTCACTTTATTTATCATGACTCAACTTGTATACTTAAATGTTCTGATTCCTTTGTATGAATTCACTATTTGGCTTGGTGGCTACATCTGGTGGAAATTTTGTGTCAATAGCCCACTTAGAAATCCCCTTACTGATAAAAATGCTGATGTGTCAAATACTTATTTTCACACACACACACACACACACACACACACACACACACACAAACACACACGTGTCTGTGCATGTAGAAGTGTGTGTGTGGATTTCAGTGTGTGTTTAGGTGACAGACTCCCGGCGCTGTTCAGCGAGTTCATGCTGCCGTGTGACGGTGTGGAACGCAGGCTGTCTTTCGGAGGAGGTGGGCTTCCTGGCAGCACGGGTGTCATGCTCGATAAGGAGACACATTTCTTGCGTTTGGAAGGAGGGATGAGGGAGGAGGGTAGAATAGAGGGAACAGGCTCTTTCTCCAGAGCACGGTACACCAGGTGCATGGCCTGAAGAAGAAACCGGATCTGTTTATAATAGCACATTCGGCCATCTCCACAATCATACACTGTACGATCAAACTGTGCGATCATACCCAATAACATCTGTATGTGCTTTCTGAACATCCTTTTTCACGTATAATAGCTATTTGCTGCTATAATCTCCACTCTTCTGGGAAGATGTTCCACAAGATTTAGTGGAGATTTGAGCTGATTCAGCTACATGGCTGTTAGTAAAGTCAGGTACTGATGTAGGTGATGTGAGGAGGTCTGGGGTGCAGGATCCTGAAGATGTTCAATAGGGTCAAGGTCAGAGCTCTTTAGCAGACCACTCAAGATCTCTGTAGTGTTATCATCTCAGCCCCTGAAGATCTTTTACTCTAGCTTATGTAAAGCATATATTCATGAAGCTGGCTTCTGGCACAGGGGCATTGGTAGGGTTGTGGAAAGGGGCGGAAAATTACCGATCAATTTCCAGAAACTTTATGAAAATTTTCCATGGGAACTGGGGAATCTATCAATCTGGGGAATGTTAGGAATATTCATAGTTGGAAAATTGTCAGGGATTTATAGGAATCAGGGAAAAATTTGGTTAAAATGTATATAACAGTGCATCATTTACAAATAGTTTGTTTGTTAATAAGCTTACATGCATGCAAACTAATTCAGACATACAAATGTATGAAATATTTATGCAATTTACGTGAATACTTGCCCAAATAAACGGTTATGGAGAAATGCACAGTGCATGTAGGGGCGTGGCCTCAGTAGCCCTGCAGTACGTGTGCTGTGTGCATGGGATTGATGATATGCAGGGAAGAGGGGAGGTGGGAGATCAGTGGTTAAGGCTCTGGGTTACTGATCAGAAGGTTAGGGGTTTAAGCCCCGGTATCGCCAAACTGCCACTCTTGGGCCTTTGAGCAAGGCCCTTAACCCTCTGTGCTCCAGGGATGCTGTATTGTGGCTGACCATGCGCTCTGACCCCAGGTTCTAAACAAACTGTGATATGTGAAGAGAAGAATTTCACTGTGCTCTAATGTATATGTAAAAAAATTAAGGCTCTACTGAAATGTTTTATTAGAGCGTGTCAGAATGGGTTTAACTTCAAATAATTGTCAATTTTTTATTAATTTACAGGTTACATTAGTCGGAACTATACAGCCAAATATTTTCCTCATTCTTTAATATAATATGAATTATTAATATGAATAGAATATTATATAATATAAAGAAAAATATATATAAAATGAATTTGAAAGAAAATATTAAAATCTAAAAAATAAAAAAACCTGTCCTGAAAACGTAGACCATCACCCAACACTGGAGTCTCCCTCCATAAACGTGTACCTACAAAACCCTTTTTTTCTACAGTTGCACTGATATAAACCTGCGATTCACTAATCCTAATAGAGAATTTAACTCACCACTGCAAACTCGTCCTTGTCCAGATGCCCATCTTTATCAATATCGCTCAAATCCCAAACCTGGTTAAAGTTAAAACTTACAATGAAATCCCATCGCAGTAAATGTAATGATGACAAATGGCGGATTGGACCTGGTTAAAGAAACGGGTTTACCTTTCCAAGCACATCCACGGGGAGCTTTGAGTTCATGAGAACTGGCTTGACCTTTTCTCCGGAGAGTAAACCGTTTACTGGCGCCAGACTGTCGAAAATACCATCGAACTTGCTTTTCTCTTCAGGCTGCAAAAAAACAGTGTGACCTCGAAATCAACAAACAGCTGGTTATTGGATACGCGGCGCACTCGAAGCCTGCGCTCGGCTGGCGGCGTTACACCTCTGGTGTATTAATAAAAGAAACGGCTGCTTTCAGACACGGGTTTGTTGCAAATCTGGTGTGGAAATAACTGTGAACAAATCTATTGGAACTGATGTCATTTGAATTACTTCAGGTGCATTAATTGTGCAGTTTATAATAATTAAACGTGGCCTGAAACCCGCAAGGTCACGTTTATTTATTTTATAGATGCTAGGATACTTAAAACAAGCATGCAATGCAAAGTGCTAGTCTTTGGTTATAGGGTTGTGTTTACATTTATACATTATAGCATTAAAGCATTTTTCCTTGGCTAATGTTTTAAAGACTTACCCTAACAGCCCAATGGCTGTCTGTTGATGAAGCGCCACTTAATGATGGGCTACTGGGGTCCTTCTGTGGTTAAAGAAATAAACAAAATGAATAAAATCACGGTGTGTGTCATGCCAGGATGCTCAGCTCATATCTGGTTTAGATTCCTCAGGGTGATTTCATATATACAATATGCAATATATGCAAAACAAAACCTACAGAGACCTTCGAGGTCCTCTTGGATCACTTTCAGGGGGATTCAGAAGGCGATTAAACTTCAGGTCTGCATGTTCTGTACTTAATGATTAAAAGAGTTTTACGAGGATGTTCTCAGCCCTGAATAAACCTCTTTTGTGACTGAGGCCTGATACGATTCGCATCTCGAAAGAAAATGAATTAAAACCATATGTTCTTCTCCTGTTGTCTCCAGGATGATGCAGCTCTACCTCTGCCATGTTAATCTATATTCTACTTGACTCAGAGCCCCCCTCGATTGCCATAGTGTTGTGATACATCAAATAATATAGCACATCTACTAATTATTATATATATTTCTGGTATGTTTCTGGAAAGTTTCCATTGGAAGTTCAACTGGGAAATTTGAGGAAATATTCCAAGTCAATACCAGGAATTCATTGAAAATTGGGGGAGTTTTATATAAACTGTATCATATACAAACATAAATATGAACATTTAGTATGGTCCATAAGCTGACGCATGCAAGCATACAAAGAGATATTCCCAGTTTATTCCCATTAACTCATTGATTCCCATGGGAAGTTTCCAGACTTGAAAATTCCTGGAATTTTGTAAGCTTGTATATATAAATAAAGTTTTTTTACCAATGCAAATATGTTCATTTGTTATACAAATGTGTCCGATGCACACTTTTTTAAATCCACGCGTCACATCGCTCACTTTTATGCTGATGCGTATCGCTGAATCTCAACATCTCCAATGTGAAAAAAAATCCGAGTGACACCCTAAATTAAAAGCATTCCGAGAACCATTCTCCATCATCTGCCATATTGAACACTTACAAATTTAGGAGGCGGGGCGGTGAGGTTGAAACTTGTGATCGACACATCCTGACCGCTCTGCGCGCAGGCCACGAGCCGCAACGCCACGTAAAATCCCTGTCAACATAAACGGAGAAACGTCAGAGGAACTCTAATCAGCGAGGGAGGAGAAGCCTAACAGAAGAGGAAACGTGGGTTTGACCTGCTTGTCCAGGAAACCTTTTCCGTCAGGATCAGCGAGGTCCCAGATCTGCGGAAGAAAAGCGAAAACATCTGAGAAAACCCCAATGAGTCGCGATGTATATTTTTTAGGATTCAAAAAAAATCACAGAGACACGTGTTTTAAATTCTCCCCTTCACCTTTCCCAGAGTGACATCCGGCAAGCCCGATTTCTTCAGAAACAAAGCAGCCTCTGTAGGTCCGACCCGCCCAGTGTTTCCTGGATCGACCTATCAGAGATAAAAACCAAAAGACCACAGGGATGCTAATGCATTGCTCATTTATGTGACAGTTTTGTATCATTAAAGCAGTGGACACACTACACATTCCTCTCCACTCATTCCCATTTAAAGCAACGAAGGACATCTGATTTCACCAAACGTTGAAGCGATTGGCGATCGCGAGCATTGAAGATTTTTTTGGCGACCACATTTCTTCCTAGAAGATAATGATTCCTCACTATCCTTCCAGTTTTTAATAATGCGTTGGACAGTTCTAAAACCCAATTTCAGTAGTTTCAGCTATCTCCTTAGATCAGGGTCACCAACATGGTGCCCGTGGGCGCCAGGTCGCCTGCAAGGACCACGAGTCGCCCGCGGACCTTTTCTAAAAAATGCTATTCTTTTTTTTAAACACGTGTGAATTTGAAAATGACAATATTAAAATATAGATGAGTAGATAAACATGAATATCATATAATTAAAGGTAACTTGAGCAAATTTGTTATTTCAGAACTTGTGTGTTATTTCGACTTGTGTGTATCAAACTGGTAGCCCTTCACATTAATCGGTACCCAAGAAGTAGCTCTCAGTTTCAAAAGGTTGGTGACCCCTGTTTTAGATGTTTACTTCGCTTGATGCATGCCAATAATTTGACCCTTTTGAAACAGATTAACATCTTTTCCACGATCACAGGACGCGTCTTCCGACATGAGAAGCTACTCACTGCATCAGTTAGCGTTAAATAACTTGTTGCCAGCTGAAACATAATCACTCATGCAGTAATTATCCCAATAACCATAGACTCTTACTTATTTGCTCAGTTAAATCCAGGTGGTGACTTGTTTTGGATGTTAAATTTTTTATATATATATTATTTAACCAGCAGGCGTTTTATTTAAAATTGTTTATATATTAAAATTAAAATGATTTATATATTATTAAACCAGTTTAAATAATTTTTTTAAATTTGATTTTTTTTTTTTTTTTTTTTTATTTAAAATTGTTGAATAAAATGTTAATAATGAATCTAATTATTAAAAAAAAAAAAAAAAAAAAAAAAAAAAAAAAAAAAAGGATCATGACCTAAAAACTGAGGTACGTACCGAGCCGTGAATTTTGTGTACCGTTACACCCTTCGTATTAGAGCTCAATTTTCCAATTGGAAACGATGGCTTCTGTGTATTTCGAATGAATGCTCTACTGTACATTTGTACTGAAATATGCAAAAATAACAACAGTAATAATAATAATAATAACGGTATTACCGCGTTTCCCGAGAATAATCCCTGGTTACTGATCACCAGCCGGCATTTACGGTCGTACTATAGGTCTTGCAACAGACCTATAGTAAAACCGTAAATGGCGGCTGGCGAAAACTACAACAAAAAACTACAACCCACCACATTTGCATGAATCGCATCACAAATCATAATGTAGGATGAGGAATTGGTCAACACTCGCTGGTTTTGGTGTCAGACGGTCAATGATGGTCTAACGAGTCTTTACTGAAAGGAGTCACGTGAATAAGACTGTAGAAAAGTGAAATGAAGGAGCTGATGTGTGCAGCAGTTACTTACCTGCCTGTAAAAACCTTCATACACTGGGTTCCCACTCGAAAGCTACAAGAGAAGAAAAAAACCATGTGCTTAGAAATAAAACTTTATCAAGAAATACTGACAAGAAACCTGCATCATCAAAGATACGTCTCACCCCGATCACGCACTATTCACCCTTCTGTACAGTAATCACTCACTCCTGTGCGTATAGACCCATACCCTTATTTAACATTCTGCTATTTATTGTAAATTATATATGCACTTAGTTAGATGTGAACTGCTTTTCATTGGCTCTGTACATGTACCTTGTACAATGATAAAATAAAGTTGAATCGAATCTAATCATCGTTCCCATTTTACCTCCTGGACTGAAGTGACTAGAAAAGACAGAGCGTCACCTCTATACATTTTATTTCTTCATGAAGCCTGGAGCTTTAGCTTCTCGATGTTCACACCAGTAAGCAATCAGTCACATCTTTTGTGTGTGTGGACTGTTTTTGTTAGTTGTTCTGACATGGTAGTAGCTATACATTATTTTCATTTGTGTTTAACTACAGTAATTTCCGGACTATTAAGCGCACCCAAATATAAGCCGCACCCACTGAATTTGACAAAGATTTTTATTTTGAACATAAATACGCCGCACCTGTCTATAAGCCGCAGGTTCCTACACTGAAACTAATGAACTTTACACAGGCTTTAACAAAAGACAGTGTCTGTTACACGGCTTGTATCTAAACAGTAGCCTACCAAGAAAGTCATTGTTCACTGTCTTCCTCCTTCCTTTCACAACAATTTCTCTCGAGAGTTTTTCTTTTTGGCATCGTCGTGCGTTTAAAAATCACCATCGGTGAAGCTTTTCTCCCGATGCTGTGCAGCTCAGAACACAGGTGAAGTGTTTTTTTCATGCCCGGTTGTTTTCAGCGTGACGAATGATTCACATTTCCTGTAGACAGTCCGAGTGAGCGGCAGGTCAAACGTCAGAGGAACCTCATCCATATTTATGATGTGGTGCAGCCCGATTCAGTGGGAGCGCATCTGATTTAATATAAAGAGTTTCATTGGTTCACCTGAACCTGTTCAGCAATTTCATTGGTCTAATGTTATGGGGCTCAGTTTTTTGGCGGCATGAAGTTTGTGAAACCGGGAAAAACCCAGGACAAATCCATATATTAGCTGCTTCGTTGTTTAAGCCGCGGGATTCAAAGCGTGGGGAAAAAGTAGCGGCTTATAGTCCAGAAAATACGGTAGTTAGCTTTAGAAGTAAACACTAATCATGGCTTAATTTAAATGTTACAAGTTTAGATGTTCTCAGATTAGTGCGACTAATCAAATACTCGCAACGTACGTCACCAGCAATCCATCATCTATCTCTTTATATTCATGCCTAAGCAGATGCAGACATCATATATACATTATATATATATATATATATATATATATATATATATATATATATATATATATATATATACTGAACAAAATTATAAACGCAACACTTTTGTTCTTGCCCCATTTTTATTAACTAAACTCAAAGATCTAAGACTTTTTCTTTGTACACAAAAGGCCTATTTCTCTTAAATATTTTTCACAAATCAGCCTAAATCTGTGTACGTGAGCGCTTCTCCTTTGCAGAGAGAATCATCCACCTCACAGGTGTCGCAGATCAAGATGCTGATTAGACAGTGTGATTACTGCACAGGTGTGCTTTAGGCTGGTCACAATAAAAGCCCACTTTAAAAAGTGCACACAGTATCACACAGTATAACACTGACACTGCTAACTAACAGATATAGGCAGATTTGTGAACAATATTTGAGAGAAATCGGCCTTTTGTGTACATAGAAAAAGTCTTAGATCTTTGAGTTCAGCTCATGAAAAAATGGGGGCAAAAACAAAAGTGTTGCGTTTATAATTTTGTTCAGTGTATGTGTGTGTATATATATATATATATACATACATACACACACAGTATTTTCCGGACTATAAGCCGCTACTTTTTTCTCACGCTTTGAATCCCTTAAACAACGAAGCGGCTAATATATGGATTTTTCCTGGGTTTTTCCCGGTTTCACAAACTTCATGCTGCCAAAAAACTGAGCCCCATAACATTAGACCAATGAAATTGCAGAACGGGTTCAGGTGAACCAATGAAACTCTTTATATTAAATCAGATGCGCTCCCACTGAATCGGGCCGCACCACATCATAAATATGGATGATGTTCCTCTGGCGTTTGACCTGCCGCTCACTCAGACTGTCTACAGGAAATGTGAATCATTCGTCACGCTGAAAACAACCGGGCATGAAAAAAACACACTTCACACTGTGTTCTGAGCTGCACAGCATCGGGAGAAAAGCTTCACTGATGGTGATTTTTAAACGCACGACGATGCCAAAATAAAAACTCCCAAGAGAAGTAGTTGTGAAAGGAAGGAGGAAGACAGTGAACAATGACTTTCTTGGTAGGCTACTGTTTAGATACAAGCCGTGTAACAGACACTGTCTTTCGTTAAAGCCTGTGTAAAGTTCATTAGTTTCAGTGTAGACACCTGCGGCTTATAGACAGGTGCGGCGTGTTTATGTTCAAAATAAAAATCGGAAATTACGATACATAGGAAAAATCTTAGATCTTTGAGTTTAGTTTATGAAAAATGGGAGCAAAAACAAAAGTGTTGCGTTTATAATTTTGTTTATTTTTTTAAATAATGTAACCAATTACAGTACATCATTTAGTAAAACAGAGCTCTTTACACTATTGTAATGTATAAACTTTATACAGTATATATGTATGCTTTCAGTGGGTGTGTGGACGAGCACCACATTGAGCGAGTGGAGGGCGGAGTAAGAAATGAGCGGTAAGAAGCACATCTGCATCTGATGATGCTAATCAGTGCGCTGTTTGAGTGTCTGGAGACGGCCATTAAACAAAAAAAAAAAGGAGAGACAAGAACTAAAATTGGTCTTTACAACACCAAAAAATTAACACAGACAACTGAACTCGACCGCTGGCGAGAGCAAAGCAAGAGAGGCATCTCACAATGTGGAAGACGTGGAACATCCCAGCAGCGGTGTATAGTATCGTACCGCGTTTACGCTGCTGCGTTTGCCTGCTGCACGTAACAAAATGTTGTACAATTTTCCCGCATGACAATTCCCCCGAGCACAAAGCCAGCTCCATAAACAAATGCTGTACACAATGAATCACCCCAGGCCTCCTGATCTCACATCAGTACCTGAGTTTATGAAGCACATATTTCCACCACCTCACTCCAAAACCTAGTGGAACATCATCTTAGGGTCAGGTGTTTTTTCCATTATAGTGTATGTGACTGGATATAATGAGATCAGTGACTTTAACCTTTTTGCCTTCTATAGAAACGTAATGTTGTGAGCAAAAAAAAAAAAGAGACATGGGAACACACAAGACGGGTTGGTACAACAAATTGTTGAGGTGCACTTGAAATCTGGGGCAGGTGTGTACGAGTTCTACAGTTCCGCGGGTCACTTTAGTACTGGTGTGAATGAAATGAGCGTCTGCTATTAACTGTGTTTCTATAAACGAGTGTGGAGTTCAGGTTTCACTCAGTGTTGCCTATTTATAGTCAAATCAATAAATTTAACCTGTAAATCACAAGGACGTTCCTGTCAACTCGATGAAACATTTTATTGCAAATCCATTAGCACTCTCACGTCCTCAAACTCCCTGATGAACCCAAATCAACTTCACTCCAATCCCAGGCTGCTCTGTGCATAGGCATACAAGTCTGTGTGTGTGTGTGTGTGTGTGTGTGTGTGTGTGTGTCTTATATAAAAATATAAAAAAAGAACTTGTGTGTAAAAAACAAAAAAAGGCATGTGGTGTCAGTGATTTACCTCTAGAGGCCGCTCTCGTAATGACTGAACCAGGAAGCCAGAAAAACGATCGGTATGGATTTTCAGATGGTTTCAGCAATTAAATATCGGTGCGGATGAATTAATCAACCTCTACCCATTAGTGTCTGTTAATCGGAACAGGGAAAGGCACAGTGCTGTTACTGTCCTAATCAAATCAGTAATTGTCGTGATCACCCTTTGCCTGCAAAACTGCGTCAATTCTTCGAGGTTCACTTGCACGCAGTTCTTTTTGAAGGAACTGCCCTAGGGAGGTCGTTCCAGATCTTCTGTGGGTGCAGTCTGCCTTAAAGCCTTCTGTAATCCCAGACAGACTCGATGATGTTGAGATCAGGTCTGGCCAAAACCAGGACTTCTCTATGCTGAAGATGGTTGTCCTGCTGCAGAATAAATCTTTGGCCAATCAGATGCCTCCCTGATGGTATTGCATGATGGAGAAGCATCTGCCTGCATTTCTCAGCATTGAGGACACTATTAATCCTGGCCAAACCTCCATCTCCATTTGCAGAAATGCAGCTGCAAACTTGCAGAAAACCTACACCATCATCCGTTTTGCAAACTGCTTGCCTTCTGCAACAGCTGAATATTTCAGATTTTGACTCAAGTCCAGAGCATCTGCTGTCACTTTTCTGCAACCACGTTCCTATGTTTTCGTGCATATTTGAGTCGTTTAGCCTGGTTTTCATGTCAGAGTTTGGCCGCAATTCTTCCATGAAGTCCTCTGCTGTCCACACATCTTCAGAAAGTAGATAGGTGTACCTGCTCTTACTGGTTTCTTCCAGTTCTTTCCTTATGACACTGCTGGACATCTGATGTCAAAAGCAAGTAAGGATGACAAAACTATCCAGATAAATAGCTTGAACAGCACAACCAGAGTCTTGAGGGCTGATCTCCACGACCCTTCATCTGGCCCTCACCCACCTAGACAACAAGGACTCTTATGTACGGATTCTGTTCCCAGACTTCAGCTCAGCAACAACACGATCATCTCTTAGCACCTGATTGAGAACCTGAACCTACTGGGCCTGAACACCTCTCTCTGTAACTGGATCGGAAACAGCATCTCCAGCACCACCACACTGGGCACTGGGGCACCTCAGGGCTGTGTGCTTAGTCCACTGCTGTTCACTCTGCTGACTTACGACTGTGTAGCAATGCACAGCTCAAATCACATCATTAAGTTCACGGATGACACGACCGTGGTGGGTCTCATCAGCAAGAACGATGAGTCAGCATACAGAGAGGAGGTGCAACGGTTAACAGCCTGGTGTGGAGCAAACGACCTGTCTCTGAACGTCGGCAAAACTAAAGAGACTTCAGGAGAACACAGAGTGACCATTCTCCACTGATCATCGATGGATCCTCCGTGGAGATCATCAAAAGCACCAAATTCCTTGGTGTTCACTTGGCGGATAACCTCGCCTGGTCACTCAACATAAGCTCCATCACCAAAAAAGCCCAGCAGCATCTCTACTTCCTGAGAAGCCTGAGGAAAGCCCATCTCCCTCCCCCCATCCTGACCACGTTCTACAGAGGGACCATTGAGAGCATCCTGAGCAGCTGCATCACTGCCTGGCTTGGGAATTGCACCGTCTCGGATTGCAAGACCCTACAGAGGATAGTGAGGACGGCTGAGAAGATCATCGGCGTGTCTCTCTCTCTCTATCATGGACATTTACACCACACGCTGCATCCGCAAGCCAACAGCATTCTGGACCACACACACCCGTCACACACACACACACACACACACACACACACACACACACACACACCCATCACACACACTCTTTAGCCTCCTGCCATCAGGGAAGCGGTGTGACTGATCTGTACAAGCCGGACTCAACACACACTCGTACTCACTTCGCACGTCTTCAGTACCACTCACATTACACCACTTCAATACCATAAACTGTTTACATGCCGTTTTTTGCACATCTTTCCTGAACTGCTGCTATAATGCTCTATATTGTCTCTGCACTGTCTTGTCCTGTGTTGTCTCTGCACTGTCCTGTGTTGTCTCTGCACTGTCCTGTGTTGTCTCTGCACTGTCCTGTGTTGTCTCTGCACTGTCCTGTGTTGTCTCTGCACTGTCCTGTGTTGTCTTTGCACTGTCCTGTGTTGTCTTTGCACTGTCCTGTGTTGTCTTTGCACTGTTGCACACGATGCACTTTATGTGGCGAGGACACTTATTAGTCCTTCGCCCTGTGTTTTCTGTTTCTGTGATTGTTGTTGTTCACTGTGTACTGCGTCAGCTATATATGGTTGAAATGACAATAAAAGCTTCTTGACTTGACTTGATTTGACTTGAAACAGTCTGCTTTGAAATCTGATGCAGGAGAACTACCCTGTGTCTTGTTGCTGTGTTCAAGCTTGCCATGGTTTATGAACTTGTCTTCTACACAGCAATTTCTGTCCCAGTTAATAATTGAGTTTCAACCTACATATGAAATTGCTGATCATTAGCACCTGCTTGGTATAACTGGTTAATTGTGCACTCTGATCCTACAAAATCCATGTGCAGGTGTACAAAGTGTGAGAATTGAAAGCCAAAGGATGGTCACACCGAAGAATGATTTGAATTAGATGTTTACTTTAGAACATTTCTTCACCCATCCCTAAAACCTTTGCACAGTTCTGCATATATAAATCATTATACAAATATTGACGCCCCATTCAACACAAGCCATTCAACAAAAGGGGTCTTAAAAATTGTTTAAATGTCTCCTGTCCATTTCTAGAGCTATGCTCTATGTATTTGAGCTGCCATCAGGCATCACTGGCCAGTGCCAGGAAACATCAGGGCACACTCGAGTAGCACAGGTATACATTATACCACTTTATATTTGGAAAAATAAAAAAAGAGTGACACATACTGTTGTGAAAGAGAAACGCCTCTAAAACCGTCCTCTGAATAACAATGTCCAAATAAACACCAGTGTTTTAATCTCCAAAAAGCCACAATTTAGAAAAGTAGTGAAAAACATTGGTTATTGATAAAAAAAAAAAAGATAAATAAATAAATTTAAATCATATGCATATGTTTAATTTTATATGCAGTGGAAAAACGGTGTCCAAGATTAATACGTTCCTGAAAACCGCTCGTGTTCTCATATCCTCGTACTCGCATGTTAATTTTCCTATAAGAATTTAACACCCAAATATACTTGTATCAAAATATAAACAAACAAAGTAATAAATTATACACAAAGAAATAACTTTTTGTTCTTCAAGATTGTACCTCCTGTTGAACCAGACAGTCCATACTGCAGACGAAGATCTCGTGTGTACGACACGTTCGTGTTTCTCTACAATTTCTTGCTTTATTTCAATAGTTAGTCTTTTTAAAACCTTCTCTTCTGCACCATCACTACACTTCTTGGGAGTCATGATTCTAAATTTACAGTGAAATAAAACAAAAACACTATAAAACCAGACAAAAAGCACAATGTTGACACAAGAGAACGACAAGAACGCACTCAGAACAACGGCAATAAAGCGATGGCGCATGAAGCGCGGGGACGGAGGTGACGAGCAGAACGCGTGACTGGAACCAAACGCGCCAAAAGAAATGCTCGTTTTCCCGAAATACTCTCGTACTCCTACAAAGAATTTTACTAGTAAAACCTGTACACGGGTTTTACATACTGTATTTTTCGGATTATAAGCCGCTACTTTTTTCCCACGTTTTGAACCCCGCGGCTTAAACAACGAAGCGGCTAATTTATGAATTTTTGCTGGGTTTTTCCCGGTTTCACAAACTTCAAGCCAAAAAACTGAACCCCATAACATGAGACCAATGAAATTGCCGAACGGAAACGAAAAAAACGCACCTCACCTGTGTTCTGAGCTGCACGGCATCGGGAGAAAAGCTTTCACCGATGGTTACTTACTCCAGTTACTTACTAACTCCAGTTGCAACAAAAATCATATAAGCACAGACAGGTTTCCAAAACTCGTGCTTTTTTACTTTTCTTGGCAACAGCGTTACGAGTTAGTCAAAGAAACTTAGAAATAAGCATCAGAAAATAATAAGGACATATTCCTCGGTCTTGCACACATGCAGTAATACTGGAAATATGCGGCGGCAGCCTATTCCCAAAATAACCGCTATGCTCCTAAAGGAGCCACAACGTATTTCACCCGTTACACCGTGTAACAGACACTGTCTTTCGTTAAAGCCTGTGTAAAGTACATTAGTTTCAGTGTAGACACTACGGCTTATAGACAGGCGCGGCTTATTTATGTTTAATATAAAAATCTTTGTCAAATTCAGTGGGTGCGGCTTATATTTGGGTGCGCTTTATAGTCACACACACACACACATATACATATATACACTTGTTTTATATATACATATAAAAAAAACAATGACTCATCCTGTACTGGGTTTAGGTTCGTCCAATGAAACACCTGGTACCACACATGTCCCGCCCACTAGGGCTCAGTCTCGCTCTACAGCAGGGACCCCAAACGCCGAACTGTGGATCTTTTAGTACCAGGAGTCAAAACATCTTACGTCAAAATTTAGTTTTAATCCAATTAACGGAAGTGGGTCCGATTAATCGATTATCAAAATAATCGTTAGCTGCAGCCTTTTTTTTTTTATATTTATATATATATATATATATATATATATATATATATATATATATATAACGTTTCGACTCCCGGTACCAAAAGATCCACAGTCCGGTGTTTGGGGTCCCTGCTGTAGAGCGAGACCAAGCCCTAGTGGGCGGGACATGTGTGGTACCAGGTGTTTCATTGGACGAACCTGAACCCAGTACAGGATGAGTCATTGTTTTTTTTTCCTGCAAAAATGATTATATTGTGGTATAAAACATGAATATATTTTAGTATATGATCCAATTTGTGTCTGGAAGCAATCTGAAACAGTAAATTGGAGATGAGGGACAGTGTAATTAATGGTTAGGGGGAAAGAAACAGTATTTTATGCCAATAAATGAATTTATTTAGTGTTAAATGTGGCGTGTATTTAAATTAAATAAATAAATAAAAATAACGTTGTGGGGTTTAGAGTTTAGGGTTTAATGGTGACTGCAGTAACATAAATGTGCGTTATAGCAGTTTTATATAACTATTATAATTTGGAACAAGCGTGTATTGTGGAAGCTGCTGAAAGCCTGAAGAAGCGACCGGAGGCTGGAATCATGTTCCCGTATCCGCCTGACGATTAGCCGGCTAATGCTAGCGAATTAACCGTTAGCCCGGATAAATAAGGTCCAACGGAAATGTAAGAAAATACCCCAAACCCGCGCAGGATATTCGCTCACAGACCAACTATTCGCCCCTCGAACTCAACGCGCGTCCATTAAACCCGTTTTAACCGCCAGGAAATAGTTTATTTTCGGAGAGGAGGTTTACCTGAGTGAGGGTGGTGAGGGCTGCCATTTTCCCTGTTGCTCCGGGAACGGCGGGGGCTGAGTGCGGCATTCCGACAACTCCCGCCTCCTGCTCGGGGATTGGACGGAAGGGTCCAATTCAGAGCTCTTGAATTACGATTGGCTGAACACGTGCAATCATCTTAAGTGACTGCCCATTGAACCAATCAAAACGCAGTAGGCGGGGTTTAACGGTATACATAAATGAACTAGACGACTTCCAGGTTTTAAACGTTGTGGATGAGTTGATGGGGTTAACGGACAGTATACACACACACACACACACACACACACACACACGTTTATACACGCTGTGATGCTGCAATGTTTTATTTTTCGTTCTCAGGACAAAGTTATCAATGATTCGAATTCGATTCGATTCAACTTTGCCATTGTGCAGAGTACAAGTACAGAGCCAATGAAATGCAGTTAGTGTCTATCTATAAGTGCAAATAGCAATGTATATAAATAATTCTGAAATAAATATACAAATAACAATAAACGTATTATAAGAGTGAAACAGTGCAATATAATCTGCCCATCCTAAAAACAAAAAAGGCACCACCTGGATTTAACTAAGCAAATAAGTTAGAGTCTATTTGGATAATTACTGCATGGGTGATTATGTTTCAGCTGGCAACAAGTTATTGATCCCTAACTGATGCAGTGAGTAGCTTCTCATGTCGGAAGACGCGTCCTGTGATCGTGGAAAAGATGTTAATCTGTTTCAGAAGAGTCACATTATTGGCATGCATCAAGTAAAGTAAACATCTAAGGAGATCGCTGAAACTACTAAAATAGAGACAGAGCTGCCTGATGAATTAGATGAACACTGAGACTTCAGGGCCATCTTTACATCATTAATCAGACTCCTATTCCAATTTACCTACTTAACTACCTCCTATGTGTACATCTGGTCATGCAAGCTGATGAATTCAATGTCAGTGGTGCATTTTACAAAGCCATTGGTTGGATATCTGGTTTCAGGTTTCTTGTCATATACTTGATAAAAATGCAATTACAAATAATTAATATCATTACTAATTAGTAAATTCGTTCACATACCAAGGTAAGGGACATATTTTAAGAAAAGACAGAGCAGACTCTTTCTGCCGAGGAGACTAAGGTCTTTTGGAGTGCAGCAAGAGCTTCTGAAGATCTTTTTTGACTCTGTGGTGGCCTCAGCTCATCTTCTATTGTGTGGTCTGCTGGTGAAGCAGCATCTCTACTGCAGACAGGAAGAGACTGGACAAGCTGATCAGGAAGTACAGCTCAGTCCTGGGGAGTCCCTTGGACATTGTACAGGAGGTGGGATAAAAGGAGGATGTTAGCAAACTATCATCATTGCTGAAGAACGATTCTCACCCCATGTATAAAACAGTTTAATCTTTAAGCAGCTTCTTCAGTGACACACTGTTACATCCTAAGTGTCTAAAGGAGCGTTAGGTCTTTTCTCCTGGCTGCTATTCGACTGTACAATCAGAGCTGCTCCCAATGAACCAGTCACCAAAATATACACTGTTATTACTGTTTAACTGTGTAATAATAACAACAACAACGTTTTTTCAAGCAACACGTGTGCAATAACAATAATTTAAAACCGTGCAATATGTTCAATACTGTAACTACTTACTCATGGTCTCTTTTTTTCTTTTTTGTATTTATACATTGTGTTGTGTATATACTATATACTGTATTAGGTTTCATATTTGCACATTTCTTTTTCTTTGCTGCTGTACAGAGAAATGTCCCCCCTGTGGGACGAATAAAGGTATATCTTATCTTTTCTTAAATAATATTATTGAAAAAAAATGACAATAATAATGCAAAAGTATGAAGTGCAAAAACAGTAAAAACAATGTAAACCTCGCTCAGGTGCTTGTTCAGTCGCTTGTCATTTCAAGACTGGACTACTGCAACTCTCTGCTGGTCGTCCTCTGGACGCTATTTGTCCACTGCAAATGATCCGAAATGCAGCTGCGTGACCTGTGTTCAACCTGCCCAAGTTCTTTCACACCACCCCACTGCTGCGCTCCCTCCACTGGCTTCCGGTAGCTGCACGCATCCGATTCAAAACACTGATCTTTGCCTTCTTCTTCTTCTTCTTCTTCTTTCGGCTGCTCCCATTAGGAGTTGCCACAGCGGGTGATCCGTCTCCATACCCCCCTGTCCTCTACATCTGCCTCTTTCAACCCAACTACCTGCATGTCTTCCCTCACCACATCCATTGACCTTCCTCTTTTCCTCCTTCTGGTGGCTCCATCCTCAGCATTCTCCTACCAATATACCCCATGTCCCTCCTCTGCACATATCCAAACCATCTCAATCTCACCTCACTCACCTTGTCTCCAAAACATCCTACATGCTCTGTCCCTCTAATAAACTCATTTCTAATCCTTTCCATTGTCGTCACTCACAACGAAAACCTCAACATCTTCAGCTCTGCTACCTCCAGCTCCACCTCCTGTCTTTTAGTTAAAAACACTGATCCTTGCCCGCAAAGACAAAAATGGACCAGCACCAGCTTACCTCAGAGACCTCATCACTCCTGCAGTCAGCACTGCTGGACTGGTACCACCTTCTCTCAGGGTAAGAGGTGAGTTTTCCTCAAGGCTCTTCTCTGTTCTGGTACCGAGGTGGTGGAACGAACTTCCCCTAGATGTCCGAACAGTGGAGTCACTGGCTATCTTCAAGCGAAGGGTGAAGTTTGTACCAGTGTAGATTTATTCATTGCTAGAGACTCAATGCACTTTTTTACGTCACCCTGGACGAGGGCGTCTGCTAAATGCCGTGAATGAAAATGTAAACCACCGAAACATTGTGATAGCTGATTGCATGAATCACCACTAAAGTAAAATAATTGCAATATATGCCTTTAATAAACATTGCTCTTAATTGTTCTATGTCAATTCTACATTTTTTATTTTCCTCCTCCATTTCTTTCAGCTTCTTCTGTGTGTCTATCAAGGTTGTGGCTCAACTCTCAACAATCATTTAAGCAACATTTCTTTGGGGTTTGGGAATCACTGTCCTTTACCTTTGTTTCTGTCAAGGAACAAGAAACAGGTGTAGGATTTCTTGACCTAACATGAATCCAGTGCAAGTGTATAAAAAAATCTTTTCCAGGTCTAAAGTTCCTAATGTGTTTGTGAAATCTGAAGCGCTCTTTACTAAAACTAAACTAAACACCAATGGCGAAATCCATCAATTGTTCAAAAACATTAAAATGAGGTAATGTGGTATATCCAGCTACCAGTCAAGATGCATCATCACAGTGACACTTACTTTTGCACCGCAGTTGGCTAAGAAATACTATTAAAAGTGTATGACCCTGGAGATGATATGGAGATGATTCATTGTACACTGTATTTCCAAAAGTATTGGGACACCTGACCTTTCCTGCTATATGTGGTTCTTTTTCAAACTGTTACCACAAATCTGGAGACATTTAATTGTACAGGATGTCTTTAGATGCACTGTAATAACATTTTGCATTCACATGTAATTGGAAAACCCAAACCTGTTCCAGAATGGCGATGCCCCTGTGCACAAATTGAGCTCCATGAAGATCTGGATTACATGCTTTTGAGAGGAAGATCTTAAGTGGCCTGATCTCATCCCTACCTAAGACCTTTAGGATGAATTGAATGCTGACTGCACTCCAGGTGTCTTCACTCTACATCAGTACATGCCTTTTGTAATACCCTTGTTTCTGATGAACACAAATATTCATAAGAACGCTCCAAAATTCAGTGGAACATCTTCCATTATAAATTATAAGAGCAAATTGGCACTAAATGTGGAACGCAATGCTCAAAAATCTCATACCAAATTATGACCGAATACTTTTGGAAGTATAGTGTTTATGTCTTTTTACCTCTATAAATGTGAACAGATGGACATAAAATGTCTTTACAGTATAAGATGTGAGAGAATCTGAAGGGCAGGGAGGCAGATCTCAAAAAGGATCTTAATGTCATTCACATTTTGGACAGAGGCAAGTGCAAAAACAAGCACATATATAATAAGTCTTGCCTTGCACACTTCCTTTGTCACTCAGTTTTACTGTTTTAACTAACAATAGGACCAATGTCTAAAAATACCAGAGATCTCTTTTGTGAGTCTGCAAACACTTCAGCTCGGTACTTAGGTAAATGGTGTTTGATTACGTGCATGAAATTCATTCAGTGACAGTTGAACACAAAAAGATTTAGCAGTGTTTTATTAACATCAGTCTAATCTGAAACTGTATGACTCGATGGCAGGACTGAGGCTTTTCTTACGCAGTGGCTTGTTACTTTTATTAGACTCCAACTCCATCTTAGCATTAGTAAGAAATCGGTTGTCTGAAAAGTAGTTCAAAGTGGGAGGAGAGCTCAGATTAAGGCACTTCACAGTAAAGAATATTAAAAATTTGCTAAATAAAATATGTTTTGATTTGCTGCATGTAATTAATCCTGTGCATATTATTGTCGATAGTAGTTACACAACTGCCATCACATTATACATCACCACAACTTCACATTATTTAATGGAACTGACGCTGTACAAAAAAGTGCATTAGATTGGGTCTACATACTGCTCACAAACCTGATAGAGGACATGTACACTGATCCGCCATGTTTTGGCTTTTTCCCACTCCACAGCAGCTGAATAATCATTTTGTGGGTCTCCATCGTCATCCATCTTGGTGCCATCATATTTACGTATGGCATCGGTTTTCAGTTCGCTATACATCCCAGAATCCTCCCCACTGTCCCACTGAGAAACTTCTCATCACACCTTGGGAATAAAAAAAGGGTATTGCTTTTAGTCAATTTAGATTACAGCATTTAAGGCTGTTTCATTATTAACATGGTGTCTTGTGAGTTTGATTGACATAATAATGCAGACATTATGCTAGTTCAAATAAATATGTCACCTGCATGCAAGTTAGCTGCAAAGTTTGCGGAAGATAAGTACAATCAATATAATTTTTTTAATAAAAGTAGCGTAATGTTATTGGTATTTGCCAATAAAACATGAACAAAAAATAAATACAGCAAATTTAGCTAAATACATGTCAAGTTGTTGCAGAGAATTAATGACTAAGGCTCCGGTCACTAGCTGTTAGCAAACTAACTCTGGCAACTGTTGTCTGATGTTAGCATTAACAAATTCATACAAACTAAATACTTTTATACCAAAGACTGTTGAAAGAACATTACTTATAATCTTATACTCCAGTGCTCATGTTAGTTCTCATTCTCCAGTGTTCTGTATTGTTGAAAGATTTATGATCAAACTCTTGATGTCACCCAATTGAGGATGGGTTCCCTTTTGAGTCTGGTTCCTCTCAAGGTTTCTTCCTCATTACATCTAAGAGAGTTTTTCCTTGCCACAGTCACCACGGCTGCTCATCAGGGATAAATACACACCGTTCACCTTAACTGTTGATTTCTGTAAAGCTGCTTTGAGACAATGTCTGTTGTGAAAAGCGCTTTAGAAATAAACTTGACTTGACTTGACTTTGCTTATAAATCTGTAAATGCACAAATCTGGATCAACACCGGCGCCTGAGTAATTATTATAACAAGTGAAAGTTCTTCGTAACTGAGGCTGGTGATGTTACTGAAGAAATCGTCGCCTATCGATCTGTAAACCCAGAGCTGTGCGCACATCCTGTATGATTACTGATCTCCGCTGCTTGTCCAAATAAACAAATGATCTGGTTTTCATTGGATCCCAACAAGCAGTTCAGACATCTACCAATCGGTGTATTTCATATTCTCTTTTTACATGTAAGTGTTCAGAAAAAATTATACACAAAACATTAAGAATGAAATGAAATGAAAAGCATATTGCTTTTACATTGGTCAAGAAGAAGAAAAAAGATTCCTCATAGTACACAGACCAGGTGGGAAAAAAAAGGTAAAATATAGATAAATAATAATATTAAAAAAATAGATAGATAGATAGATAGATAGATAGATAGATAGATAGATAGATAGATAGATAGATAGATAGACAGACAGACAGACAGACAGACAGACAGACAGATAGTAGATAGATAGATAGATAGATAGATAGATAGATAGATAGATAGATAGATAGATAGATAGATAGATAGATAGATAGATAGATAGATAGATAGATAGACTTGACTTGACTTGACTTGACTTGACTTGACTAGCTTCCTCAAACCTTGCAGAATTCTTGGGCAAATGGGACTTCAAAGGCAGGATCCAGTAGATCACTCATTCAAAACCACAAAGATCTATGCATTATGTGCTATATGTGATGCTGTTGCATGACCTTTACTACATTTCACACAGTTAAATGGAGAGCATGGGTGTGGGCTGTCTTCATCAGAATCAGAATCAGAAATAGCTTTATTACCAAGTATGTTTACACACACAAGGAAGTTGACTTGCTGACAGGAGCTTTCAGTGCAGGAGAAATTACAAATATGATATAACAAAATATAAGTAACACAGACAATTAAATAATTCACTTCATACAGAAGTAAAAATATCATTCAAATTAATGTACAGATGTTATTCATAAGTGTGCAGTTTACAAATGTACCATTCGGATTCTATGTATAAATGTGTCAGATATGATGGACAATGTGTAGTTATGAGTATTTTAATTGTGGGCCGGGTTTTTAGCCCTTTTCTCCACTCTGGAGTAGTGAAGATCTTGGAGGTTGGGCAGTAGGCACCAATAATCCTCTCAGCAGTCCTGACCATCCGCTGTATCCTCCTGAAGTCGGATTTGGTAGCTGAAGTGAGAAGAGGCAATGGGGCTAAGAAAAGATAGACCTTTATTCGTCCCACAGTGGGGAAATTTCTTTGTTACAGCAGCATGAAAAAAATAAAAATAAATGCAAATATATAAAAGAATAGATGAATAAGACATACTATAATAATATAATACAAGTATATACACAACACAATGTATAAATACAGATGAGGGAAAGTACGTATTGCAGTTTGTTGTTTAGGTGAACACCCAGGTATTTGTAAGAGTCCACTCTCACAATGTCTTTTCCCTGAATGTTTACCAATGGAAGTGTTGAAGCGTGTTTGTGCCTACGGAAGTCCACCACCAGTTCTTTGGTTTTCCCTGCGTTTATCTGGAGGCAGCTCCGTTTGCACCATCATCGTTGTCATCATCATTCGTGATCAGACCGACGATTGGCATCAGAGAACTTCTGTAGGTGACAGGTTGCTGCAGCTGTGAGAGTGTATCCTTGTTTGGACTAAATGCCAGACCTTAGAGATCACAATACAACTGTACAAATAGGTGAGACTGCCAAAAACAATGAACAGAGCCTTTTGGGCATAAAAGGGCATCTCCAATTGTGGACTTGCCCAAATTTAACCTGATCAATGTTGTGGTCCCTGATTACATGCATTGTGTGTTGCTGGGGGTTTGCTAGCAAATAGCCACTTTATGGTTTAATATCTCAAAGCAGCTTTACAGAACTTAAGAATTAATGGGAATGATGTGTATTTATTCCTGATGAGCAACTGGGGGAATTGTGGGAAGGAAAAACACCTTAGATGTTATGAGGAAGAAACGTTGAGAGGAACCAGACTCAAAAGGGGAACCCATCCTCATTTGGGTGACATCAAGAGTTTGATTAGAGTGTGATTATGCATAATGTCCTTTGTACAGTCTTATTCAGTCAGTTGACATTGTGGTACCAGGAGCTAATAACTCCTCCATGCCTTTAAACGTTCAAAGTAGTCCAACGTCCAAACTCTACATGAAGTGGAATTCTCTATGGGGCTTTGCCATATTACAGTTTGTCCTTCAAACAAGTACCACTGGGCTTTACTTGTGGACAGTGTGAGCATTTTGCTAGGTTTATTAGCCAAGAGGATACTGACCATGCCCATGAGGCTCTTGAGCTTTATGCTAAATCATTCAGTCTCTGTATGGCGAAGATCAGATGACCTTCATTGTGCATTTACTCCTGCATTGTAGTAGGAGTGTTGAGAATGTGGGTCCTCGCTGGGCCCAGTCTGCTTTCATGTAGTGCTTTCATAACATCTACTTGCTCATGCAAGTAAAAAGAAGTAATGCAATGCCTCAGCAACTTTTGCAAAAGGGTAGCATGGTCTCGAGGATGTAGTGTAAAAATATCATTGACCTTTATAAAGACTGTTCATTTTCACACAGGATTTGAAAGAGCAAGAGATTTGACAGCAATGACATTACGAGGCCATGTATTTACATTCATTGTAAACAGTCTGGGACTGTTGTGTGTGAACAAATCAGAACATCATTTTGTAAAGGATCAAAGTTGAATCTAATATTTTTTTCCAGAACAGTGACCTAAAATGTTAAAAATTAAGAGGTTAAAATTGGCTTGAATATTTTTTAAAAGAAAGTAATTTTTGTGTACAGTATTTTACATGAACTCTGTTGGTGGTGATGTGCATAAGAATCACTTTGAGATATTTTATGTTTGATGGTTTACTGTGATAAAGTTGTGATAAAGAAATGGTTAAAAAAAAATGAAAGAAAAACGATATTGGTATGTGAACTTTGCAACTGAACCTTGTAGAATACACTCTAATAAACAATGTTGTACTTACAATGTGTGCTTGTGTGCGTAGTTTATATGTGTTTTATCTGAAGTTGGAGATCAGTATACAGTATGACTGTTATTGACTATAGACATAGGGCTACACTTGGGTCAAGATAAGAACAAGGTTATTAATGAAGTACAGCCTTATACCAACTGCTAAACTGCTCTATGTTTTATACACGTCTCAAGAGATGATGGACATCATATTAAATTAGAATTCTTTCTCTATGTTTTTACATCATGAAAATCTAACCCTAACCCTAACCCTAACCTTAATCCTAACCCTAACCCTAACCTAACCCTAACCTTAACCCTAACCATAACCCTACCCTAACCTAACCCTAACCCTAACCCAAACCTTAACCCTAACCTTAATCCTAACCCTAACCCTAACCCTAACCCTAACCCAAACCTTAACCCTAACCTTAATCCTAAACCTAACCCTAACCCTAACCTTAACCCTAACCTTAATCCGAACCTTAATCCCAACCCTAACCCTAACCCTAACCTTAACCCTAACCTTAATCCTAACCCTAACCCTAACCCTAACCCTAACCCTAACCCTAACCTAACCTAACCCTAACCTTAACCCTAACCCTACCCTTAATCCTAACCCTACCCTAACCCTAACCTTAATCCTAACCCTACCCTAACCCTAACCTTAAACCTAACCCTACCCTAACCCTAACTTTAGCCCTAGCCCTAACCCTACCCTTACCCTAACCCAAACCTTAACCCTAAACCTAATTTTGATTTGATATTTATTCATATATATATATATATATATATATATATATACACTTTTTTTTTTAACCAATTAGGCATTTTTATTGTTATTTATTTATTATTATTTATTATTCATTTCTATATCTATCTATCTATCTATTTATCGAGTTTGCCAGTATTTATAATACATATACTGTATTTCTAATATAAAATAGGATTTTATCATTTGTATTTGATAGGGTTTAATGGAAACTTTTACTAGAGTCTTTTAAAACATGAGTATCAGTGAAGAATGTGTGTACTTTTGCCATCTATATATCTATAGGTGCATCTCAATAAATTAGAAGATTATTAAAATGTTAATTTATTTTAGTATTTCAATCCAAAAAGTGAAACTCGTATATTATTAAGATTCATCACACACACAGACTGATATATTTTAGGTGTTTATTTCTTTTCATTTTGATCATTTTGGCTCACATTTACATTCATGTCTCAAAAAATTTGAATACTTCATAAGACTGTTAAAAAAAACATTTTAAGTGAATTGTTGGCCTTCTGGAAAGTATGTTAATTTACTGTATATGTACTCAATACTTGGTAGGGGCTCCTTATGCTTTAATTACTGCCTCAATTCAGCGTGGCATGAAGGTGATCAGTCTGTGGCACTGCTGAGGTGGTATGGAAGCCCAGGTTTCTTTGACAGTGGCCTTCAGCTCATTTGCATTTTTTGGTCTCTTGTTTCTCATTTTCCTCTTTACAATACACTATAGATTCTCTATGGGGTTCAGATTTGGTGAGTTTGCTGGCCAGTCAAGCACACCAACACCATGATTATTTAACCAAATTTCGATGCTTTTGGCAGAGTGGACAGGTGCCAAATCCTGCTGGAAAATGAACTCAGCATCTCCATAAAGCTGGTCAGCAGAGGGAAGCATGATGTGCTGTAAAACTTCATGGTAGGAGGCTGTGCTGACCTTGGACATGATAAACCACAGCAGACCAACAGTTTCCACCATCCTATTCTTTATTCATTCCTCACTTTCCTCCTTTTCTTCACCTCCAAAACCACCCTACAGACCACCATCCGATGCTGTCTAGATACACTGTCTTCTGCCAACACCTTACAGTCTCCAATCTCCTTCAGGTTGTATCTCCTACATAGAACATAATCCACCTGTGTGCACCTTCCTCCACTCTTATACGTCACCCTATGATCCTCCTTCTTCTTAAAATACGTGTTCACCACTGCCATTTCCATCCTTTTAGCAAAATCTACCACCATCTGCACTTCCACATTCTCTTCGTAAAGCCATACCTACCCATAACCTCATCATCACCTCGGTTCCCTTCACCTACAAGCCCATTGAAATCTGCCCCAATCACCAATCTTTCATTCCTAGGTACATCATCTACCACTTCATCTAATTCACTCCAGAATTTTTTCTTCACCTCCATCTCACAACCCACTTGTGGAGCATAAGCACTGATGACATTTATAATCAGGCCTTCAACTTCCAGCTTAACGATCATCACCCTATCGGGAACTCTTTTCACCTACAAGTCAAGTCAAGTCAAGTCAAGTTTATTTCTATAGCGCTTTTCACAACAAACATTGTCTCAAAGCAGCTTTACAGAAATCAACAGTTAAGGTGAATGGTGTGTATTTATCTCTGATGAGCAGCCATGGTGACTGTGGCAAGGAAAAACTCCCTTAGATGTTATGAGGAAGAAACCTTGAGAGGAACCAGACTCAAAAGGGGAACCCATCCTCATTTGGGTGACATCAAGAGTGTGATTATAGTCTTTAAGCAATACAGAAGACTGGAGAGTGAGAACTAACATGAGGACTGGAATTCCTTCAGATTCACCCCTACACCATTTCTCTTTACATCCACACCATGATAGAACAGTTTAACTCACCTATGGAAACCTAACCAATGCTAATGGTCTTACTCCCTTTTTACTTGGTTCCTGAACACACAACATATCTACCTTTCTCCTCTCCATCATATCAGCTACCTCTCTCCCTTCACCAGTCATAGTACCAACATTTGAAGTACCAACCAAACCTCCACTCTTCTACACTTCTCCTTTCAATGCCATCTCTGTAGACGTCTTCCTCCTCTCCTTCTCCTCCTTCGACCAACAGTAGCCTAATTTCCACTGGTACCCTGTTGGCTAACGATACCTGTGGCGGTCGTTGGTAACCCGGGCCTCGACCCGTCCGGTATAAAATTCTGATTCCTGATCCGATTATTTGATTTGGTACATGTTTTATGCTGGATGTCCTTCCTAACGCAACCCTCCCCATTTATCTTGGGACCTGCACAAAGAGTGCACTGGCTTGTGCAACCCTAATGGCTTGTTTCTGTAAGCCATAATCATTCATATAAAAAGAAATAAACACTTAAAATATATCGGTCTGTGTTTGTATTGAATTTCTCAAATAAATCTACTTTTTATTGATATTTTTGATATCGATAAATTAGTTTTTTATTGTTTTATTATGATTTTTTTCAATCACATTATTGATTTTTTTATGTTTGTATTGAATTTCTCAAATAAATCACATTTTATTGATATTCTAATGTATTGAGATGCACCTCATCAGTTACTGAGGCGCTTCAGCGTTATACTGCCTTATAATCAAACGTTTGGCTTGTGGGCGGGTCTCTGATCAGGACCGACACCTAATTGGTTGAGCGCTTCGTCGCTGCGCTGCTATTGGCTGTCCGTCCTGTCCCGCCATTGGCGCTTAGAAACAGCGCCACGGTTTATTTTTGAGCCGTGTTCTGTTTCCACTGATAACTCAGAGCGGTATACTGTTGCTACCCGACCGAGTGCTGTGAACCGGTAACTAATATTTATTTTACCCGCGTTGGATGCCGCGGAATGTGGTGGACCTTAAACGCTTCTCGTTATTGGAGCCTGTTTTTTTTTTCCGTTAGTGGAGGACACCGTGGAGCTCTGCTGTTAGCATAGCTAGCTTTAACCGCTCTGGGTGGAGCACTGAGAGCATATTTACAGGAAAATGCGAGGACCGGTTCTGTAACAAAGCTGAGAAAAAGGTAAGAGAAAAAAAAAAAAACAAGCAAATGACAAAATCATTCATTATTATTATTATTAATTTTAATATCTACTTTTCTGAAGCTAGGGTAGCTAGCTTTCTATGCTAGCTCTAAACTAGCCACATTCTTAAAGCGCCATTCAGACGTGTTTACATGTGTACATTCTTTATATCCAATTTCTTCTTAAATATTTTTACGTTTTAAATATTACATTTTTAGTTGAACCATGAATCGCATCCAGGTGAATTTACGAGCTTTGCCTTCCCACGTCTTGGAAGCAGTGTGCAGACCAGATCCATCCCAAAGCACCAGGTGAGACACTGCTTTCCCCATCATTCCCTTCACAATGTCATCAATCCAACACCAAACCCATCTATTCACCTCCATCATTCTTTTTCTCCTTCTCGCTCAAGGTCACCTGAGAGCATCATCAGCCCGATCATCTTCCCCAAATCGAAGATGCACCTGTGGGATCCTGCACCTACCGGAGATCTGGTCAATCTTCACCTTTCCTACTACAGGTGGGTCTGGTGGATGGGTGTATATAGAGGTGATGAAGCATGATGCTGTTGGAGGAAACCACAGGATGGTGTGAGGAAGCAGAGAAACTTGCCAGAGGTGCCTGTCACTAGTTGGAGATTTCTTCCTTGTGATCCAGTTCATCTGAGCAGGTCGTTCCATGATAGATAAAACTCCAGCCGACTGTTTGCTCTTGTTGTACGGTGAAGTTCCAATGAGCTGCAGTCCAGACGGAACTGCGTGGTGTAATGAAGTATGGAATGGTAGCATGTTAAAGCTCCAAAATGAGCTCAAACCCTTAAGCTTCCACCTCCATGTTCTAAAATCTTCTCTCCTAGTCCATGTCTTACACAAGTTCTTCTGTTAGAGACGAAAATGTCCAATTTGGACTGTCCACAGAACGTTTTTACAGGTGGTTCACATTATTTATATATATATATATATATATATATATATATATATATATATATATATATATATATATATATATATATATATGTCATAAAAACTATGACTGACTTAAAGCAAACACATGAATATACATTGTACGGATCTCAGAGCTGCTTCCAGTCAATCTGAAAACAGAAAAATGTTGATTTGGTTTCCTTTGACACTTGTCCTCTTTGACATCCTGGACGTGTGTGTACGTGTGTGTGTGTGTGTGTGTTTCAGAAAGCCCAGGCTGCTGCTCATGGAGAAGGCGCTGCGTTTGGCTCATCGTCACGCACGACAGAGCAAGAAGCCCCAGTTTTCATGCTTTCTTCTCGGGACTCTCGCTGTGGAGAGCGGTGAGGACACTTCAGATCTGTGACTGTTAGAGCTGTGTGTGTGTGTGTGTGTGTGTGTGTGTGTGTGTGTGTGTGTGTGTGTGTGTGTGTGTGTGTGTAACGGTACACAAAATTCACGGTTCTGTACGTACCTCAGTTTTTAATTCAGAATTCGGTTCAATTTCAGTAAAGTCACAAGGGAAGTAATGCAAAACCAAATTGTAGTTTTTTTATGAACACAGTTTTTTTAATTAACATTTGTGATCAACATTTGAACAGTTTACATTTTGAAATGAAATGCCTGCTTGGTTAAATAATTATTATTAATTATTATTTAATAATATTATTATTATTATTATATATATATATATATATATATATATATATATATATATATATATATATATATATATATATATATAAAATATATGAATATAAAAATAGAATAACTTAAATTACATCAATAGACTTTTATATTAAATTGGGTAATTATTTAAATTAGCATAAATTTGAAAAAAAAAAAAAAAAAAGTACAATAGTTTACATTTGTTGGACCCCAAGTGGGTAATATAGGGGTGGGGTGTGTGTGTGTGTGTGTGTGTGTGTGTGTGTGCGTGCACATGTTTTTACATTTACACATTATATTTGCATTTTATTTTTATAAAGATATGATCTACCTAACTGTTCTACTTATTTTTGTATAACGTAACAAATGTCTTCATTCCTTCCATCCTTTATTCATTCACTCCCTCAATATGAGGAATTCTAAGGATTTTCTCTTTTTAAGAGAGATTCTTGTAGCTGGAGGTGAAACGCTAAATAATTTATAAAGCTAGACTGCTTCAGAGTACAGAAACAAATACATGTAATTGCAAAATAAATGGAATATTCTATCCATCCATTTTCTTTTTTTTTTCATTGAAGGTTTATTTAAAAAAAAATGTTAAAATGCAAACCATGTCCTTGTTTATCCCAGATTTTGATAGTTAATGGTTTGATTTGATTTTTCTTCTCTTTCGCGTATCTCTAAATCCTTTCTGCTGTGTAGACGAGGAAGGCGTGACCATCACCTTGGATCGCTTCGACCCTGGCAGAGAGCAGCCTGATGGCTCGGGAAAGTCTCCAGCTGCTCTGCTCCCGGGTGACGTCCTGGTACCATGCCTGTTCCACACCCTGAGTGTTCCAGACACCACAGTGTTCTCTGCACACGACCTGGACATCGCTTTTAAGGTGGCGGGTCGTTCTGATGCACGTGTGTGTTTTTCAGTTACGAGGAAGTGACGTGGTGAAAACGGAGCAGCTGTTTGAGAAGCTCTCCAGACACTCAGATATGGGGGTGTGCTTCACTTTCAAGCACTTCCTCCAACCTGTCAGTACCAGCTGTACCTCTGGAAGAGCCGTGTGTGTGTGTGTGTGTGTGTGTGTGTGTGTGTGTGTGGATAACCAGTTTAGTTTGTGTGACTCAGGTGCCATGTGCTAAGATCTGGATTTGGGTGTAACGAATACTAACGAGGGCTGCTGCTATCGATAATTTTAGTAATTGAGTAATCTGATAAGAAGTGTTGTTTTTTTTTTTTTTTTTTTTTTTTAAAGAGAGTGATACTAAATAAATGAAAATGAGGCGGGTCTCTTTAAATAAACAAGTCATTTTGCTTTTCTTTTAAATTTTTTTTTTTAATTTTTATTAATGATGAGGATTTATTTTTGCTATGCAGTAATGTTGATGCAGTGATGAAGATTCCTCCTGTTCCATGCTTTAGTGTTTGTTTTCCTCCTCCTCCTGCTCATGTCCTGATCTCTGCTCTGTCAGATGTTGGAGCATTCGTGCAGCAGCAGAGAGGCGATGGAGCTGTGGAAGCTGATGAGTCTGCGTGTGCGTCTCAGCTGCGTTGAGAACATGGACCGGCTGAGCTTCAGCCTCCAGTGGGCCGGCGTGACGTTGGCCAGCTCAATGGAGGCCTTCCCCGTTCGTGTGCTGCCGGTCATCCCCACCGCACTGGCCAGGAACCTGAGCAGCCCGGCCAGCATGGCACAGTCTCTACACTCCCACTCTAATGCGAGGAAACGAGGGTGTGTGAACACACACACACACACACACACACACACACACACACACACACACACACACCTCTACTCTTCTGAGATGTTCCACTGGATTCTAGAGTGTTTGTGGAGATTTGTGTGAGATTTGAGTTCATTCGATTTGATTTGCTGTTTAGGTTCCTGACCATGGACCAAACCCGCAAACTGCTCCTCATCCTGGAGTCGGATCCGAAGGTCTACACTCTTCCTCTTGTTGGAGTGTAAGTATTGCATTTTTTCCCCTTCACAGGTTATGTAATGAGGTCTTGACTCTCCAGTGGGGCAGTAATGTGCGAGGTGTGATGTGTTAATACACGTGTTTCATACACTATATGGACACCTGACCATAAGTTTGGTACGTGCTTTTTGACTTCCATTGCACATTTCATCCATATTTGCTGCTCCACTCTTCTGGGAAGATATTTTTGGTACTCGTGTAGTAAAAAATTCGTAAAAACGTTACTAAAGTATTTGTTAAGGGCCCAAAGAGTGACAGCTTGGCGATACCGGGGCTTGAACCCTTGACCTTCCGATTAGTAACCCAGTGCCTTACAACTGAGCCACTCTTGGTAGGGTTTCCATGGGTTGGAGAGGAAGATTTTGATTGGCCTCCTAAACCGCTGAACTCAATCCTACTGAGCACCTTTGGGATGAACTGGAACACTGACCGCACCCCAGACATCTTTACCTCACCTACATCACTACCTGATTTTGCCAACACCTTTGTGGCTAAGCACAAATCTCTACAAGCAATGTCTAGTGGAACATCTTCCCAGAAGAGTGGAGGCTATTATAACAGGAAACGGGCATTAAATCGAGCAGGTGGTGTTTTTAGTTATATGGTAAGCTAAAGCTTTTGACAGTTTACTTGGCGAATTCGGTTCACGCTTTAATCCCACCGCGTCGGTAATTTAAACTGTGCTCGGCAAATCCCATCTTGACCTAAACCCTCATGGGGGATTAGTCGCTGTTGTGTAGTTGGATAGTAATGGTTGGTGGTGTATTTAAAAATATATATATATATTTCCCCTCCCCCTTTTGTCCGATGTGGCAGATGGTTAAGTGGCGTGACTCACATCCAGAACCCGGTGGTGTGGGCGTGGTGTCTGAGGTACCTGTATAGCTCCTCCCTCCACGACAGGTGAGCGCTGTGGCAATCTGTTCATCTGGTAATTACTGCTCCTGAGTTTTACTGCTGTTGAGGATTTTTTTTCTTTTATTAATGAAGTTTGGCAGTGATTCCAAACAATTGTGGTCCTAAATGAATAAATAAGCTTGAAAATGAATATTAAAGTGTATTGATTTATAAAAAAAATTGTTAAATGGTTACAATTTCGATAGGTGAAGGAAATGTTTTTTTAAATACTCGTGCATTGTTGTGAACAATTTTCGTAGTAGTCTGTTGTGTCCTGAATAACAAAGCCGCACTAATGTCTTTATCAGAGTGATGTCTGAGGACGATGCGTTCCTGGTGGTCCTGTACTCTCTAACTCACCGCGATCCCGAGTTTTACCAGTGCAGGCTGCGGGCGCCGAAGGACATGAGATTTCAGCTTCTCACCAGCACCGAATCCCTCACGATGTACAAGGTCTGCTCACTATGAGTGTAGAGCTTCTGCTTGCATTCACTAAAAAAAATTAGCGGAAAAAGCTTTGGCTCGTGCCGGATTTAAATTAATGTGTATATATTAATATGTAAATTAATAGAAATTACAAGTGAAACCCATTTAAAATAAAGCAAACTCTTATTACATTTCAATAGGAACAGTGTTGCTGGTCACCCTTTTTTGCCAACTCATTGAAGATTGCTCTTCGGACACACAGGACTTGCTTTATCTACCTTATGTTCTTGCAAAAAAAAATTCCTGCGAACAGAAATCCTTGCTGGCCTTTGCTAAATTGGCCAACAAATAACTTACCTTGACTCCTACATAGTAATTTGTCAGGATAAATATTTAGCTGAGCCTAAGAAATGAACTGCTAACCCCTGAGCAGCGTTTCTTGCCATGGACTGGTTGCTGGTGTATATAGTATGCTTGGCGGGAAAGTGTCGTCTGATCTCCTATTATTTCAAAACCGCAGCGGTTTCTTGGAAATAAGATGTACCGCTTTTCGATCAGGCTCCGGTGAAAAATCTTTAGCTGCACACTTGCTGTAGACTTTTCATTAAGTATCAATGCAATAGCAGCTGTGAAGAATATCTGTGAGTAGAGTGGATAGACTCTGCTTTAACAAAGATTGGTAGCGTTTGGAGTGCGCCATCTAGAGGCTGAAACACAGGGTAATGCAGGAAAAAGGCAAAATGAATGTGGACTTTAGGATAAATTTGTACTCAATGAGCCTGATTTTAAATCCACTGAATTGTCTGATGTCTTGAACCAGTCCTAGTTTGGAAATGATCCTGCTTAACATTTGAAAGTTAAGATGTACAGAACATGACACGAAGATAAAGTCTAAAAACGTTTTGTATCAAACATGTCGGCAAATCAAACGAAATCAGATGGACATGTCAGAAAAAAGCGACAAAAAATGAAGGGTTTTATGGCCAGTGTGTGACTGTAGGTGGTGTGTGTGTGAGGTGTGTTTGCTCATAATACAGCACACTTAGTTTATATCTGTAGTCCACTGCATTGTAAAGGTAAAGAAAACATGCTAAATTGTATGTTTTTGTACTTCTTTACACTCAAATGATCCTAGATCATGATTGTGTGTGTGTGTGTGTGTGTGTGTGTGTGTGTGTGTGTGTGTGTGTGTGTGTGTGTGTGTGTGTGTGTGTGTGTGTGTGTGTAGAATGTGGAGCCAGCAGAGGGGCGTTCACTGCGCTTTGAGCTCAGTGCCGAGAGCCAGAATCAGGATACTGAGCTCTTTAAGGAGGCGCTTTCTCGTTCAGCATTACAGAGGTACAGTGGCCTTTACTGTTCTTTCCAATGTTCTTATTGGTCTGTAGGTATTGGTTACTTTTTTTTTCCCCAGATGGTAGCTCAAGAAGAAATGCAGCAGCAAATCACTGGTTTAATGTAGTTTATTTAATTTTTATTTAATAAAAATACCAATATATTCTATTTAATTTGAACAATTAAATAATTATATTTGATTGCGTTTGTACGAATGTGGGTTTTTTTCCCCCCCCAATAGTACTATTACTACTCTACTCAATGAACCGAGTTGGGTTTAAGAACCGATAGCTAGGTGGGATCATACTTCCTGATAACCGATTAATAAAAAAAATCAATCTTCACTTCATGTAAAATAGTACTGAACTTAATTGAAACAATAAAATGGTACTGAATCATTAAAATGTGCTAAATTAAATAAATATGAATATATTCAGGATGAAATAAAATTATGTAATTAATAAATGCTTAAAAAAATTAAATATAATGCAGTGTAAAAGCAAATGACAGCGGACCTTCTTAGCTGGACGCCACCCGGAAAAACTACCGGTATGGCCTTTTGCCCATAGTTCCAGCTATCAACTATCGGTGCCAGTTAATCGGCAATACTGATGTATCGGTCGACCTCTAGCTCTAAAAGAAGCGAAAACAACAGCTGACAGTAAATGACATTAAATGCAATTGTACATATATGATGTTGCTGTCTTCATATAAGTGGAATTAAAAAGCTTGACTTGAAAAGGAAATGCAATACGATGACATCACATCATCATCTTCTGAACAATGTTCCTCAGGCATCTCAGATAGCAATGAATATATTGTCTCTTGTCTCCATCAGAGCTACATCATTAGCTGCCGCCATTCCGAATAAAGTGTCCATCAGTGACCATGATTCCGGAGTGGAAGATGAAGACCTTTCTCCTCGGCCGTCCCCTAATCCTCACCCCATCAATCAGCAGGTCTGACCGCTCTCACACAGCCCTCTGTCGGATATTTTAAGCTCAAGAATTTCACTGTTCTTTCTTTCACATATTTTTGTTTGCTATGAGAGAGTATATACAAGGAAGCTGCTTCGGTTCCAAAACTACGTTTCTTCACCAAATCTAATTGCTGTTTGGGGTTTGTTATAGGATCCAATCCACACCACGCTCGCACACTTTGGAGGTGGTGAGGGGTGATCTCCACCTAATATCAATACTGGTGCAATTTCTATTACAATATATTAAATACAGACATCAAAGTTCAGCCCGTTGCTGAAATAAATAGGATATGAAAAAGGTTATCAGTTCAAATCCCAGTGTCGCTAAAGCTTCCACTCCTGAGCCTTGGAGCAGGGCTTCTATCCATCAACCTCTCAGTGGTGTAAATGAGTTAATTGTATGTTGCTAAGGACGTCTGCGAACAGCGTAAATGTTACCATGAAACCGGTGTTTTCTGAGGCAAGGCACACCGCCACCAACCACAATGACAGTGAAACTTCTAGTATAGTGAGAAACATCATATTTATTTTACAGGAGAATTCAATGCCCTATAAAAAAGAAAAAAGTTTCGCAAAATAAACTGATGGTCTCATTCCATAAGAATTTATATAATCTCATTTTCTGATATGCGGATACATTCTTTTGCACACATTAATGCAGCCTGTATTATTATAATTCTTTCTATAGATGAGACAAGTCCAGCCTTCTGTTCCAGAACTCTCTATGGTTTTGGATGGCAGTTTCCTTGATGGGAAGGTCATGGAATCCCATGAGCACACACTTGCTCATCCTCCGCTTAGGAGCTCGAACAGCAAAACTTCCCCCTCGCACCCTGCACCGCGACCACCTGCTCAGAATGTCATGTCTGGCCCTCCACCCATCAGGAGACCTCTGACCCCAGTGTTATCTCAGCCCAAGCTCAATAGAACTCAGTCCACCATCGGTCACCACTCCGTGTGCAGGAACTCCGGTCCCTCTGTGAGCCGAAGATCGAGCACCGGCTTCACAGCGTCATCATCTTCCTTGTCTTCGTCTTCTTCACCCAAGCCTGGTTCATCCCCAAACGACTCGCTGCATGAGCACACGCAGAGATCTGGCCACCCAACTCCCCCAAACCAAAAGAGCAAAAAGGTGTCCATTGGTTCAGAGCAGACATCTCTGCTCCCTTCTCAGCACATGGTCTTCCACAGCACCCCGGCTTTCAAACCGGCCTGCAGCTGCTGCCCTGCTCATCATTCCCACACAGCTGTGTACCAGGGCAACACCTGGCAGGGATCTCAGTCTCCCCCTATGCATTGTCCTCCTGAAGGAAGTTCACATCGAGAATGTTGTCTCTCCCCTACCAGACCTGCACTTCCTTTGGGGTGCCGCGTGTCCCCTGCTCAGAGCCCCGTGTGCCATTCTGCCATTCCCCTTCACTTCTCTCCCTCACATGTGCCACACGTTTCCAACCCCTGTCCTGGAGCTCTGGACCAGACTGCACCCATGTGCCAGGCCCAGTGCTGCCAACGTCAACCTGGTCCCACTGGAGACGGCCTTCTTCCTGCTGATGCCTACAGGATGCTGATGGAGCAGGACCGCCAGCTGAAGCAACTGCAGGCTCAGGTTTGTTGTGGATATAAGATTTAACACGCGTGCATTTTAGGTGTGTAACGGTTCACGTATTTGTTCCGCACGTAAAAAGGAGTGCATTCGGAGTTAAAATCAGAGATCTCTCAGGACCGTATCAGGAAAGTTTTTATTGTTATTATTAAACATGAAAACATACACAACAATGCCAGGGGTATAAAAAGAAACAAGACTTGGAGTAGTGTCACTGTGGCTACACACTTAACTGCAAAAGAGCAGCCACTTTATTTTTTAGCGTTTTATGTACAGCTTCAAGAATTTCTCTTAAAAGGAGAAAATTCTGCATATTGAGGGAGTGAGTGAATGAATGAAGGATGGAAGAAATGAAGACATTAGTTAAAAGATGCTGAAAACAGTTAAAGTAGATCATATCTTGGCGTTTTTCATTTAATATAAAATTTTCTAGACACACTTGCATACACATCTGTATTTCTCAAATAGGGTCTAACAAATGTAAACAATTAAATTTTCCCATTTATTTAGATTTGATTTAATTATTGCTATATTAATTGCATGGATTAAATTGAATAATTTATTATATTCTATTATTTTTTTTGTTTATAAAATATTTTATATTATTTAACCAAAATATTTTAACTGTTAATGTTCACATATTAATAATAATAAACTGTTAGTATACATTTTTTTTGTACCGAAATTGAACCAAACCGCGATTTAAAAACTGAGGTACGTACCGAACGTTGAATTTTGTGTACCGTAAAACCCTGTTGTACGAGCATAATTCGTTCGTAAAAATTGCTCGTAGGTCCATTTGCTCGTACGTTCGCACTGATTTTGAGATGGTGGTTGATGGTGAGAGAGGAAGGAAGTTAAATGGAAGGAGAATCTCCTTCTCTTGACCCTCTCTTTATTCTTCACTATGGTGATTATGGTAGCGCTAGACACCCCATACTGCTGACATGGGTCACGAGTACGCACACCACGCTCGTACTTTTCACCTATTTCCTTCTTGGTTTTAATGGTAATTCTATTTACTTTCCTTTTTCCACCACCAATTTTTTGGGAGACATTTTTCAAGATTTCTAGTGAAATAAAGTTTTTGCTGCACTGAACAACGAAAGCGACCGAGGGACACGAGATCAACTAAGCGACTGATGCTACGAGCATGGTCGCTCGTATCTTCGTTTGCTCGTACTATTAGTTGCTCGTACAATAGGGTTTTACTGTACCGTTACGCCTCTTATGCGTTTACATTTTGCCTAATAAGTAAGGTAGGGATCATTTGAAGGCATGGTGTTCTAGGAGAATAATCCCAGGCTATTGTACAGGATCAGAGCTAAATCACCTTGACTTTCATTAATAATCAAAAAATTTCACAAAAAAATCTATAAGGAATTTGAGAAGTGTTTTGCTGTCATCAGGAATATTCTGATTATTAATAATTTCATGAGCGAAAGAGTATTTTGTAGAGGTCAACCGATTAATCAGCATCAATAGTTGATTGCTGGAACTATCGGTAAAATCCATACCGATTTTGCGGATTTCGGTCCTCTGTCATTACGTGAGCGGCCTCTAGTGGCGAAACACTGATGCTCATTTGTCTGTATGGTGCCTAACAAAATATTAAACTTATCTAGCATAATAAATCAATTTAAAATCATAATAAAGTGCTGGCTTATGTCATCTACAGAAAGTCACAACAGCAAGCCATCGTCTATCAAAGATTTCTCACAAAATATTCAGTAAGGAAATTTGAAACGTTTTGCTTTCAGGAAAATCGTGACAGTTTCCCAAATCTAAATAATTTAAAAGTGTGTGTGTGTGTGTGTGTGTGTGTGTGTGTGTGTGTGTGTGTGTGTGTGTGTGTGTATAGTGAGAGTCATAACAATGCATTTGTCTTAAAACACATCTCCCTTCAAACATCTCAATTTTTAATTTGAAACATGGACTATTTTTTTTTTAATTGGCAAGACTTCAATTTCTGACCTCTCTGTAGACAATCGCTCTTTAAAAAAGCTTCTATCGGCAAAATAATGATCAATACATTTGTTTTGACAGATTTATCTGGAGTGTTTCATTTGTTCCTGTGAAATACAGCCAAACTGCATTCTGCCTGTTCACGGGCTCTATTTTAATTTCATCTCTCTCAGATCCAGAAACTTCTTGATGCCCAGACCAAGGTCCCGGAGCCGGCACAAGCATCTCCAGAGGATCCTCAGGAGCAGGCCATTCAGACTTCAGTGCTTTCTGAGCCTGTAAAGAAGACGAGCGTGAGCATCGCAGTAGAAACAGGTGCACAGGAGAAGAATATAAAAAACCCTTGATTGCATCCTTTTGTGTTTTCTCACTATACCCTCTATGATCAAATCCCAAGCTCAATGTGTTTCAAATGTTCTCACAGGTGCCAGTTTGTTCTGGAGTGCCCCCGATCAAAACTCAATGCTCGAAGCGCAGACGCTCGATTGTCACTCTGATACTAACAGCACAGGCTCCTCCAGACTCTGCTCAGAGCCGGTCCACCAGAACAGGGAGGAACCGAGTCCTGCGACCCCCAGGCACTCGGTCTCATCACCACGGCACAAGTAAACCATCTCCTGAACTTCCTGTCCATGCTGTACATTTACATTCATGGCATTTGCTCAGTGGTGGACTGTAAGAAAGTAAATGGAATTGGTTACTGTACTTAAGTAGCTTTTTTGGGGCTAAATTGTACACTGTGTGTGGTGTTATTGGTGTTTACCCCAAACCACTTTGACCCAATGGGGAAATAATACTGTAGCTGGAAACAAATCAGTGAAGGACAGGGTGGGGAGAGGAAGTGGAGTTACCGTTCTCACTATGATACCACTTACTAAAGGTACAGGTTTTAGTACAGCATGTCTCAATCCGTTAATCTCTCACATTGAACAACAGATCTCCACCAAAAAACCCCCGGCACGGTCTAATATTCATGGAGCTCGCTTTGTTCACAGGGGCATCGCCATGCTGGAACAGGTTTGGGTTTCCAAGTTCAAGTGAACGCCAAATCTTTATTATACCACATTCAAAGGCATCTTATACAGTTGTGTGCCTGCAGTTTTGTGGTAAAGGTTTGGAGAAGAACCACATATGGCAGGAAAGGTCAGGTGTCCCAATACCTTTGGTCATAAGTGTAATTCTGACAACAGAACCTGATGATTTTGGATTTTTTTTTCCCCATATGGCTGTGAGCCACACACACAACTTAACACAATAATAATAAATTATATGATATAGTAATAATAATGTAACTATTATACATATGATTTAATTAGTAATTAAGCGCAAACGTAATTGTTTTTGATGCATAGAAAGAAACTAACAATTTTGAGAAATCAGAGGTGCAAAAGTGCTGTATGCAGTGCATAGGGGTATCGCGCATGGGGGGCGCCATTGCATTATATTTACATTTATGGTGTTCGGAAGACCACCAATATCCAGAGTAACTTACAGCTGAGCAATTGAGGCTTAAGGGCCTTTCTCAAGGGCCCAGCAGTGGCAAATTAGAGATGCTGAGATTTAAACTTGTGACCTTCACATCCAGACTACAATTTCTTATCTACTGAGCTCCCACCTTCTACATCACGTTTGGTATTTTTATTCTTGTATTTGATTCTTTCTCTGGTTCACTTACATTATAGCAGCTATAAACGCCCCAAAAAATTATTTTTTTAATGCACAGGAGGTGGAGGTCGTTGCTCAGTGGTTAAGGCTTTGGACTTTGGATCAGAAAGCAACAAGTTTAAATCTCAGCAACAGCAAACTGCCACTGCTGGGCCCTTGAGAAAGGCCCCTAACCCTCAGTTGTAAATCGCACAGGATAAGGGCATCTGCCAAATGCCTTAAATGTATTTATTTATTTATTTTGTTTATACCATAAACAGTGCCTTTAAATATTCAATAAACATCTCCATCTTACAGAAAATGTTCCCATATCAGTGAATCAGTTATTACCATAGAAACGATAAAAGGATGGAATAAGCTTTTTTTTTTTTTTTTGAAGTCTGGGATTTGATGTACTCTCTGATCTTTTATTTCCATTATTTGTATTTAATTCTGAAGTTTCAGAACTTTGTTGTTATTAAGGAAGAGTTTGTTTCTTTCTCTATCTCCCTTTCCCTAGCGCATCGGATGTAGCCGTCTCTTTAGAGAGTCCCGTGCTGGGAGAAAGTGCGAGCATGTATTATAGCTCTCGGTCTCATGACAAGGAGGACTTCCCTCAAAATGGAGAAACACCCAGTCAGCAGTTTTATCAGGAGTTACTGGTAAGATCTATTATTTTTAATTCAATTGTATTTGCATAGCCCTGTTTTTACAGTGCACATTGTCCCAAAGCAGCTTTGCAGAATTAAACAGATCACAAATATAACGTTTACATTCATAAATTAGTCCTTATAAGTGAGGAAGGACTGAGCCAGTGCTGACTGTGGCATGAGGAAGAAACCTTAAGAGGAACACGACACAAAAGGAAACCCATCCTCATCTGGGTGGCACCGAATGTCCATCCATTCTTAAGCCCCAGCGTTCCTGCTCCTTTTGGGAAAAGTATGAAACAGTATGGAATTGGATTCGAGTGATTTTCCAGATCTGGATTAGTTTGGTGGGACAAAGCATTCGACCTGCGTTATTTCTGCTTTTTTACTTTCCTGCTCTTTGAAACGTCACAGCAACAACTAAAAAGTCAAAATGAGGGATCTCTGGGGTATAAGACTGCTCACCACACCACCGTCAACAAATTTTAGTTAAGATCACTATTTCTCCATCTTTCTATCCCCGAGGACTCAACGTTTTTGATGGACCCTTGCGAGGTCTGTTCCTAATGGAACCCGTCTTGGAAAAACCTCTGTATGACCCTGGCAACTGTACTGTAACTCGGTTTCAGGGTCTTACCGATCGTCTTATAGCCTGGTCATCTTTGTGGAGAGCAACAATTCCACTTCTCAAATTCTCTTGAAGATCCAGTGGACAGTATGAGAGAATTGTACTCCAAGCACCAAATTGTAACTGCTCTAATACAAGATACACAAATGTATATGGTCGTGTCAAGCAGACAAAAACATGATGAATAGGACATGTGGCTTTACATGGGTACACGATGTACAGCTGTTATCACTTAGGGTGTACTCACTTTTCTTGCCAGATGTTCAGACAATAATAGCTGTATATTGAGTTATTTCGAGAGGACAGTAAATGTGTACTGCTGCACAAGCTGTACATTGATTACTCTAAAATATATCCAAGTTTTAGTTCTATAGTTGTGTCCCTTGAGAAGATGTACTACAAAGGTTGCTGGAATGTGTGTATAATTTATAATTTTTTCCTTTTTTACAGGGTCAAGTAAAAAGCCGTCTCCAGGACAGTGTAACCGAAGAAGAGACAAGCGAGCGAGATGTTCGGAGTCCTCGTCCCAGTCTGTCTCCTGGGAATTCCCCTCCAGAGAAACCTGCAGTCAAGGAGCAGAATGTCGAGGGTGTAGAGGAGGACCGGGTGTTCAGTGCTACACTGAAACAGCTGCTGAACCTCGGGGTCAACATGGAGCTCAATACAGGAAGGTCCAACCACACCACTGTGGAGAGCGCCAGGTACTTAAACCATCCTGTGCCGTGTCTTCTCTGACGCTCACACTGTAGTTTAACATGTCACCGTATGGTCCTCATGAACCCATCAGCATAGGAATGATTGACAGTTACTGAGGTGTTGTGAAGTCGCTGAAGTCACCTGACATTAATAACCAGTTTAAACAGTGTGAGCAAAACAATTAGAGACACAAATTCAGTGTGTGTGAATCAGAGGTTTATTCTAATTCTCATATGTAATAAAACAATATACTTGCTATAACACATTATGTGAATGTTTACAGGAATTTAATTTACTGCCAGTAGCTTTGGATTCGGTGCTGTTGACTAAAAAACATGCATATATATCATGTACAGTATCTCTCAAAAGTGAGTACACCCCTCACATTTCAGCAACCGTCTTATCTTCTCAAGGGACAAAACTATAGAAATGAAAATTGGACATATTTTAGAGTAGTCAGTGTGCAGCTTGTAAAACAGTACAGATTTACTGTGCTCTAAAAATAACTCAACATGCAGCCATTTATTGTCTAAATAGCTATACTCACTTCTGAGATATAGTGTATGTGTATTTAATTCCACTTCCCATTTTGCTTCAGTGCTTCTGTTTTATGCAAATGAAGCACGTGAAGCTTTGTAATGCAGAGTTTACTCTTTAGGGATGAATGTGTGAACCTAAAAAAAACCCATACGCCGTAATATTCAGCTAAAAACAGAACCAAACTGTCCCTCAGTGCTATTAAGTCATCAATTTGTCTTGTATAAAGGATACTTTAGTGATAACTGGGACCTCATCCCACCATCGTTAATATTTAAATGCTTTTTTAAACCTCTGAAATATTTGAATATTAATCCACTGCGTTTGTGTTCAGCACGCTGGCATGGATAAACCCTGCTGCGGTGATCCCGAGGCTGACGCTCTCCGAGCCGGTGGGCTCCAGTGTCTGGGGGCTGAGTGGTGGCGTGGATTTGAGTCTAGAAGCCAACGCCATTGCTCTAAAGTACCTGAGTGACACTCAGCTGTCCCGCCTCTCGCTGGGAGGCCAGTCTCCCGGAGCTCGCTCTAACCCCAGCACACTGCTTTTTGAAAGGACCGCGCTGGATAAGAGCAGCACCGGACTGAGCATCCTCTCCTCCAGCAACATGTCATTAGCCACCTGTAGGTACATGAAGAAATACGGACTGATAGAAGGAGGAAGCAGTGGAGAGGAAGAGGAAGACTGCAGCCATCGAGCACCGAGAGCACAGGCCGACTCTGCGCTCGGCTGCTCCTTGCAACTCGAAACATCCGAAAACACGGGGCGAGAGAAGGAAAGCGGGTTTCTTCTAAAAAATATAAATAACAAGCAACCTGAGCCACTCTTTTCCACTAAAGACTCTCAAAGTCAGCTGATACGTGACCTCAAGCCGAAAATGCAGCTTCTCGCGCACACAAAAACGAGCCCGGAAAAGGAAAACGACCCAAAACGAGTCCATCCTCATCCTCGACCTCAGCGCCGGTCCTCTTTATCAGACAACCAAAGACTCGCGTCAGTCCCCGAAACGCAAAACTCTGTGGGGAATTTCCTCGACCTCAGCAGGCTGCGACAGCTCCCTAAACTGTTTTAAATGCTTTTTATTATTATTTCTCAAAGACTTTGTTTTTATCACTTAATCGTGCATTTCTTCAACCACTTCTTAGTTTTATACACATTTTATACTATTATTATGAACACACACGCTTTAGGACAGTTTTTTATTTCGGTTTACGTGTATGTGTGTCTTTATGATGTGAGTACAAGACCTACGTTTTACAGGAGGCACAAATGAAACGTCCTTCTGTTGTACAGTCAGGAATGTTTACTTCTTTATTCTTGTTCTTTTTAATGTGTTGGGAGTAAGTACATTTTTATCAATTAAAGAATTTTAAAAACAAATATTTTCCTTCTATTATGGTTTTGGTCTTTGTGTCTTGAAATGCATACATTATTTATTTTTTTGGAAAATCAGTCTGATTTCATGTTGACTTTCTTTCAGCTCCTCATAATTTACAGCTGGCTGATATTCAGTTTTTTGTGAAACCTAAAATACAGATTTTCTTTTTGTATCCTGTTTTTTGGGAATCATTTGTTCTTCAGAAATCCGAGTTCAAGCACCAGCACTGACAAGCTGCCACGGTTTGGGCCCTTGAGTGAGGCCCTCAATGCTCTCTTGCATCACGGCTTCTTAACCCGAAGAAAGACTTTCACTGTGCTGTTATGCGTATGTGAGAAGTGAAAACCTCTGTGTGCATTGTTTTTTTTTTTTTGTTTGTTTTTAATCACACCTTTTACACCCTCCAGCTTTTTAATCTCGAGCGTGAAGAGTACATTCGACTATTTCGGTTAAATCCTTACATAATTTGTAATTATAATATAATAATAGTAAAAACCATATCCTGTGAGCAACCAAACCTGCTCTCACAATACACTCTTGTTCCTCTTGAGGTTTCTGGTGATCTTTTTCACCCCTTATTTAAATGTCTTGCTGTATGGAATGATGTCAGGAAAGAACTTGAGCCGTGTGTCTCACACACACACACACACACACACACACACACACACACACACACACACACACACAGAGAGGGGAAGAAAAGAAAGAAAGGGTGGGGGTTGTTTGTTAGCTTCATGGCGCATGCGTAGTCCAAGCTCCTTGTCTGTAGTCCAGCGCGCGCGCGCGCACGTCCAACCCCGTCGCGATGGTGACCGAGCAGAAATCGCTTCATTTCCCTGTAGACCGCTGAACAAACGGCACGGCTTCACACACACACATTTTGTGAGTATGTTCCACATTTTATTCTTTTTTTCCCCCTCTCAACAGAGTACTGTTTTATTTATTATTTTTGAATAAGTTTGGGTCCCTCGCGCTACCTAGCTAGCAGCAAACACTAGCAGGTTGCTAGCGAGTGCGTAACGTTGTTAGCCGCGTATTACAATTGACTTCACTTGGTATTTATTGCTGAAACGTTGTGCAAAATCCACTCAGAAATCCGGTATCTGTAAAATAGCCGCAGGATACGCGAATCGAAGCTTTAAATTTTCACTATAAATCTTCTCAACAATAGAAAGAAAAAAATCTACACGACGCGATTGGAAATTAGCTCCCGAGTCCAACATGGCGTCCAACGTCTAACCCTCGTCCTTATACTCCACTCAAAACCTTAAACATCCTAAAAGTTATACTTCTGTCTTGCTTTGAATGCGGTTATATTTCTATATTTTACACATAATAATGATTCTGTTTACGGGGTGAATGTTAGTTAGCAGGACTGAGAGGCGCAAATGCGCTTTAGGGCCATTTTGATGAAATGTGCGTTACGAGCTGCTGCAAAACAGGTCGTTTAGGCGAAAATACTGATGTTTCGAAACGTTTCCGGGATGAGGATGGTTTCATTTAGAGATATGTTTTAAAAGTGTAAGCAAAAAGAATGACTAACAAACAGCAGTGTAAATAAGTAACAAACACCTGGCTGGCAAGAAACACACAGGAGACAATGAAAGTATCCGGGTACAACATGAGCAGCTGCTTCTCTCTCTCTGTGTGTGTGTGTTCTAGATCACTGCATATAGCAAAATGTGTGTGTGTGTGTGTTGTGTGTGTGTGTGTGTATATAAATAAGTAAACAATTATAACTGTTGGTTTACTATGCATTTAGTTAAGGCTTATATCATAAATTCACTTTAAATAAGCCTTAATACACTCAATACACATTATACTGAGTTACTTCTTCACTTCACACTATATATAAACAGAAGTCCAGGTTTTGGTGTCTCCATGAAATCTTTTGTCCATGTGTGTTTTTATTTATTATTTTAAACCAGTGTTTATTTCCCCCCCCCCACCCCAGGCTAGGTCTTTCTTAGTCAGGCTTAGCTTAAATACACAAGCTTTACACGTTGTGTGATCATTTACCGATAATGAATGAATATATAAATAATCTTTAATGTTCTCATTCTAAGAACTATTTTGCTGTGTAGTAGGAATCTAGGGAAGGGTTCGATCATAGCGAACATGAATTCACTTTGAATAAGTCTTAATATACAAAGAATTTGAAGAAAATTAATAATGCATGTTTTACTGTTTGTTTGTTTTTGGTATTTTATTAGTATTATCATCATTATTATTATTATTATTATTATTATTTTAACCAGCCGTACATGGTTATGTTGTGTGTCGGGTTTACAACACGGATGTTTTGTGATATATAGTGTGTATGTATGTATATGTGTATAAGAAAAATGTTATATTTTATAATATAATTGAATTATCATTGAAGACATTAATTCACTTTAAATAAGTCTTAATATTCTCAGACTTTGTACTTTATTCCTTATTCACATGTAACAGGACAAAATGTGTTGCTTTGGAGAGAGTTTTTTAATCTAACCAGCCTTACTAGGTTATATTGTGTGTCTGGTTTATGACACTGATGTGTGGATGTTTGTTTGGACTCACACTTGGCAAATCAAATTCTTAAACTTTCCAGGATGTTTGTTTTATTTATTTATAATTTCCAACCAAATTTAATTGTAATTTTGACGTACGTGTGTTTTAGTGCAACCTGGATTCCACCCACATTACACACACCTGAGAGATTTAGTGCTCGCCCCGCTGATCTTTAACACACCCGGCTCCACCCATCAGCCCAGTAACCAGTCTTTTCATCACGTTGGAATTGGGAAAGTTTCAAAAGCTCGAGAGCGAGTATCGGGAGCGTGACTGGAAAACACACCGGGCTGATGTGTGCTTTGTGGATGAGTCGACTCAGAATTGTTTTTTTTTGGTGGAAGTTGACTCGTGTCTAGGAGTGGATTCTGTAGAGCCCCGGTTCTGTGTACCAGGTGTAAAGAACTTGGGCTCTACAGAATCCACTCAGCTAATGACAAATTGTTTGCCACATATACATTGCAGTACAGTGAAATCTATCTTCACATATCTGAGCTGGTTAGGAAATTGGCGTCTGAGTCACAGGGTCAGTTACGAAACAGCGACCCTGGGGAAGAGAGTACTAAGGGCCTTGCTCAGGGGCCCAACAGTGGTAGCTTAGCAGTGCTGCAGCTTGATCCCCTGACCTTCCCGTCAGTAACTCCGAGCATTAATTGTGATCTCAGTTCCTGTTGAGCTGAAACAGGTGTGTTTAAGGTGAGATAACACTAAATATTTTCGGGCCGGGGGTTTCCATGAGCCGGATTGGAAGGTTGGGAAGCGTGTTCATAAGTGTGAGGTGTGTGTGAGACTCGGGTGTGTGTGAGGCAGATGAAATGTGACTGGGAGGAACGTCTAGACAACTGCATTTTTTTAAATATGTATATTTAGTGTGTTGCCTGTATAAGCAAGCAACAGGTATTTGTTATTTTGACAGGTATTTTAAGTGAAATACCATCCAAATGATCGCCTCTTGAACGAACGCTTCTTTAGCTCTTCTCTGACTACTGTAGATTCTGCCTGCACTTATTTTAGGAGTGGAAAAGAAAAAAAATCATGTTCCTGGGATTTTTCTTATCTTATGTACGCCTCTGAAAACTATGCACCTGATAATCTTGTTGATGGAAATTCCAGCTTCGTTCATTCACTCTCGTTTTAAACCTTGAGACGACACACTTTTGACCAAACTACTCGCCGACGTTTCTTCTTTTCACCCGTGTGAGATACATTTTGAGTGATGTATTATTGATCATCCTTGCACTGGTAGGAGTGCTGTAGTTTGTGAAACTTCACACCTAATTAACCAAAATAAACATGCATTTGTGCTGCCGGTCCAATTTCATTACCATTTAATCTAATGACTGAACACCTCCTCTAATCTGGTGTTCTCACTAATCTGATTGTGGTCTGTCAAGCGTGTATGTAGCTAGTACTTAATTGCTCGTTTCACATTCATTGGCAGATTATAAAAATTTAGCAAAGTGCGCATCCACTCCATATGAATTACTGCGTTATTTCATTAACTAACCATTAGGCAGAAAAAATTGCTTTGAGTACAGGGTTAGAGGCGTTCAAATATCTGTACAATCGTCAATGAAACACAATCAGCATCACAACTGCAATTCATTAGTGAACTAAATCTTTCCATTCATGGTATTTTGGTATTTTCCAGAGCCTTTCTCACCTACTGAGCAGTTAAGGTTTAACGTCCTAGCAGTGGCAGCATTGTGCTGGGATTTAAACACACGACCTACTGAGTTCTAACTTAAGAAGTCCAATGTTTTAGTCAGCGAGCTACTTACCGTCCTGTATAACACAAATAGAATATTTCTACTAATTAAAAAAGTACAGATTTCACAAAATCATTCTAGTTAGTCAAAGCGATGCAAATAATTGAACATTTATATCTCGGACAGGTTTAGAAGACTCGTCAGTGAGTCGTCTCTTATCTTCAAGTGTGTTCAAGCCAAATACTGAAAACTGACTGACTGAAAACAGCTGGAATACAAATCGCTACACGATTATCAAGTGCAGAATTATTTAATGGCATAAAGCAGAGATGTGGCCGATATTGTATTCCGAATCCTGTGTATCATTGTCTCTTGTTTTCCACTGGATCATTACCATACTCTGTTCTCATCACTTTCGTGTCTAGCTTTTTTTGTTGTTGTTGTTTTGTCTTTTAACACTCGACAAACTTATCGCCATCCATATCAGCTCGTCCCTTACAGTACAGCACTTCTGTTTCTCAGTGCAGGGACATGATTGTGCTGCAGGCTGTATTTGAGTCTGTTAGTGCTGTAAATGTGTTACACTGCAGCTCTCATGACTGATATTACACAAACAAAGAGCACGTCAATGCTGACCACAACCAAACAACAGCTCAGCTGAGTTTCCTCACAGCTGTTTTTCCATTCAGCTTATGACAATAGCATCATTCGTGAAAAGATTTTCTTAAGAAAGAGATGGATTTTATTATTTTGCTTTGTGTGTGTGTGTGGCTGCAACTATATTGATAACCGATTAATCAGATTATATTTTCCGATTAATCAGATTAAAAAACTGTTTTGCTCACTATAACTATATAAAACCCTAATTCAGGGTATTTATTTATAAAAAAAAAATGTGTGTGTATAAATAGGAGTGTAAAGGTACATGTATATACATATCAAATATATATATAAAATGCTTCGCTTGTGGTCTATAAAAAAACCGCAGTAGATTATCATATTGGGAAAAGAACCTCTAACCACAGCACAGCTGATGTTACTTGAGAAATTAAAAGACTATTAATGTACTTCCCCAGTGTTGGTGTCTTTCTCTCATAAGGGCGTGAGAAATGCTGACCTTTTTAATTACTGCAGAAAAAGTTTGAAAAAGAAAATCATGTGAAGAGCCACGTGCTCAAGTGATGCCAACGTGAGTCATAATATTCTCAGTGGTCCGTGTTTATCCACCAGGGCTTTATTTAACCTAATGGGAGTTTTTGTTTAACCTTAGTCTAAGCATCGCTTTCAGTAGTATTTCCCTCTCATCATTACAGTGCACTTTCAGATCTAGGGTTACCGATCTTGTTTACACATTAGCCAGCAATCTCTGCGTGTGAACACAAAAACGAGGATTTTTTTTTTGTCTAGTTCTGTTTCCACCGAACGTCTGAGTTATTTTCAAAGCTTCTTAAATAATAAAATCTATATTAGTAAAAGCAAATGGTGGGACTGCCTCCCACTGCTGGAACAGGATCTAATTTTAGCCACAAGGGAACTCCTACAGAGTGAAACTCGCATCGGGACAGGTGAGAGTGAGGCGTGACTGAACATAGCCACAACCCTGAGAGATGAAAGAGGAAGTTTCTCAGGTCGGCGTTTTCGCGAGTCCCACGGAGGCATGACAAAGTTACCAGAACTGATTTGAATAGCGTGCATGCAGTTGTTCAGACTGCAGGTTCCTTGTAGGGGGAAAAAATAGCATTTGGATTGTGATTGCATGATCAGCTGAAAGAGGCTTCTCTCTGAAGGTAACTTTTGTCGAGTTGAATCGTCATTTTCTGTACGGTGCGATTGGTTTTACGTCAATTGCTGAAACTTCTGTTTTGTGAAAACCTGTTGTTTTTCTCTCTCTCACGAGGTGCTAATTACGGCATGTCATGTATTACTGCTATTTCCTGATGATTGACGGGTGATTCATATTGAGAAGCCTTTAATGTTTTGCCATTTCAACCCATTCTGCTTAGTATTTCCTTGTGTAGCAGGCCAGAGCAAGCAGCACTTTGATTAGTCACTCGAAATCCCCTGCTGTTTGTTTCCATTTTAACCAGACACGGGTAACATTTACATTCTCTGAATTAAAGCCAGTCAGTAGGTTATAGCTGTGTCTGGCTGAGCTGTTTTGTTTAGACAAGTCCTCTAGCTTTCCTCTTAACCTGTTCCTGTGCTGACTTCTCTCTTCTTTTGCAGGTTATGTATTCAGCACTGTGTGCTCTGTGTTCACGATGCCTGAAGAAATTTAAAACCACCGTTCAGAAGAGTCTTTTTGATTCCTGTGGAATCTATATGACATTTGGCCCTTCTATTCGTTTTTAACAAAAACGTCCCCGCGTCTGCGAGCGCGTGGATACCTCGCTTACTGGAGACGCCCCTTTTCCTTCGACGATGCCCGTACAAGCGCCGCAATGGACCGAGTTTCTGTTGTGTCCTATCTGCACACAGACGTTCGAGGAGAATGTGCGCAAGCCCATCAGCCTGGGCTGCGGACACACCGTCTGCAAGATGTGCCTGAACAAGCTGCACCGCAAAGCCTGCCCTTTCGACCAGACCACCATCAGCGCAGACATCGAGTTGCTCCCCGTCAACACGGCGCTGCTGCAGCTCGTCTGCCCTCAGGTCAGTCACTTCCTGCTCCGAGCTTGGGTTCGAACGCCGTTGTAATAAATTACGCAAACCTCACTTCCTGTGTTTTCCATGTAAACTTATTTTTATGTAGTGTAGTGGCCCTGATTTGAAGGCAGATGTGAAAATATTGTGCATTACTTATTTTAAACGTTTTCGACAAACCTGCCGTCTGTAGTTGGGAAGAAGCCAAACAAACTTCTATTTTTTTAGCCCAGCAGTGCTGCATACCGTCAAGCTATTTGGGTCTGTTTTTGGCTCGGTACACCACATTTCCTCACAATCTCACCCAGTAGATAAAATCGATATGAGAAATACTAGCTGTGAAGATTTGGGACGATCGATGAGTTCTCGTAGTTGATGCCCATCAGGCTGGAACATGTAAACGTCTGTCGGAAGCCAAAGTGCTTGCAGATTGAAATAAATTCAGGGATGCATGTACACGTGTTGCGGTTATTCCATCGACCAACAGCACAATGCGAAATGTTTGAAGATACATGGCAAGAACTTAAGTTAATGTTCATATTGGACATCAGAAAGAAGGGGAAAGATTAATTTCTGGCAAGTAATATTACATTTTCTATCGGAAGTTTTGTATTAGTCTATTAATCATTCTGTTCTTGCAAAAATTTGTTCTTGGAAAAATCTCCAGCTAATTTTAGTCTCTGGATTAGAGATGATCTGAATCTTCTTGCACTCGAGAAGATTCGATTCTCCACTAACAGCTGAAGTAAAACCTTTTTCTTTATTTGGCAGCCAGTGCCGACATGCATAGAGCAAATGAATCCAAATATAATATTTGCTGTGTTTGACTTTGCTGTTTTAATTTTCTTTTTTCTCTTTCTGTCCTTCTTATGTTTTTGCTATGTAAAGAGTGTGCATGATATAATGTGCAATTCTGGTGCAGGAGATTATTGTTTTTATATAAAATACTGTATCTAATAAAAAAGGCAAAAAAGAAAGCAGGGGGAGGATAATTTAAGCCATGGTCACTAAAGAGTGGTAGCTAAAGAGTGGGGAGTGGTAGCTCCAGCGGTTAAGGCGCTGGGTTACTGATCGGAAGGTCGGGGGTTCAAGCCCCGGTATCGCCAAGCTGCCACTCTTGGGCCCTTGAGCAAGGCCCTTAACCCTCTATGCTCCAGGGGCGCCGTATCATGGCTGACCCTGCGCTCTGACCCCTGCTTCTAAGCAAGCTGGGATATGCGAAGAACAAAAATTTCACTGTGCTGTAATGTATATGTGACAAATAAACGCTATTCTATTCTATAAGACATTTTAACTAGCAGCTACAGCTGACCTGAGGATATACATTTAGTTGGATGTTATTTAGCCTGCATGAGTGGATTATGGCATAGTGTCCATGAGGATTTCTGAAAATCCAAAGAAAAGCTGTTCTTAAATATAAGAAGGATAATGCATGTTATAACCTGTATCATGTATAACCTAGAATAACATTTGCATAGAATTATATTAGAAGAATTATATTCATTGTCTGTTTATCAAGATTAGTTTGTGTTTTGTTTTCCTGTCTGTTTCCAATTCTGCATTATATTCATTCACTGACTGGAATGAAACAAATGAATCATCACAGTATGCTTTGTGTGCATTCAGATAGCTTGCACCATTATCTCTCTCTCTCTCTCTCTCTCTCTCTCTCTCTCTCTCTCTCTCTGTCTCTCTCTCATTCACATTATATATATATATATATATATATATATATATATATATATATATATATATATATATATATATATATATATAAAAATATAGCAAGCAAGCTATCTGAATGTGTGTATATGTAATACAGATGCGAGTAATGTTGACGCAGGTCATGAAAAACAGTAGTGAGAAATGTGAAGATGGGCGGGGCCAGCTTGTTTTTTAGCTGCTTACCGGTGTGTCAAATTTCACAAGAATAAATTGTGGTTGGTCAGGTCTGGTTAGACTGAAAGAGTTTTGTGTGTGTGTGTGTGTACATTTATATTTTGCTTAGTCACCAGGGTCATATTAGTTCATATAGTCCTTTTAAGAATGATTTGCTTCCCTGGAAATAGCAAAAACAAAAAAGAAACCAAAAACATAGCTTTCCGAAGTAAAGTTTGTATAAAAAAATAACAACTTTTTACCCAACACTTGGACTTTTCAATGTGCCAGTAATAGAAATTATAAAACAGTTTAACTTTGGACTCGACACTCCCCCAGACATCAAGTACGTAGTGCAATTTTGAGATCGAGTGTGATGTGATATTTTTTTTATATATATATTTTTTTTTTCCTTTTTCTTTTGTGCAGGTACCCAAGTCTCAACCAGTCACCTTAGTGAAAGGAGCAGAGGACATCAAGCATTACGATGAAGCACGAACGTGTGTGGAGGATCTTGCTCTCTACCTCAAACCCCTCAGCAACACCCGAGGTCTCTATGAACATTCCAGTTTTGCAAAGTTTTTATGTTCATCCAGATTAATTTATTGCTTCTGTAGAATAACACACAGTTCCCATAAACTGCCATTACACAATTACAAAAGCAGACATCCACTTTTACACAATCAAATAAATCTGGAATAAATGATCGTTGTTACATGCCTGAATCTTTTCTTAATGTAGTGGCGTAACTCTTTCTGAAACATTTTATAATCTTTCTAAGTAATTTTACAGGAAATGGTCAATCGCAATACTGGTCCAGGAAGAGCTTTAAAAAATTTACTTTGTGGAGAGTTATGATAGTGCGAACATGACTGATAAAGTGGTAGTGAGTGAACGAAGATCTGCACAAGTTATAATAAATTAGTCTTTTAATTAGGGATAAAGTTTGCTAATGATTTACTTTATAACACAAAGTTTAGAGTACGTTTTTGATCTTCGTCTTTCGGCTGCTCCCATTAGGAGTCGCCACAGCGGATCTGCCTCTTTCAAATTAGCCACCTGCATGTCTTCTCTCACCACATTCATATACCTCCTTCTTGGTCTTCCTCTTTTCCTCCTTCCTGGTGGCTCCATCCTGAGCATTCTCCTTCAGATATACCCCAGGTTCCTCCTTTGCACGTGTCCAAACTAATCATTTGGGCCTCCCTCAACTTGTCTCCAAAACCTCCTACATACATGTTCCCTCTAATAAACTAATTTCTAATTCTGTCTGACTTTGTCACTCCCAACGAAAGTCTCAGCATCTTCAGCTCTGCTACCTCCAGCTCCACCTCCTGTCTTTTAGTCAACCCATTGTCTCTAAACCATAACACATAGCAGGTCTCACCACAGTCCTATAAACCTTCCATTTCACTCTTGCAGAAACCCTTCTATCATGTGATTTCAGGACTTCTGCTATATAAATTGCATCTGCATGCTGTATGAATTATATTGTGGCCCGAAAAAAGGAATGCACTTGATGCAGTGTTCATTCTCTCAGCCAGATTGCAAGGCATGCAAAGGAAAAATATGGAAGTTTACTGGTTTTACCTAATTTTCCTCTCTCTCTCTCTCTCTCTCTCTCTCTCTCTCTCTCTCTCTCTCTCTCTCTCTCTCTCTCTCTGTGTGTGTAGGTGCAGGGCTTGGCACTGCGAGTCAGAGTGTCCTCAGCAGACCAATGCAGAGGAAGCTGGTGACCCTGGTGCACTGCCAACTGGTGGAAGAGGAGGGTCGTATTCGCGCCATGCGTGCCGCCCGCTCTCTAGGGGAGCGTACAGTTACTGAGCTCATCCTGCAACACCAAAACCCCCAGCAGCTCTCTTCCAACCTGTGGGCTGCTGTGCGAGCACGGGGATGCCAGTTCCTCGGCCCTGGTAATGTCTTTTTCCCTTGAATTCTTTGTTAGCTCGGTCAGAATAATATTTGTATGATGTGTAAACTGTAGACAATACTGGGTTAACAATTTCTGGTGCAGTTTATAAACAGCAGAATCAGCAGTTTCTTGAAGACTTAAATCTGTAGACCTTTAGTCTACTTGTAATTGAAATAAGAAAACCCCCAATTAGCTGTAGAAGTGTGTGTGTGGGGGTCGGGGGGTCACATTGTGACCGAATTGTAGTGCGATTGTTTCCGATCATCTCGCTCTCCTCTGATTTCCACAGCCATGCAGGAGGAGGCTCTGAAGTTAGTGCTGCTGGCTTTGGAGGATGGCTCGCCTCTGTCCCGCAAGGTTCTGGTTTTGTTTGTTGTCCAGAGGCTTGAGCCACGATTTCCTCAGGCCTCTAAAACCAGTATCGGCCATGTCGTCCAGCTGCTGTACAGAGCCTCGTGTTTTAAGGTAAATCGACATTAGGAGCTTATACGACATTGCTCACTTCTGATTGGTTAGAAGCTTTTTTTTTTTTTTTTTATAGCAGCTCTGACAGTAACCCCCCTCCCCTCTAATTCTTCCATCCAGGTGACAAAGCGAGACGAGGACTCGTCCCTGATGCAGCTAAAGGAAGAGTTCAGGACTTATGAGGCTCTGCGAAGAGAGCACGACTCCCAGATCGTCCAGATAGCCATGGAGGGAGGCCTGCGCATCGCTCCTGACCAGTGGTCCTCTCTACTCTATGGGGATCAGTCCCACAAGTCCCACATGCAGTCCATTATTGATAAGGTAGGATGAGCATGCATCACAGGATCTCCGCACACTTTATCAACTACAGTACAGAGCTAAAAAAAAAAAAAAGAATTCAAATTATCACCTGATGTTTTCCGTGGCACAGATGTCATGAGATTTACGCTTTGTTAACTGAGGGAAATGAAGTGGATCACTCACGTGAAGGATTGGGGGGCAGTTTTTTTTTTGCACGATTCAGCGATTCCTTTTGCGTAGCCGAGAGAAAAAGAACTGCTTTTCATGCTCCTTTTGATGTCATCTGTCACTGTCTTTCTTTCTTGCTTATATTTGGATAGGAGTCAAGGATGCATGTGGCAAAAGTGATTTCTTAGAAAGTGAAAAATATTTAATAATTTTTATAAATTGAATACGATTTTTACATAATAGGATTTACATTTTCTTAATATATTTTGGCAGATAATTTTGCTTTTTGACAAAACTTACAATAATTAAAGTTTTAGAATCATTGTAATCATTGAATAACCCCACAGGAAACGCTAGGATAGAAGGGGTTTCAGCATCAGTAAGGAATGAGACAGAGACACAGGAGCAGCCCATTCACCATAGTGATGCGTAGGAAGATGATTCTTGAAGAACATGGCTCAGTGGCATAGGGCTGTCCCTAAATTTATACTTTAAGATAAATTGCTGCTCACTACGGTGGAGTCAAGCTGGTTCAGGTATAGTAGGCAATAGATAAGTTGGCCTAAATTGACTGAATTTGCCAGAATTCTAATTCAAATTCTTTTTGAAGGGTTTATATTATTTATATATATAATATATGCTTTATGTGCCTTTTTTTGTTTGTTTAGAGGCATTTGTAAAATGCAGTACTAAAGTTCAGCAGTAATAAAAATAGCTATTTAACACCTTTTCTGTCTTTTTGCACCAAATTATAGTGTTTTATCGATGGCAGTATCCTCGTCATATCTGTAAATCTAAACACAGAATAGGAGGAAAATTGCTTCAATTTGAATATTTTATGATTAAAATAATTGTAATTATTGTAACAGTTTTAGACCTTTACATGCTGTGTGTATTCAATGTTATATAGCAAGAAATAAGGTTCTTATGAGTGCGTTCCTTTTGATTTTTAACATCAATGATTTTAAAAAGAGTCTAAAGCAGCAATGGTTATGATAAAATCACTATAAACACACACACTCGAGTGGTTCATTATTCTAAGAAAATTATGTGTGTGTGTATGTCTAGCCTGTTTGTAGTCTACACCATTAGAGTATTACATGCTCAGAACAATGGCTTAATTATAACTGTTTTTGAAGTTCAGTTTCAGGTGAGTGTATATCGGGGATTTTATAATGCGACTCATCGCATTTTAAAACTGGGACTATCGGTTTCATAAAGATCTATTTATACTCTCTGACCTTAAATTACAATGGGGAAGTGGCATGGTATGATTGCATAGTTAATAATATAATTGTCAATCCTGTTCTAGAGATTTATGATTCCAATGCATGTTATTATATAATACAGTATTTGTCATGGTATTGGAAGTATTGGTATTTATTTATTTTGTATTTCTCCTCAGTTGCAGACTCCAGCCTCTTTTGCTCAGAGTGTACAGGAGCTCACTATTGCCCTGCAGAGAACAGGAGACCCGGCTAACCTCAATCGCCTCAGACCCCATTTAGAACTGCTGGCCGACATTGACCCGAGCCCAGGTCCGTGTTCATACGTAGATTACACAAGTGCAAAACATGAAGAACCAGACAATGATTTTACTTAATCTGGTTAGATTAAAGGGCGGGGAGGGGGACTAAATTAGAATTATGAACATTGCTGTCTCGGAACGAGAGAGCAAAGAAACAATTGGTCTCTCGTGGAAATATGTAAAAAAAAATAATCAACAATAATATGGTGCGATGAAGCAGGGTTCCTGTTACCACCCAATAAACCCCCGAAGGGTTCTATTCCTCTTAGATCAGAGCAGTTTGCTATTGACATTTAAAAAATGTTTTTTAATACTTAGCATTTATAGGAACATTTTAATAATGAACATCGCCAAAACAATTTTTTTTACTTGTATAAAGAACATGTTGTGCATTCTTGGAGCATTTGCCTAAATATGTGTGAATATGATACTACAGAAATAATAGTTCATTAGAATGCTACTATCTTCACCTACCCCCAAAAATAAATGCTGTACTGTTTGTTTTAGAGAACATTTTATTACATCAAATAAATTTGTGTTCTATTTTAACTAGATGCCCCTGCCCCTACATGGGAGCAGCTGGACAAAGGGCTGGTGGCTGTAAAAACAGTGGTGCATGGTCTTGTGGACTTTATCCAGAACCACAGCAAGAAGGCAGGAGATCCACAACAGGTTTGTAAATCTTCCTATGGTTCAGAGATTCCAGATTCATAAGCAGTAAACTAATCCCTTGTGGTCCTCTGATATTCTCACCAACACTGAAAGATCTCTAAAACTGGGTTTCACGTCTTCCTAGGCTCCTCAGCACAGCAAGTACAAGACTTACATGTGTAGAGACATGAAGCAGAAGGGAGGGTGCCCCAGAGGAGCCAGCTGCACTTTTGCCCACTCACAGGAGGAACTGGAAAAGTGAGTGTCTCCTCCTTGCTCGCTGTCTCCATTCACATTTAGTGGGGTTAGATTTATTCAGGTTTTTTTCGTCCTAACCCCAGGTTCCGAAAAATGAACAAGCGGCTGCCTTTGAGGAAGCCCCTCAGCCAGTCGCTGACCCAGCTCAATGACATGGACGTAGCTTGCAGCCAAGGCCTACTGTCGGATGAGGGATTAGGCGTGGAGGGTCTTGCTCACAAACCGTCCATGGTTTCCAATGGCATTCTCCCAGTGCCACCTGGATCAGAGCTCTCGCATTTGGTCTCCCGTGGATCAGCTGCAGCCTACGACACGGCACGCAAGCTGGGAAAACCAGACACGGGGAGCCTCAGCGCTCCGGAATCACCACCAGACTCGTAAGTGGGAAAATTTGCTCACTGGTGTTGACCACATGCGGCTACAGTTAATGTGAAAGGTTGCATCATGTAAAAAAAAAAAAAAAGAAATAATTCAAATGAACTGTTTATTTCTGTCTCTTTGTTATATGCAGACTGGACTCCATTCCTAAAGTGATGTCCTCAGTGACTCACTCTAGAATGCAGAGAGAGAATCTGGCTGGACGTGCAATGTCTGCTGTCTCCAGAGTTCCCCAGATGCCACTGTATTCTCCACATCCACACGAGGCTTATTACTCAGAGTCCCGAGTACCACCTCCTGCTTCCCAGTTCGAGTCCTCTCAGTATCCTACTGGTAAACTCTTACTCTTTTTGTCACTGCATCATTTGTCTCTGTTTAGACATGACCCAAAGCAGCCATGAAAAAGCAAAAATGTACAGGTTCCTCTTTAATCTGTGTTTATATTCATTACGTATACTTTGACAGAATCATATTGAAATCACTACCTCTTTTTGATATATGAAAAAAAAGAGGGAAATAATAGGAAGGAAGAGAAAGAGATATTTTTAGCTCTGTAGAAAAATTCAGGAACACGCACTGTTGTGATATTAAAACGTTCTCTGAAAGAAATCTACTAGAGAAATTTATATTTTGTAGAGGAAAATAACTTATTTTGTCAGAAGGAACAAAATCTATAACTCTAATGAAGGAAGAGCAACAGTGGACTTTACATGTAAACAACAAATAAAAAAATTAATTGACAGCAAAACAGGAATGAACACACGGGACAATTAATCAGCGAAGAGTAAAAGAATATAATGCATTATATTTAATTACCGCAATTCTTTACACAAAAACTTTTCCTTCATCTTTTGGGTGAAATTAAAAATGTGTTTCGGATTGTAGAGAAATTGTGTAAAAGTTTCGTCATGCGAATACATTTTTTTTTTTTTTTTTCCTCCTTATCTTTTTATAGGCAGCTCCTACGCTTATCAGCACTTGCAGCATCGCTATACTCGCCCAGTTGACCCCAGCCTGGCACCCTACCCAGACCCCTATTCTGTGCCCTATGCCCAAGAACGCCAATATCCCGCTCCTCCATCTGACCCTCGCTACAGCTACCACGACAGCCGCCGCCATGCACCTTACGGAGGTCACCCCCCACTTTCATCATATGCTCGAGATGAGCTGGGACACAGGAGTCCTGTCCCTATGGACATGCCCCCACCACCACAGGCTCCAACAGCAGGAGCATCGTCGTCCTACCTTCCAGAACCGCGGGACAGATACGGCCCTGATCACTCTGGCCACAGTAGGCCTTATAGCAGCAGGGTACAAGCTTCTTAATCCTGTAATAATTAAATATATCATGGCACAACCTGCATACACACACACACACTGCTTTTGTCACTAATCAAACAGTCATGTTTACACATAGAATGCCTACGCCAGACCTCAGCCCAGCCTGGACTACCTGCACCGTCGGAGGAAGGAAATCATGGCCCAGCTGGAGGAACGAAAAGTTGTCTCTCCTCCTCCCTTTGGATCCTCTACAAACCTGTCTCATTCTTATGACTCCGGTTATACACAAGAGGTCAGGGGGCAAAACCATGTAAGATAATTAATTTCTTCATTTAAAGAGATAATGTGCAATACATAATGTAGAGAGACCAAAAAAAAACACCATGAGATTTGAAAATTGAGACATTAGTTATTTGTATTCAAGGTGGAAAAGTTTCATTACAATGACCACCTACAGGAAACCAGTTTCATGCTGAGTCATTCGAAACAAGAAAGCTTTCGTGGTTTATAGAGTGCTTTCGGTTTCCTTCAGTTATAAAACAATGATTTTACACAACACGTACCCAAGCCGGGGTTTGAGTTAGCTTGTTGTTACTTGTTTTGTGTGTGTAAAACTGGCTATGAATCAGATTTCTCGTGTTTAACAGCAGGGATCTGTTTGGATTAAAAAATAAATAAATTAAAAAACAGTGCTGAAACATGAAAATGTGCTAAATGATCTGAATAAATAAATTGATAAATAGAATTATTCAATTAATAAATTATAAATAATAACTATAATAGAGTGCTCTCCACATCACACAGTCTCACATGGGGAAAAAAAAAAAAAACCCGGCATGTCCCGGATAGTTCCAGCAATCAACTATCGGTACAGATTAATCGGCAAAATCCAATAAATCGGTCGACCTTACATGTTTTCTTTTTTTATTAAACTGTATTTGTTGCTGTAAATGCTCAACAGTATATGGGCGAAAATCCTCCAGTGTTCCAGAACGCCAGAGAACCGGAATACGCGCCTTCGTATTCACCATGGTCATGCGACACGTTTGTTCCCTACATCGGCACCAAGGATATGAAGTCCAAAGATTGCGAGGCCACGGGCTACATGGAGATGGTAGGCTGGCTTTTTTTCCATCTCTGTCAAGTTTATTAAAACGTTACACTCAAAATTCGAGGGGTGTTTGTATGATGAACCTTATGATGATCTGTATGTGGGAGTGCAGACACAAAAGGTTATCAGTGTTTATTCTGTTCAGTTTGTTTCCCAGGAACACACCGATGGACCAAAGGCCATCGAGAAATTCATGAGTCATATAACCTCCATGGCTGACTATTAGAGAAACTGCTTAGGAGAAAAACAAAGTACTTAAGGAAAACGTGTTTAATGTTTGGGTTTCCCTTCTTACGCAGACTATAGAAAAAAGCCTGAGAGATCCAGCTCTGGAGCTACAGCGTCGAGCAGCAGAGGTCAAAGATGATGACCCGATAATCCCTTTCGGCTCCTTGCCCACCGTCTCTCGCTTCGGAGCTATATCCCGCACATCCAAATCAGGATATCAGCCTGCTGGCCTTGTTCCAGGCCCCCCAGCCAAACACTCTGCAAACACAGGTACCCTGTAGCAGCTCTGCTCTCTGTACACACTTCCAGATTACAGCGGCGTCTGTTTGTTTCTCACGTGTTATGAAGCACGTTTTACCAAATACAAACATGCACAAAATCACATAAATACACACACTTATCATTTTCTTATTTAAATAAAGCTGTTGTGATTTGTTTGCCATTTTGCCTGAGGACCCTGTAATGCCGTTCTAACGCTCTGTACCATCTCCCAGTCGATTACAGTTACGGGAATCGCGGAGGATGGAGTGAAGCCTCTTACACCCAGCACCAAACCATGCCATCTCAGGGACACTTCAGCGAGCGGTAAGGGGCCTGTTATTCCCACAGCACAGTTCGTCATAGAGCCTTTCCAACTGTACCTTCTGCTTTTACTGGTTTATAAAATGTCATTTCTTATGGTTCCAGTCTGCCCCTGCTGCCCAGGAGAGGGAACAGCTGAAAATGGAGCTCCAGCAGGTCAACCAACAGATTACCCAGCAGACTCGCTGTATGGAGGTGAGTTCATGGAGAATTAGCCGCAGTTGTCTTGATAGAAGCATGTTGTGTATTTTAATAGAAATACTAGATTAGATTTCATTAGTATTGATATCGCTGGTGTTTGTTTGATCCCATCAAGTCATTGGTAAGATTAGGTATTGACACGAGTAATTTACATTTACGCCATTTTGCAGACGCCCTCATCCAGATCAACTTGCTTTCATCTCATATATACAACTGAGCAGCTATGGGGTTAAGGGCCTTACTCAGGGGCCCAGGAGTGTCAGCTTAGTGTGGCTGGGATTTGAACTCACGATCTTTGATCCAAAGTCTAATGCCTTAATCAATGCACTAAGCCATCACCTCCCTCACGTAATTCATAACATGGTTAATTAAAGTATATAGTGTATAGTATATGGGTGGTTGCAGCTTAGATTATTGCAACCAGCCATATAATATCTGTTCATGAATCCACATACTGTAGTTGAATCTCCTAGAAAGGAAAATAAGATTGGATGTTAGTTGCTCCTGCTAGCAAGGGATTTTGTATTAATGCATGTAACTACCTCTTTTACATGCCATATCTTCTATCGCACACCAAAGATTTTTCTTGACTGGTTGGTACAGAGCTAAAGAACTTTTTTTCCCCCCCACACACATTCAGCTTGGTCTTGGCTTTTATTATTTATTAATGAGGTGTTTTACTGGTTTCTTTTTTTTTTTTTAGAGGGAACCAGGTTCCGCAGGTGTTCCAGTGGAGTGGTCAACAGCTAGTGTTTCCAGCGAGCAACTGAGCTTAGAGTTGCACCAGGTGGAGAGAGAGATTGGCATGAGGACGCGCGAGATGGCCATGGTAAATTCCCACATTTCAAGAATTTTCTCACAGGGTCAAATACAGTATTCTCTGTGGATCTGTTGAATATTGTGCAGACAAATTTTACATGTGATATTTGTGTTGCAGGAGGCAGCCGGCATGAAGTACAAGCTGATCGCAGGAAGAGAAAACGGACAAAATGAGCACAATTTACAGCAAGAGGATCACCATCTAGCTCTCAGGTAACATCCTGGAGATGCTTCTAAGCATGCACTGATCAGGCTTTACATTATGACCACCTGCCTAATATTGTTGGTCCCCCTTTTGCTGCCAAAACTCTTCGAGCATTAATAACATTAGCTTCTTCAGCAATCCTGTTGGATCAGACCACCATTTATTTTTTAATGATATTTTTTTTCCTTATTTATATATTTGCCTTTTGATTAAATACGGCAAATAAATGCACTCAATGGGTTTAGTTTTCAGAATGCATTTTTAGCCGTAAAATTTATATTTTCTAAGAACAAATATATGATGTTTATTAAGTATTGCTCTTTAAGATGTGGAAGACAGAGTGATGTGCTGGCGAATGGTCCGCTGTGGCGACCCCTGGTGGTCACATAAAAAAGACGATGATTTAGTATTGCTCTTTAATGTAAAAAAAATACTTATCTGATTAGTCGATGGACTCGTTGGTAGAAAAGTCAATTGATAGCTGCAGCCCCAAATTCCACACACTAACAGGTGCCATGATGAAGATATAATCAGTGTTGTTCACGTCACCAGTCACAATGTTTTTCCTGATCTGTGTCTATGTTGCTGTAACATGATTTGGTTGTTTGGATGTGGTGGATTGGTACTGGTTCTGTTAAAGTAGCTGCTGAAATGGATTCGTGTGGCTCTGCTGCCGTATTGGAATGTAAACATCTCTGACCTGTTTTGCAGTGAGGGGTCAAACGGTTCCAGTTCTGTGGTGCAGGACTGTGGTTTGGGAAGCTCCAGCATGTCCTCCCTGACCAGCAAGACCTCCTCACTCAGCCTGTCGTCTGATCTGGTGGGCAGCAGCCCGGATCTGACCAAGAACGGAGTGGCTCACGCGTGCTCATAGTTTGTCTTATGCTAGATGCTACCTTTTATGAGCTTTATCACGCTCCCTCTATCTCTCTCTCTTTCTCTCTCTCTCTCTCCCCTCACATTACACTCTAGAATGTTCTCCAAGCTCACCACCAAATCACAGAGGCTGCAATACACCACCAATCACTTAACTATTGAACATATTCCACTCATATTGGGTCACTTATTCTTTTTCTTTACCACCGCAGTATTGGGATGTTGAACATTCCATATCTTCAGTGCATTCAGCTGCATTCATGACCGCTAAACAATCGAATGATCTTCAAAGTAGTACTTGCCTCGCAACATCTACAGGATATTACAGAAAATAGGAATAAGCAGTATCTGCCATATATTTTGGGTTCCTTGGTTGACGTGTTTTTTTTTTTTTTGTTTTTTTGGTTCCGTAAAGGAATTTTTATTTTCTTAAAGTGTAATACTTTCACTGCCTTAAAAAAAACCAGAGCATTCAAGAAGCATTTTATGAATGTGTTTACTCGCTATTCGAAACAGTAATGTTAATTTCAATAAGGAAAAGTAATACTCGCACGTAATAGACTCCGACTACGTTCTTAGTAGTTACAATATCGTTCACGATGCTGACTTTTTAAGTTCGAAGTTTACATTCTGCACATTTCTCTCATGAATCTCCTTACAGACTCCCTATTGTGCTGCATATCCTAGATATATCGGAACCTGGCAGAGTTGATGAACATTTGCTGTTTTATACAAAAAAAAAAAAACCTTCAGCACTTCTTTCAGTATCCCCCCCAGAATTATGTCAGAGTGATCAATGTTCGGGTGTCGTGAGTTCGCCGGGTATCTTCTCGCTGAAAATATCACTCAGGCTTCGCCCACACGTATACATTTTTTATAAAACGTTTTGTGCCACATGAAAAAACAAACGCTGTTCAGAATGGAGAATTGTTCAAATTTCATTCTCTCTTTTTTGCACGTTATGAATGTTTCAGGTCTGGTTCTAAACATGTCTGCCGTCCAGACATTTCAGCTCCGGTTTCTTATTCGAGGACGTTTTATTACAAGGGCGAGATTCATTTTAAATATCGCGCAAAGGAGGGAGAACACGATTCGCTGTTTGAATCCCTCGCTCCAGGGATACAGCCCCGGACTGTGAACGCAGCAGTAGTTCCACTCCGGCGGTCCTTGTGCGTGAATCCTCGCGTGTGTCAAGTTGTATTTGTTAAGAACTTTGTGCCATGGTGGTATTCCCCCCCACACATTGTCTTCTTTACCACTCGGTACAGTTTTTGTTGTTGTTCCCAACGTACACGCGTTCACGCCATCACTGTTCCAGTGTCCATGTGAGTATTTAAGGAGAAAATGTGGTCGTAAAATTTTTCTTCAGAAATATTCGTATACGTGTGAACGGAGCCTCAGTCTTGTCCCCTTGATTCCTGCCAATCAGATCCCAGTCCCGGATTCTTGTCTCATTTCACACTTCCACTCCACGCTAGCTTGGTTTGAAATTTGTGACATCAAGAGCATCACTCTGACCTCGAATCTGTTCATTCCTGGAGCGAAAATGGCCAAATTCTTACTGTTATATTTGGCTATAAATATACATTTCTTTTAATTTCCCAGAAGCTGAGCTTCCAAAAAATGTGCTTTTCCTCAGAGGTGGTCAGAAACAGCTAAAGCATGTGGACTGAGCCAGAAAGCCACTTATCACTTGTAGCCAATTGCACTTTTTTTTATTATTAATACTTTTTTCTTTTTTTTTTTTTTTTTTTTTTTTTTTTTAAGATCACGTGCTAACATACCTCTCAGCTTTAATGTATTTTTAACCAGGGATATTTACACGTTTCATCCTGAGGATGGAAAACAAGCCTAAGAGACAAACTGAAAGGAGACATTCTGTTTTATGAATGTTTTTATATATATATGTATATGATTCAGGGAAAACTTTGATCTGCATACAGATCTTCAGAACTAGAAAAGTCATTTAAAAAAAGACTAAAGCCTTACAGTCAGGGTGCTGCTGTGGTGTGTGTTAAAGTGTTTTCTTTTGGGTTTTTATTCGTGCACACACACACACTGGCTCATTTAGGACGTTTATGTTCTAGACAAATTAGAAATAAGATGCTGTTCTGATCACCTCTGACTGGACCTCAAGCAATGTCATTTATTCAAACCAATTTTTTTTTGTGTTGTTTTTAACTTCTGTGAAGTTGCTGTTGTCATTGGCATGTTAATGATTTCTCCAGGAGGCCACAGCGAGGGGTCCAGAGCCGGTGCACCTTGTACTGTCACTTTTCCTCTTTTTACTCCCCCCCCCCCCTTCCTTTTTCTTTTCAACGCGACGTCCTCCGGGGTCTGTGTGAGCCTATAAAAGGAAATCACTGCCTAATGTGAAGCACAGCGTTCATTCATTGTATGTTCTGAAAGTTCGTTCTGCCGAACATCTTTAGAGATTAAACAATTAATAGGATAAAACGACCGGCATTATTTAACATACAAACAGCTACGAGTGGGCTTTGGAGTATTTTTGGCGTATAAAAAAAAAAGTCAGAACAGCATTAATCGGCTTCATGGGCTTGCAGTGTTCACAGTAAAAAAAAAAAAAATGGCTAAATCAAAATAGGGGGTGATAGGCGGCTCAGCGATTTTCATCGAGCGTGATTAAAGCGGGAAAGTGAAAGATTTCAGTATAAAATAATCAGTAATCGCTGTTCAGTGTTAAAAGTAGTGATTCCTGCGGTAGTAAGATCATCGATTTTACACCACGCGGTCGCCAACTCGATTCTGTGAGGAAATTGAATGCGTTCAGGCTGAAGTAAGGGCGTGGGAAGAACGTGAACTACTGAATCCTGAAACTGTTTGTAAACTTAACTCAGGAGTGGACAAATCAGGAAGCGAGTCTGTGTTTAAGTGCGTTAATGGAGACTGAGAAAAACTGGTCTCTTCTCTAATGTGGCTCACTGTGATAGTGATTATGGCTACTACAACATTTTGTGAACATTTTGGGTGTGGGATCTAGCGTTAGATTTTCCAGCTTCACCACCTGATTGGCATCTTTTGCTCAAGGGTCCTGCAGTGGCAGCTTAACATCCGAGCTCCCACCTTCTGCATGCACGCTGGCTGAAAATTTCTTTGTGGAAGTTGATCGGAAATATTTGATTCATCAACCAACAAAACGTCTATGCATAAAAAAAAAAAACTCATCCAGTTTGGCTCGGAAAACTGATTTGTCCCCTCCTGTCTTCAATTAGTTTTTTTCCCATCAATCAGCAATAATGCATTTTTCCCCATGTGTGTATATGTATGTGTATGTGTGTATGTATGTGTATATATGTATGTATATATAATATATAAACACACACACACATTAGTGTATATGTAGTAGGATGTAAGCATCACTGGAGTATTGAGTTCTTGAGACTGTGGATGTTCTGTAGCTTCAGTCCCAACACCACTTACTGTTCATGTGCACAGGTTACTTAATTACAACCACTTTCACTTTATCATTATTAGATAGATGGATTGAACATCATGTTCGTGTTTTTCTACACTGTCTTTAAATGGCTGTTTCAACAGCCGCAGTTCTGCGCTGCATCGTTTGACACACCTATTCGGTGTCCGATGTTCTCGAACCGTTGCCGGTATCGCCAGAGTTCATTCGGAAGCGAGACCCAGGCCATGCTGTGCAGAACGCGGGGTATTTACGCGAAACCGCTTTTACATCACGTTGCAACGAAACCGTAGTGCCTTGCACTTTTTTTTTTGCGTTGCGGCGTCCGCCAGTTCGGTCGTTAATCCGTGGTACAAATCGGCTTTCTGAAAACGTTCCTCGAACCGATCGGTGTGCGGCGGCGAAAAAGGCCATCGTGCGATTTCTGAACCTGAAATAAATTTCATACTTTTGATTTGTTCTCATAGTGCGCAAAATGAAGCGAACCAAAAATGGGAATAAAATGGACGTGGTGGGCGTCCGATCTTAAAACGCATTTGTTGATTAGAAATAGGGTGATTTTAGGATTGGAAAAAAAAAAGAACATAACAAACCTTCACAAATATCAGCCAAGCATGAAAAAACAACATAGTCTGTGCTAAATGACTGGGTAATTATGTAAATGTGTATAAATGATTTTCATATTCAGTTTTTTTTTTTTTTTTTTTTTAAGATCACGTGCTAACATACCTCTCAGCTTTAATGTATTTTTAACCAGGGATATTTACACGTTTCATCCTGAGGATGGAAAACAAGCCTAAGAGACAAACTGAAAGGAGACATTCTGTTTTATGAATGTTTTATATATATATGTATATGATTCAGGAAAACTTTGATCTGCATACAGATCTTCAGAACTAGAAAAGTCATTTAAAAAGACTAAAGCCTTACAGTCAGGGTGCTGCTGTGGTGTGTGTTAAAGTGTTTTCTTTTGGGTTTTTATTCGCACACACACACACTGGCTCATTTAGGACGTTTATGTTCTAGACAAATTAGAAATAAGATGCTGTTCTGATCACCTCTGACTGGACCTCAAGCAATGTCATTTATTCAAACCAATTTTTTTGTGTTGTTTTTAACTTCTGTGAAGTTGCTGTTGTCATTGGCATGTTAATGATTTCTCCAGGAGGCCACAGCGAGGGTCCAGAGCCGGTGCACCTTGTACTGTCACTTTTCCTCTTTTACTCCCCCTTCCTTTTTCTTTTCAACGCGACGTCCTCCGGGGTCTGTGTGAGCCTATAAAAGGAAATCACTGCCTAATGTGAAGCACAGCGTTCATTCATTGTATGTTCACAGTAAAAAAAAAAAAAATGGCTAAATCAAAATAGGGGGTGATAGGCGGCTCAGCGATTTTCATCGAGCGTGATTAAAGCGGGAAAGTGAAAGATTTCAGTATAAAATAATCAGTAATCGCTGTTCAGTGTTAAAAGTAGTGATTCCTGCGGTAGTAAGATCATCGATTTTACACCACGCGGTCGCCAACTCGATTCTGTGAGGAAATTGAATGCGTTCAGGCTGAAGTAAGGGCGTGGGAAGAACGTGAACTACTGAATCCTGAAACTGTTTGTAAACTTAACTCAGGAGTGGACAAATCAGGAAGCGAGTCTGTGTTTAAGTGCGTTAATGGAGACTGAGAAAAACTGGTCTCTTCTCTAATGTGGCTCACTGTGATAGTGATTATGGCTACTACAACATTTTGTGAACATTTTGGGTGTGGGATCTAGCGTTAGATTTTCCAGCTTCACCACCTGATTGGCATCTTTTGCTCAAGGGTCCTGCAGTGGCAGCTTAACATCCGAGCTCCCACCTTCTGCATGCACGCTGGCTGAAAATTTCTTTGTGGAAGTTGATCGGAAATATTTGATTCATCAACCAACAAAACGTCTATGCATAAAAAAAAAAAACTCATCCAGTTTGGCTCGGAAAACTGATTTGTCCCCTCCTGTCTTCAATTAGTTTTTTTCCCATCAATCAGCAATAATGCATTTTTCCCCATGTGTGTATATGTATGTGTATGTGTGTATGTATGTGTATATATGTATGTATATATAATATATAAACACACACACACATTAGTGTATATGTAGTAGGATGTAAGCATCACTGGAGTATTGAGTTCTTGAGACTGTGGATGTTCTGTAGCTTCAGTCCCAACACCACTTACTGTTCATGTGCACAGGTTACTTAATTACAACCACTTTCACTTTATCATTATTAGATAGATGGATTGAACATCATGTTCGTGTTTTTCTACACTGTCTTTAAATGGCTGTTTCAACAGCCGCAGTTCTGCGCTGCATCGTTTGACACACCTATTCGGTGTCCGATGTTCTCGAACCGTTGCCGGTATCGCCAGAGTTCATTCGGAAGCGAGACCCAGGCCATGCTGTGCAGAACGCGGGGTATTTACGCGAAACCGCTTTTACATCACGTTGCAACGAAACTGCAGTGCCTTGCACTTTTTTTTTTTGCGTTGCGGCGTCCGCCAGTTCGGTCGTTAATCCGTGGTACAAATCGGCTTTCTGAAAACGCTCGAACCGATCGCGGGCGGCGAAAAAGGCCATCGTGCGATTTCTGAACCTGAAATAAATTTCATACTTTTGATTTGTTCTCATAGTGCGCAAAATGAAGCGAACCAAAAATGGGAATAAAATGGACGTGGTGGGCGTCCGATCTTAAAACGCATTTGTTGATTAGAAATAGGGTGATTTTAGGATTGGAAAAAAAAAAGAACATAACAAACCTTCACAAATATCAGCCAAGCATGAAAAAACAACATAGTCTGTGCTAAATGACTGGGTAATTATGTAAATGTGTATAAATGATTTTCATATTCAGTTTTTTTTTTTTTTTTTTTTTTTCCGGATGCTTTTGCGTGCGTGCGTGCGTTTGTATTGTTTTGTTGTTGTTGTTGTTTGTTTTTGTTGTGGAAGAATTCGAGACTGGTTAGAATTTGTTTCCTTACATGAAACGCAGTGATGAATTAGTCTCTTTCACTCTGAAGGGCTTCAGTTACTGACCTGCTGAAGGAATTGATCAGTCATTTAAAAACTGTTCAGCTGGTTATCTATTGTTGCAAAGCAACTTCTACATTCAGCCTCCCATCAGGCACTGGGAGAAACACCGTACGTGTAAAAGCAGGGGGGAAGGGGATGGAGGGGAGGGGGGGACACCGTGTTTACCCATCAACCCAAAAAGTGTCACGTCTTAAACCCACCCAGTGAAACATCTCGTTTCCTGTGGAGAAATGTAAATGTCGATCACATTGTGTGTGTTTTCATTCAGAACATTATTCTTTTTTTTTTATTATTTGTGATCGTGATTTGTTTCAGACTCGTGTACAGTGACGCAAACTGATGTACAGAATATTTTACACTCTGTTTCTGATAGAGTGGGAGGGGCTTCCATGTGGACCAATGAGCGAGTGTTAAACAGGAAGTCATGTGAGGAAACACTTGCTCAGAGATGCTCAGGAAAGACTCCTCACTGACATACACACAGATGCAGGTGTTAGCGTTCAGCTCATAGACATAGGATATTTCGAAAATCGTTGATCATGTACGAGTCCCGATGGGAGTGTCGTTTTTTTTTTTTTCTTTATTTTTTTTGTTCATGCTGAACATGCTCACTGCTTGCAGTCATGTTTTGTTTTTCCTCCAGTGCATTTTGCTTTTCTTGCATTTATGCTTTTTTTTTATTATTATTTGTAAGTCTAACCTTGGGAAAATGTAATTGCTTTTGATGATTACTCTCAGGTTGGCTCATAAAATTGCTTAAATTAAGGTACACAAACCAACTGCAACATAAGTAAGATTTAAGGGTTTTTTTTAAATATATAAATATATATATTATACTCCATTAAGGAATGTTTAAAACTATTTCTCCAATGTGGATTTAGCTGTTAAACCTTTTTTTTTTTTTCTTTGTTAAAAATTCACTGTGTGAAATTTTGGATTGCATTTTTGTATAATACAATTTGCTTTTCTTCGTGGGGGAGGGGAGGGAAAGGGGGGTGGACTGGAAAGGCTGAATTTGATAAACCATGAAATTATTTAAAAGTGTAACTTAATGTGCAAAAAGAATTCTGTACTGGCAGGGATTGTGATTAAACCATATTGTAAACAGCTGCTTTTCGTGTCTGGGTTTTCAGCACACAGTCATTCACGCTGCAGAGATCATCCACCTCCAATAAACATGTTAATCACGTTACCACATTACACCAGTACTGTTACTACAGGAGGTTATTACACCACCAACACTCTTCTTATATAATTACTCTACCAGTAACTACATTACAAGAAATATTCACTATTAAACTAGAACACATGATCATCACTGCACCAGTACTGCAGTGACCCAATAAATCACTGTACCAGTATCCCAATAAATTACTGTACCAGTATAACTCATTACACCTGTATCCTAATAAATTACTGTACCAGTATAACTCATTACACCTATATCCCAATAAATTACTGTACCAGTACCACTCATTATACCAGTATCCCAATAAATTACTGTACCAGTACCACTCGCTATACCAGTATCCCAATAAATTACTGTACCAGTATAACTCATTACACCTGTATCCCAATAAATTACTGTACCAGTATAACTCATTACACCAGTATCCCAATAAATTACTGTACCAGTACCACTCATTATACCAGTATCCCAATAAATTACTGTACCAGTACCACTTACTATACCAGTATCCCAATAAATTACTGTACCAGTAACACTCATTGTACCAGTATCCTTATAAATTACTGTACCAGTACCACTCATTGTACCAGTATCCTTATAAATTACTGTACCAGTACCACTCACTATACCAGTCTCCCAATAAATTACTGTACCAGTACCACTCACTATACCAGTATCCCAATAAATTACTGTACCAGTACCACTCACTATACCAGTATCCCAATAAATTACTGTACCAGTACCACTCATTATACCAGTCTCCCAATAAATTACTGTACCAGTACCACTCATTATACCAGTCTCCCAATAAATTACTGTACCAGTACCACTCATTACACCAGTATCCTAATAAATTACTGTACCAGTACCACTCATTGTACCGGTATCCCAATAAATTACTGTACCAGTACCACTCATTGTACCAGTATCCTAATAAATTACTGTACCAGTACCACTCATTGTACCAGTATCCTAATAAATTACTGTACCAGTACCACTCATTGTACCAGTATCCTAATAAATTACTGTACCAGTACCACTCACTATACCAGTATCCCAATAAATTACTGTACCAGTACCACTCATTGTACCAGTATCCTAATAAATTACTGTACCAGTACCACTTACTATACCAGTATCCCAATAAATTACTGTACCAGTACCAATCATTACACCAGTCTCCCAATAAATTACTGTATCAGTACCACTCATTATACCAGTCTCCCAATAAATTACTGTACCAGTACCACTCACTATACCAGTATCCCAATAAATTACTGTACCAGTACCACTCACTATACCAGTATCCCAATAAATTACTGTACCAGTACCACTCATTGTACCAGTATCCTAATAAATTACTGTACCAGTACCACTCATTATACCAGTCTCCCAATAAATTACTGTACCAGTACGAATCATTACACCAGTATCCCAATAAATTACTGTATCAGTACCACTCATTATACCAGTCTCCCAATAAATTACTGTACCAGTACCACTCACTATACCAGTATCCCAATAAATTACTGTACCAGTACCACTCACTATACCAGTATCCCAATAAATTACTGTACCAGTACCACTCATTGTACCAGTATCCCAATAAATTACTGTACCAGTAACATTAATTATACCAGTATCCCAATAAATTACTGTACCAGTACCACTCATTATACCAGTATCCCAATAAATTACTGTACCAGTACCACTCGCTATACCAGTATCCCAATAAATTACTGTACCAGTACCACTCATTATACCAGTATCCCAATAAATTACTGTACCAGTATAACTCATTACACCTGTATCCCAATAAATTACTGTACCAGTACCACTCACTATACCAGTCTCCCAATACATTACTGTACCAGTACCACTCATTACACCAGTATCCCAATAAATTACTGTATCAGTACCACTCATTGTACCAGTATCCTAATAAATTACTGTACCAGTACCACTTACTATACCAGTATCCCAATAAATTACTGTACCAGTACCACTCATTGTACCAGTATCCTTATAAATTACTGTACCAGTACCACTCATTGTACCAGTATCCTTATAAATTACTGTACCAGTACCACTCACTATACCAGTCTCCCAATAAATTACTGTACCAGTACCACTCACTATACCAGTATCCCAATAAATTACTGTACCAGTACCACTCACTATACCAGTATCCCAATAAATTACTGTACCAGTACCACTCATTATACCAGTCTCCCAATAAATTACTGTACCAGTACCACTCATTATACCAGTCTCCCAATAAATTACTGTACCAGTACCACTCACTATACCAGTATCCCAATAAATTACTGTACCAGTACCACTCACTATACCAGTATCCCAATAAATTACTGTACCAGTACCACTCATTATACCAGTCTCCCAATAAATTACTGTACCAGTACCACTCATTACACCAGTATCCTAATAAATTACTGTACCAGTACCACTCATTGTACCAGTATCCTAATAAATTACTGTACCAGTACCACTCATTGTACCAGTATCCTAATAAATTACTGTACCAGTACCACTCATTGTACCGGTATCCCAATAAATTACTGTACCAGTACCACTCATTGTACCAGTATCCCAATAAATTACTGTACCAGTACCACTCATTGTACCAGTATCCTAATAAATTACTGTACCAGTACCACTCACTATACCAGTATCCCAATAAATTACTGTACCAGTACCACTCACTATACCAGTCTCCCAATAAATTACTGTACCAGTACCAATCATTACACCAGTATCCCAATAAATTACTGTATCAGTGTACCAGTACCACTCACTATACCAGTATCCCAATAAATTACTGTATCAGTACCACTCATTGCACCAGTATCCCACTCACTGTGATGGTAATAATATGACTATATTAAAGGCACAGTCACTACACTAATATTATTAGTGGAATAAGATTATCACTACGTTATTAACATTGCTGTAGCAGCAGATTTATTATTGGAGAATTAACATGATCATTTGTCTGATATTCTGTAAAGTTGTTTTTTGTCAACAATTTGTTCTTGGTTTTGTTTTTTTGTTGTTTTTGTAATAAACAGTGTTTTTGACTTGTTTCGGAGGGGAACTATAGATTCAGCCTCAGTTTAGAAGAAGAGCCGAATGGATCGATAGCTCAAAGGTTGCTTTGAGTAAACGCTCGGTGCCGCAGTGCTCTGTGGGACACTGACCCGTTCCCCTGGGATACATTTTACACGTTACTGCTTAGAAACGCTGCAGGAAGATCTGCTCTCTTCACAAGGACTGTAGAGTGTAACAGGTAAGGAGAAACTCACCGATAAACTTTACTCACGCAGAATCATTCAGAGTGTGAAGGACAAAATATCTGTTACTACTTTAAAATCTGCAGTCAGGGAAATGTTTTCTGTTCTCTTTTCAGGAACTGCTCTGGTCAGGTAAAAACCATGATTTTATAGGTGCCATGGCTCTGTTTTAATAATAATGCATAATTTTCCCCAAGCATTTAAAGAGGGTCCAGATTTGGTTATCAATTTACGCAGATAATTGGATTTTTTCCCTCATTCCGGAAGACTTTTGAACATGGAATGACACAACAATGTCAGTCAATGTTTGTGAAGTTCCTCAGAATTGGCCAACAGAAGCAGACAGAACGCTGGCTAACACCCAGGAGGAGTTTAATGGAGATCCTGGGTTCTGGTTGCCAGAGTTCCTCGTTAAGGAGTAAAGCTGTAAAGATGAAGCAATTCTTTATGGCGTAGTCCTGTGTGTAGTTCTGCTGTGTCTCAATGCTGTGTTGTGTTATGCAGCTCCGTGGTCTTAGAGGAACGCTACTGTTTCATTTCACTGTGTAATCTAGCAACTGGTTCTAAAGACTAGCTGGCTTGGTTAGCACGTAAAAAAACAAGTACGGTACAGTGACACTCTTAAGTCTGTTAGAAAGCCGGGGTCAAAGTGCAGGGTGAACCTTGATATTATCACCACTGGAACAGAAATAGTTAAAGGCTTGACCTTCTGATCAGTAAAACAAGCTTGAACCACTGCGTCATCACTGCCCACAGAGTGGCCTTCAGGTTTAAAGCAAGCGTTCGTCTGGTTTTAGAACCTGAACCCAAGCAAAGTAGTGACAAACCAGACCTGGAGCCAAATAACCAGAGGCTGAATCGACTTATACGATTCTAATGAACACGTCCTAACTCAAATAAGCGCTTTTTATAACTCAGAACACACAAGACATTCAGCTTTCTCTCAGATGGGCTTCAACAGGTGGGTTCACTCAAGTCAATTCAATAACTGGTAGCTTAGTGATTAAGGCAATTGGACTTACGTCAGGAGTTCAAATCCGAGCCACATCAAGCTGCCACTCCTGGGCCCCTGAGCAAGGCCCTTAACCCCATCGCTGCTCAGTTGGATGAATGAGGTAAATGTAAGTCACTCTGGATAAAGGCATCTGCCAAACGCCATAAATGTAAATAAACAGGAAATCAATGTTTCTAATAGGAAATTCCTTTAGCATCATTCCTGCTCATTTATGCATTTATCCAACGTAGCCAATCATCCAACTCCAGCTCAGGAGCCTCAGTTAATGTTAACATCATTTATCAAAAAGTGTTTGGAAAAGGGATGGAGCTCTGCACAGGTGCTGTGGCTCGAGATGTGGAGCTCATTAAATCACAAGTGCACATAATATTAAAAAAAAAATTATAAAGAAATAAAACAGTGATACTTGTGAGCAGATCTGCAGAGTGAAACCTCTTGTTGATAAGATCCCGGGTCAAAGAGATCGTATTGGTCTGAGCCGAGGGAAAGCACACAGTAACTCATATAATCGCTCTTTACCATTGTGGTGAGCAGAAAATATCTCAACATGCAAACAAAAACAAAACAAAAAACGCATACGGTATGTAGCTGCAGAAATCCAAAAGAAACCTGGTTAGATGCAGAACTGGTCTGTGCAAAAGTGTTGAAATGAAATCTTGGTTGGTTTTTTGATGGCTTTAATCACATTTAACACAGTATTGGAAACCAAATGTAGTGTCTTTTTATTGTCAGGTACTTATATCTTAGATAGGATTAGATTAGATTAGATTAGATTAAATTAGATTTGATTAAACTTTGTCATTTATTGTACAGGGCCAATGAAATGCAATTAGCATCTAACCAGACATGCAAATAGCAATGTTTATAAATGAATATAATCAATTTAATACATTAATTATATAAATGGATCTGTGGTTAAGGCTCAGTGGTTAAGGCTCTGGGTTATTGATCAGAGGAAGATCAGGGGCACAAGCCCCGGTATTGCCAAGCTGCCACTCTTGGGCCCTTGAGCTAGGCCCTTAACCCCTTTGTGCTCCAGGGGAGCTGTATCACGGCTGACCCCAGATTCACATCACACTGGGATATGCGAAGAAAAGAGTTTCACTGTGCTGTAATGTATATGTGACAAATGAAGGCTCTTGTATTCTATACAAATATACACTAAATGTCTAAATCCATCCGTCCTACTTATTAAAAATATGTATTCGACACGAGTCAACTGAAAAACTGCAGATGACTGAGAATGGATTTGGACTGAAATTAAAATCAACAGTCTACTGCAGTGGATCAGGAGCACATGTTGCATTTAATCGCCCATCACTGTAATGATTGAGTTCCTCTCAAGTCCGGTTTCTTCCTCATACCATTTCAGGGAGTTTTTCTTTGCCACAGTCACCACTGGCTCACACATTAGGACTTACATTCTTTTAGAACCGCGTTATCTGTGTAAAACCGCTTTGAGACATTAGGTGCGTTTACATGGAGCATTGTAATCGGTTTAAAAGTCCAATCCGAATGAAAATGCTCCTCCATGTAAACACCTCAGCCGGAATAAAAATGCCCGAAACCGATTGAAATTGTAATCGGTTTGAGAGGGGTGGGATAAACCTTTCTATACACCGAACAAAATATAGATTCTGCCATGTAAACAATGAAACCGGTTTCTTAGCGTCGACGTCATCACGTCAAGAGGAGAATTGGATTTCTCACGCTCTTTTCTTCTGGGGTTATAAATCCTACCCACACAAACGTGTGAATGACCGGCGACTCATGCGAAAGTTTAGTTTCCATTCCAGGTCACTAAACTCCAGCAATACAACCCGCTCCCACCAGGCCTCACTACAGACCTTCATCCACCCGCTTCTGCTTCCTGGAGGGGGAAGGGGTGATGAGATGCTCCATATAGATGCACCGCCACCAAAATAAACTCCTGCACCCGTCTTTTCCTCAGACCTTCCAGATGTTTTCATACAACACCTCGCATAATATTAGCATGCATGAGTAAAAATGGAACTCCATGTTGAGGCAAACAGGACAGGACAGGACGATTGAAAGCGTGGGCACGTGTAAACATGATATCGGATTAGATAACGTCTCGTGTAAACAGCCGACCGAATGTTTCAATCGGAATGACGAATAAAAAAAAGTGCACATGTGAACGTGACTAACGTGCACTGTTAAAAGCGATCCGCAAATAACAATGAATCGGATTGCTATAATGAAGCAGGAACGTTTATTTATTCATTTTGCAAATTCATTATTTCTAAATATTATGAAATGATAAATAAGAGAAACCATGACAAATTGGAATTTAATATCAGTTTTAATATAAGTTTGGTAAAATGCAAAATTCACTTTTGCCCCCTGGCCCTCAATTCTATTGGATTTTGTTGCCCATCATAGGTATAAGTTTGGGCAACTCTGATGTAGACACCCCAAGTTTGGAAGACAAATAGACTTGTTCCCTCACAAAGCTTGAATTTGTGTCCCAAAAATTAATCAATTAATAAATCAGGATGCAGAAATTAATCAATTAATAAATCAGGATGCAGAAATTAATAAATTAATAAATCAGGATGCAGAAATTAATAAACTAATAAATCAGGATGCAGAAATTAATAAATTAATAAATTAGGATGCAGCAATTAATAAACTAATAAATCAGGATGCAGAAATTAATCAATTAATAAATCAGGATGCAGTAGCATCATTATGCAGAATTATAAATGCATCATGTACAGTAGTTTCATCTTACATTATTGTAGTATTGTAGTATTTATCTTCAGGGACACCTTGGGTTCACCACTGCTAGCAGAATCTACTATCAGCTTAGTCTTTGTGTCTACAGTACGACTTTAATAAAGTTATTTCATGTAATTTAAATGTAATTCTTGCTTATTAATTCTCAACAAAAAAAAAATCTTCACCACCTTCCCACATCATCTTTCTCCCTAGATGAGAATGAAGTGGGTGGTTTGTGTCGGAGTTTTCTGGATCCTCTCCATCTCCACAGCTCATGCAGCCAAAGACATATGTAGCCTGAAGCCCAAAGATTTGCCCCTAGAGCCGGTGTGTATATACCGCAACCCGAACGTCCCAGACAACGAAGAAGCACCGACCGGGATCCCCGAGAAGATACCAGGGTCCACCAACCCTCGAGTGTGGGAGCTGTCCAAAGCCAATGGGCGCTTCGCCATTTCACTCTTTAAGCAGCTGACCAAAAACAAGTCTGTGGAGGCGAACATCTTCATGTCCCCGCTCAGCATCTCAACAGCCTTCGCCATGACGAAACTGGGGGCTTGCAACAGGACGCTGGAGCAGATCATGAAGGTAAGGCAGCGAGATCAACTAGTTTTTCATTCAGATCAAACTGATTATTCTGGAAACTTATTAGGAAACTGCACGCCATTTTTACCTTGAAAATGACAAGGGGTAGTTTAACTTTCACGATCATTTCTAGCACCCTCTTCTGGCTGTGAGAAAAATTACAATCACAATGAAAACACTAGCAACTCCTGTGTATCATCCAGGGCCAGTTCTAGACATATGGAAGCCTTATAGGCAAAGTTTATATTGGTGGCCGCCCCTGACCTCCTTCCCTCCAACATTCAGAATGAATAAACATTAAAAAAAGCAAATAAAAAAAAAAAATATTCATACAATTCATATCAGTACTTTCATATATATTTTATTAAATGTGCATATTAATTACATTTGAACTAAAGAACATCATCTGGAGCAGCTCCACTACTTATTATTATTATTATTCCTTGGCCATGGCCACCTCGCTGTTATTGCCGTTTTTCTTTAGTATTTAGAAAGTCAGCTCCTGATGTACAGTCCATCAGCTCAGATTCAAAGAGTCTTAACGCGTCACGCTCATTGTGAAGAAAAAAAGCGGCTGCAAATAATAAGCCTCTGTCTATTTTAATAATGCATTATAATCAAAAATACATGATGACGGCTCACACTGTTTAGCTTCTCGCTTACCCTGAGAGATGCGTTCAGCACCATCAGGTCAGGATGCAGAAATGTTGGGATTTGTTCATCACTGTACACAGTCTCCTTCATGCATTCACAGGTTGGGGACCCTATAGAAACAAGGTCATGGATTACCTTTCCTTGAAACTATAACGCAGGAGAATGTGTGGTTACATCGTCACAGGACCAAAGATGTCCATGCAAAAGTTCGTAAAATAAAAAAATAAAAAAAATCAATATGTACAAGACATGATTTATAATCCTCGTATTTACGTCCATAAATACCTGTTATGCCTTAAACCGAAGTTTTTATTCCTAAAAGCCTACTGTTTCTCCGTCTGTCAAAATAACAATAAAAAATATTAATAAACAGAAAAGAAAAGCATCACATGCCAAACTATAAAACAATAATAACAGCTTTACCTTAGTGTTTCCAAAACCAATATGTAAATGTGTATAATAAATATACAAAAATTCAATATTAAATTGCCTCTTACAGATCCACATTTTAACAGCGATATTAACTGGTACCAATTCAGGTGAGTGACAGTTCATTTAATACAGGGGGGTCAAACTCATTTGCACAGGGGGCCAAAACTCAAAGCACACTTTAGATTGCGGGCTGAACAGTATAAACATTTATTAAACACACTAAAACAATGTTTTTTGAACATAAATATGAATAAAAAGTCCAGAATAAATCAACTTTAAATAACTTAAAATATTTTACTCTCCATAAAAATATCTCCAGTCAAACACCAGATGTCTCACAGCTTCATCATGCAGCTCTTCAGAAGCTCTCCCTCAGTAAATAACCGGCTGATGTGCCTCTGATTTCTCCTCTGCTTTCACACCAGCTTCACTTTGTGATTGTTCTCTGGTGAAAAACATCTGCTGAAATATCAGATTCTTCTTTAACTCTTTTCCTTTCTGTATCTTCTGCTCTGCATTCAGGTTTTTCAGCTTCTCCTGATGTTTTGTCTCGTAGTTCCGTCTTGGGTCCAATTCCTTAATTACAGCCACATTCGCTCCACAAATACTACAACATATACTCAAAATCAACTTTTCTCTTCATTAATAACATTAATAAAAGATCTATATAAAATCATCTCGCGGGCCGGATATAATTGTCCGTCGGGCCAGATGTGGCCCGCGGGCCTTGAGTTTGACACCTCTGATTTATATCAAATGGATACAGAGACTCGTCTTATGCTGCACCATTTTGATTGGTGAACTTGTGTATAGGTTTGTTACAGTTATGAAGGTCCCGCCTCCAAGTCCGAGTCTGTTGCCTGCTCTGCCTGTAGCATCTCGAGCCCTGGTATCATTAGAGTTTGGGTTTGTGCGTTTTCTTTATGGAAAAGGAAATGAATCTCGTTGTAAATTCACAGGGATTCGATTCGATTCGATTCGATTCGATTCAATTAGATTAGACTGCACAAGTTACGGTACAAGGCAACAAAATGCAGTTTTAGCGTTTAACCAGAAGTGCGTTGGTAGCAGTATAAATATTTACATATGTACAGTTTAATGAATATGAAGAAATAATGATAAATAAATGAATATTATGATAGAATAATCTCAATATAATAAGGAGCACATGGAAAGGGGATTGTGCACGTTAATAGTGCAATGTTGGGAAATTCTCATTTGTGATTGGTCAGAATCAGGGGGCAAATCTAATGCGTGATCAAGAGTGAAAGGGAAAGTTTATAGGACTGTGGTGAGACCTGAGATGTTGTATGGATTAGAGGCAGTGGCATTGAGTAAAAGACAGGAGGTGGAGCTGGAGGTAGCAGAGCTGAAGATGTTGAGGTTTTCGTTGGGAGTGACGACGATGGACAGGATTAGAAATGAGTTTATTAGAGGGACAGTGCATGTGGGACGTTTTGGAGACAAGGTGAGGGAGGCGAGATTGAGATGGTTTGGACATGTGCAGAGGAGGGACATGGGGTATATCAGTAGGAGAATGTTGAGGATGGAGCCACCAGGAAGGAGGAAAAGAGGAAGACCAAGGAGGATTAATTGGTGATTAATAAAGAGAGACAGGAAATAATGGCAGGCTGATGAGGGAGCGATATAGTGATCTATCGCTTTGCTTTGGTTGCTCACAACTTTGTGGTAACTCCTGGTATTTCACATCATTTTATTCCTTACATAATAAAAAGTAAAAGATTGTTTTTATGAGGTTCCATCTCCACCCCTCGATGGCAGGTGTTCGAGTTCGACATGATCAAAGAGAAGACCTCAGAACAGGTTCACTTCTTCTTCGCCAAGCTGAACTGCCGCCTTTATCGTAAAACCCACAACTCCGTGGAACTGGTTTCGGCCAATCGTCTGTTCGGAGAGAAGTCGTTCGAGTTCAACGAGAACTACCAGAACATCAGTGAGATGGTCTACGGGGCCAAGCTGCTGCCGCTCAACTTCAAGGTCTTTCATCTTTTTACAAAACATCACCGACCAAACAACAACAAGAACCGTCTCGTTTTAATGAGTACCTTTTTTTTGCAGGAGAAACCTGAACTTTCACGGCAGAGGATCAACGAGTGGATTTCGGAGAAGACAAACCACAGGATTAATGACACTTTGCCTGAAGGCTCTGTGAATGGAGATACCATTCTAGTTCTGGTCAATACCATCTACTTTAAGGTAGGTGGAGATGTCTATGTTCCCCTCAATGTTTTTCAAAATGGTTCGTTCTTGTTTTCTAACAATCTTTTGCAAGAGGAAAGATTTTTCATAGAATCCTTTAGGAGGAACAAATGGATGAAGTCTGTAGGGTTTGGTCTCAATAAGACCTGAAGGTAACCCCTTGTTTTCCACCATTTTGATTATCCTGGCAGAACACAGCACCATGAAGTAGTTAAAATGAAGCTTTTACTTTGAGTTTTTTTATGAATTGATGAAGGAAATCCAATTTATCATGTCTATATGTTATTTTTTTGTGTCTTGGTTGTGGTACAAATTGAGTTGTAACTTTTTGAAGCTGAATAAAAAATGATTGAGGGACCACAGAGACGTCTAGATTCAAGTGGACCAGGTGTATTTAATGCATATTATGAGCCACACGGCAAACCTACAATCACATACAAAGTCTTCAAGAACTGAAGAAACACTAAATAACTCCATTACTTCGTAACTACCACAATAAGTAGCATCTCACCACAATCCACATGATCACACTTCTACGTTTTAACACCGTTGCGGAGATCCGGCGTGAATAGCAGAAGATGCTCGACCGCCTTCGATAACAAGTCTTCCAGTGCACATTCCTGAAGTAGCAGGAACGCTCGGAGCGCTGTATTGGCGACTGTTTGAAGGTGATGGTTTGGAAACTTAGATAAATAAAGTGCTTTCTTGTAAACAGAGCAAAGTCTGATACCACTTCATATCATCTTCACTATATTACCAAAAGTATTTGGACACCTGGTCATAATTTTGTGAATTTTGAGCATCTCATTCCACATTTAGTCCCAACTTGCTCCTATAATTCCCTCCAATCTTCTGTGAAGATGTTCCACTAGATGTTGGAGTGTGCTTATGGATGATGTTCATCAGCCACAAAGGTGTTACGAAAGGCAAGTACTGATGGGGTGAGGTGAGGAGGCCTGGAGTGCAGTCAACATTCCAATTCATCCCAAAGGTGTTCAGTTGGGATGAGATCAAAGCTTTATAGCAGGCCACTCAAGATCTTCCTCTCCAAAACATGGAAACCATTTCCAAGTCAAAGTGAATGCAGAATTTTATTATAGCACCATATAAAGTACAATTGGGTGCCTCCAGATTTGTGGTAACAGTTCGGAAAAGAACCACATATAGCAGGAAAGATCAGGTGTCCCAATACCTTTGGCAATACAGTGTATATCGTGGACAAGCTGTTTAAGATTTAGAGGGGATTATTATAGTTTGATGGCGGGCAGAAATGATCTCCTGTGGCACTCGGCTGTGCATCTTAGTGGTACGTGTGTTTCACCAGTGTTTTATGTAGTGGGTAGTATTTTGGACAGCATTCTCTTTTTAGACACTGTCATTATAGAGTCCAGCTTCTCCCAAACAACTTCGCTGGCCTTGTCTGTTGTGTCCGTTTGTGTCTGCCACTCTCAAACTGCTTCCCCAGCATGTTGATGCAGATGCTCCTCAAAACATGTAGGCATCGCTTTCTTCAACAGTTTAATACACACCTGTGATGATATGATCCTCGCTACGGCATTGAAAACACAACCACAGGACCTAAAAATCTTGCCCAAACGTTCTCTATTACTTTTCTTACTAAAGCGTTTGACGTTGTCAATTATCCAGGGCCAATGGAAAAACAAGTTTGACAGACTTAATAGCATGGAGTCCAAATTCTATGTCAGCGAGACACACAGCTGCCCGGTGCAGATGATGTACCAGGAGAACTCGTATAACTTTGGAATATTCCCAGAGGACAAAGTGAAAGTGCTCGAGATGTTCTACAATGGAGAAGGCATTTCGATGATTATTGTCTTACCGCACGGCAACACAGAGCTGACTAAGGTACTATGATTCAGTTCTTCTTTCTTTCCAAAGAAAAAAATGTTGTGACTTTTTGATTGCAAGCAGTCAAATGCGTTTTTGCATCATGTTCTACTCCCGCTTCCATAAAGGTGGAGGAAAACCTATCCCTGAAGAAACTCAGTGGCTGGTTGAATGACATGAAAAGTAAATCAGTGGCGGTGCACTTCCCACGTTTCCGCATAGAGGACAACTTTACCCTGAAGGAGAAGCTTGAGGCTATGGGCCTCCAGGATATCTTTAGTTCACAGCATGCCAGTCTACCAGGTAAAGTCTCAGTTTCACAAGTCATGCATAAGCCTTACTGTGTGATCCATACTGAGAACATATTTCACTCTGGAATCTGTTTTTCAGGCCTGGTAGCGAGCAATGAGGATGACCTTTATGTCACTGATGCCTTCCACAAAGCTTTCCTTGAAGTAAGTTCCTCCTTCAAACCAATTATGGAAGTTTACACAGGGAATGCGCAATCACTGGGTCCCATTTCTCAAGCTGCATAATGAATTGGCAGTCATGGGAAAACAGGACACCCTCTTACAATTCTGGTATTTATATATCAGGAACTAAAGAACAGAAATGTGGTCCTCACCCACTTCTACAGACATTTAGCACAACCTTCTTATTTTCACCCTGACTGACAAATCTAACTGCATTTTTGATGCTCTGAAGCAGTGGTCCCCAACCTTTTTTGCACCATGGACCGGTTTAATGTCAGACAATATTTTCATGGACCGGCCTTTAAGGTGTGGGGGATAAATACAACAAAATAAAATGATATGACCGCCATTAAAACTAAATTATTTTCTAAATATAATAATAATCCACTGTGTTGTTTTTTGTGCATTTTGCTCGCTTGGTGGGTTTCAGTTTAGCGGTAATGTATTATGTGTTAGCGGCCGGATCCCCTTTAAGAAGGTAGCGGATGGAGGTAAGACGTGTGACTGAGAAAAGCATCTTGACATGAATCAAGAGTGAGTCATAGACAGATGTGACGGAGAGAATCCAGTAATTTTCCAAAATAAAACAGAAATAATGTAAGTTATGTATTGTTTCTGTGCGGCCCGGTAACAATTGGCCCACGGACCGGTGCCGGTCCGCAGCCCGGGGGTTGGGGAAATGACATCAGCTATGACATCAAAGAAGTAACCGTTGAGGCTTATTGGTCTATGAAGGGTTATAAGGCCATTTCCAAACTATTTGAAATTCACAATTCTACAGTGAGACAGAACGAAAATTAGGGACGAAATTACATCAAGCAACAGGACATTAATCCTAAACACTATTTAATCCTAAATAAGGGGGAAAAAAATCTAATGATCGCAGTAAAACCTCACTGAACTGAAACGAGACGAGACAAACTCCTACAGATTCTTTGATTCTAAGTTATTGTTTTTAAATGTAGTTTACAATTTTTTTGAATTATTTGGTGATCTTAGTTTTCCCCAAACAGTTCCTGGAAAATATATATATATTTAAAAAAAGCCATTTCGAAATCTGTTGTGTTTTTGAAGTAATTGACTGTTATGAAGTGAACTAAAGTTATCATTTTTTTGTATATAGAAGTTATCAAATCCCACATAACTGTGATTTAGAGCCTGATAACAGGATAAGTGAAGGAAGGGTGTACTTTTTCCCCCTCATGACTACATTTACATTTATGGCATATGGCAGACACGACTTACATTTATCTATTCATACACCTGAGCAGCTATGGGAATTAAGGGCTTTGCACAGGGGCACAGAAATGGCTGCTTGATGTGGCTGGGATTTGAAATCATGACCTTGAGTTTTAAAGTCCAACCTCTTTGGAATCCAGAAATGTGGTCTTCCATCCAAATCAAGATATTTTGACAAACACTCAATACAAGGCGGCTGGCTAACATGAAGCTTGATCGAATGGCTTCAAAGCTAATCGATTCAAAGCTAAAGTAATAGCACCCTATAAACGTCAAAAAACGCCTCAGTGGAATTTTAGCAACTGAAAGAGGCTCTTCTAAATGTGACCCCCATGTTGTTGTTTTCAGCTCTCTGGGAGCTTTGTGTTTTATTGGAGTTTTGTGACCAAACGCACACTTACAGGAGGTAGAAATTTATTAGCATATGTGCGCAGTCAGAATAGGGTTGGCCAAAGAAGTTTTACAAATGATTGGTAAAGTAACTAAGTTAATTAAAAAAATATCGCTGGTGGGTACAAACCAAAATACCATCTGCAGGAGAAGGATCAAGTCCTGCATCCTGAACACTAAACATTTATACTTTGCTGCAATTATCAAAAAATCCTACCCCCTGCCCCCGACACAACCATTTACACTAGACTGCCTGTTGCAAATTATTGCATCATACCATCACCTTTATGTCCACCTACTACACTATTACTATTGCACTACTGCACTATAACGGTTCAAGACAACAGGTTGCATGAACATTTTTGCATTTAAGCACTGATCACTGCACATCAATTTTACATTTCAAAAGCTACGAAGCAAATGGTATATTGTAAAAATATATATTTTTTTCTAAACCAATTTATCAGACGCAATACTAAATCTGATTTTTTTTTTTTGAGTCACTTTAGAAAAAAGGGTATCTAACTATATTTGTTTGTCATTGGAGTCAAGCTTTCTTTAGTAAAATTAGCTTTATCTTGTACTTTTAAAACGGAATTATAGACCGAAAGACGTGGGAACCACCACATGATGAGAATGGGTTCCTTTTGGAATTCAGTTTCTCTCAAGGTTTCTTCCTTATACCACCTCAGGGAAATTTTCCATTCCGCAGTCACCACTTGGCTCGCTCATTATGGACAAACTTACACTCCCAAGGAGAAAACTTATAGGCACTAAACCTATACATTCTTTTACACGACATAAAACCACTAAAGCTGCATTTCATTGTCTATGCACTTGTTCTAACCAAACCGTACCTATCCTCACACCTCTGGTCATGCCTAGCAGCAAAAACCACAAGGCAGCAAAATCTCATTTCCTGCTGAAGGTTTTGTCAACTGTCAAAACTCTACATACTCGAACTCTAAAATTACTTAGTCTGGAACGAATGCCATCAATCTAATATACCTTTGTTAATACAATATGTTAAATGTCTAAATGTCCCAAGCAGAAGCCCTACATAACATTCAAGCAGCAAAAGATCATTTTAAAACCATATAAAATAATAATATTTGACTTTCCTCCAGGTCAATGAGGAGGGCAGCGAGGCGGCAGCAGCTACTGGTATCGTGTTCCACGGCCGCTCCATCAACCTGAACCGCGAGGTGTTCGTTGCCGATCGGCCTTTCCTGCTCTTTATCCGAGAAACCACCATCAACACTCTGATCTTCGCCGGCCGTGTTGCAGATCCCTGCTCGAGCAGCTAAGGAGATCCGGATTCACTCATTACTCATGATGAGTGAGGAGTTGATTATGATGAAGGTCTCGATGGAGGTCTTAATATTGTCATCAGGTGTTATAATGGTGTGGCATTTCATTATTCATTACAAATAAAAACCAATCTCACAAACCGTTGATTATGATTATACTGATTATACTGTAACCTATAAAACTGAGTGCTTTCTGGGACAGCGTGATGAAGTGCTTGACCAACTTACACAAGAGTCTACAGTAGAGATGAGCATCGCCATAACTCGAGGCTGATGCAATTCGCATCTCGATGCATAACCAACTAAACAATACACTAAAGAAACATATGAAGCAGCTACTGATGCGCTACGATTCACCCACGTTACGATGCAGTGCGATCCAATTTCGATTTGATTCAACACAATGTGATTCGCTGCGATGGAAAAATTACTATGCTAAGCAGTATTCAATATGGTACAGATAAGTAAATATATGATATAAAAGTGAACTATGTGCCTTCTGACTTCTAAAGCACGGCCCCTTCACAAACAGGTCTTTGTATTTCAATAAAAAAAAAAAAGATGAAATAAAACCAGACGTTCTTTTCCTGTTCTGTCTCCAGGAAGTTACAGCTCTACCTCTGCCATGTTAATCTGTATTCTGTTACTCTCAGGACACGCCTCGGTCTCTGTAGTGTTGTGATACGTCATATTCACGTAGCAGCAGCAGTGCTGAGAGAACGCGCACGAGAAACAGTCCGGCGAGGAGAAATCGATCTACAATCTATTAAATATTAGTCCCAAATCATTGGTCACTTTCTAAATAATAAAAGTATAGCGCATTTACTGAGAATTATATATACACAAATCCTTTTTACCAATGCAAATACACTTAAAAAAATAAGTGTCCAATCAAGCTGAAGGAGAGACGTACTCAAGGAAACCGCTCCAAACTGGTGAAACACCTAAAAATCATCAACTTGTACAGTCGCCACAGTTCACCAAATGAAAAACTCAACCGTTTTCTTATCCTCAGCCAAGCAATGGTTACATAAATGACAATAGTGTGTGTGTGTGTGTGTGTGTGTGTGTGTGTGTGTGTGTGTTTAAAGCCAAAAACACAGCAACAAACCACTTTTCTGTATATTTTGCAGTTCAATTACATTTACGGCGTTTGGCCTACGCTTTCATCCAGAGCAACTGCAAATTTCTCTCATTACTCTTAAGGGTCTAACAAAAGCAGATTGGTGGTACTGGGATTTAAACTCATGACCTCCTGTTTAGAGGACAAAGTCCTAATCACTGCTACAACTTTGACATTTTATGAGACGAATTAGAAACATTTGCACAATAGTCATTAAATATTCGGAGCATTTGCCTTAAAGTAACAAGTACAGATGTACAAATGTTGATGGAGAAGTATAGAGAAGGTCAGAAGGAATTGCATTGTGTGTTTGTGGATTTAGAGAAAGCGTAAGACAGGGTGCCAAGAGAAGAGTTGTGGTATTGTATGAGGAAGTCTGGTGTGTCAGAGAGGTATGTGAGGGTGGTGCAGGACATGTATGAGGACAGTGTGACAGCAGTGAAGTGTGCAGTAGGAACGACAGACTGGTTCAAGGTGAAGGTTGGACTGCATCAAGGATCGGCTCTGAGCCCTTTCCTGTTTGCGGTGGTGATAGACAGGTTGACGGACGAGGTCAGACAGGAGTCTCCCTGGACTATGATGTTTGCGGATGATATTGTGATTTGTGGTGAGAGTAGTGAGCAGGTTGAGAAGAGCCTGGAGAGGTGGAGGTACACGCTGAAGAGAAGGGGAATGAAAGTCAGTAGGAGTAAGACAGAGTACATGTGTGTAAGAGTTCATCATAAATAGATCATAAATGCCGTTTTTGATACCGAATGATAAATTATATAATTACAGAATATCATGAGAAAACAAAAGTATGCAGTACACATTCACTCATTAAAAAAAAAAAAAAAAAAAAGATTTGATTCAATATGCAAAGTGGACACAATTTTTAACAACCCCCCCAAATTATTGGCATTTTTTGTCAAAAGCAATAAATACGAAATGATGCAATGTGGAAAAACATTTATAAAGTGAGTGATGGCCAAGTTTTATTCCAAATAAATGTAATAAAATAGAAAGAAAGAAAGAAACATGCACAGGAGTTTGGATTAAAACAAGTTTATTTTCCATGTTAGAAATGTTGGATATTTTTTTTCGATCACACAACGTGGGCTTCGTATAATCAGGCGTTTATAGAATATTGTAATAAATCCTTCACAGTTAAACACTTAAAGTGCTTTATTTTCCTTTGTAAGAGAAATGAATTTCAAATCTGCTAGTGAGGAAGAAAGAAAACAGTGGTTGTGAAAAGAATCGTTCACATTATATATATATATAAAAATCACTAATAATCACACGTATTCGCTGTACCTTTTATTTCCGAAAGGGAAAGCAAAAAGTCTGATTTGCAATTATTTGTGGTTTTTTTTTTCTTCTTCTTACTTTATATTACTTTCAAGAGTTTCAGCAATATTCTGGTTATTACAATAAATGTTTAAAATCTTTTAAATATTTTGTGTAATCGAGGTCTAATACACTACTAATCATTTTTAACTTAAAGGAATCCAGAGTAAAATACTTTCTTTTTTTTCTCTCGTTTTTTTTTTTTTTTTTTTTTTTTTTTTTTTTTTACAATATGCTTAATTTTATGTTAATGTAAAATAAAAGATTTAACATATGCTTGAGAGTAACATGATCGAGACGGACGTAGAAAAATCTTTAGAGACTATATTGCTTTCAGGACATGAACAATATAGCAAGACAAAAAGAAGGAGGGAAAACAAACAAACAAACAAAAAGTCATATTTTGGCATATATTGGTGCAATACGTTTAAATGACTGGAAACATTCTTATAAACAGACTAATGTTTTCGCCATCGCAAATGACAAAAGACATGCAAATCAACAAGTAACTTTTCAAACCGAGTCACCCCCCCACCCACCCCCCCCGAAAAACGCGAGGCTGCCAAAAAAAAAAAAAAAAAACAGAGGATAAAACGTCTCCTGTGCAGCGTCACAAATCAACAGTGTTGCTGTTTTCGTTTGGAGGGGGGAAAAAAAAAAAAAAAAAGTTGCATTCGACTCGTCTTAATATGTTCCCTGTACAAAATAATCGAAGAGACGAGACAAGACTGAACAAATCTGTCCGATATGGCTCAGCACTGTCGTTCAGTGTTCCCAGGTTGTCGTTTTTTTCTTCTTCCTCTAATAAAATACTTAGTAGAGACATGCAACTGAAACTTCACAAGCTTACTGTTTAAATAACTGAATCTGAGGTAAGTGGAGTTGTTGAATGAGGAGCTGCAAAAAAAAAATTCAGCGCATTTTTTCCCCCCGAAACAATAAACACATTTTTATTTATTTATTTTACACGGAACACAGATTCTCGCAGGTCGCGTTATTGTGTGACTGCTAGACAAAATTTGTTTTTTTTTGTGCCGTTTCTGCGCATCTTTTGATCGCATTTGTTTATCAGACTTCGATACTCCATATGCTGTACCCTTTTCTGGCCACAAGCTTCGGAATCCTGTTTGCTGTAATAGTCGAATTTGTTGTATCTAATTAATTATCGGTTTTGTGTGCACGACCCCTCTGAGGTTTATTGGTCTCATCCCATGTCTACGGTAATACACTTTTGTTTGAAAACGCATATTTCTCTCTCTCCGTTTTGGCCTTGCGTTCGCACCGAGTTGGCGTTTTTGGTCGCCGAATATGCATCTTTTGGCAAAAGGATACATCTGAAAACCTTTCGAAACACTACAGGGATGTGAGCATTTGTAGACGTTTTGGTGTGGATGAGCAACATTTCTGGGAATCGACCGAAAACGAGAAGTATGGAACGATTTTACACGAAAACGCCATTTTCCAATTCAGTGTAGACGAGGCCCGAGACTCGTTGTGTCGTACCCTATATTCTGGACACAAGCTTTAGAATCCTGTTTGCTGTGATGTATAACTAGATACTGCTTTTATTGTGCACACCATCGTATCATTAGACTCTGTATGTTGTATGTTTTTTGGCCACAAGCTTCAGAATCCCGTTAGCTGGAGAATCTGCTTGACAAGTTTTATCATTAGTTTTAAACTCGGATGCTTCATATGTTGAACAGAACTGCGTATGCGATCATCCGCCTGGCTCTTTGCACTGCAGTGGAGTAGAGAATTAATGCTCTTGCTTGCTGATTAATCTCTCTAGTATGATCTAGGAGGCTGAATCCCGAGACTGAAGCACGTTCTAGTTTTTAGTCTTTGCTGTTTGCGTGCAGTCAGTCAGTCAGTCCAAAACCACACTGCCTATGTGTGATTTCCTTACGTTGCCAAGGTCACGCTTAGAGCTTGTTGTTAGCTTGGCGTGTTGTAACCAAGCAGATCTTTGGCCTGATCATCTGTATGGCTGGTTGCTTTTTTTAAAAGCATTGAAATTGAAAACACACGAACGCGATAACGTGGGGAAAAAACTAAACCGTCTCGCCGGAGTTGGAGGGGAAAAAATTGCGCTGAATTCTCTGCAACAGCTCAAAGGTTTTTTTTTTTTTGAGACGTGAAAAACGTGTAACACTGTGGAGTGTGCGTTTAATACAGAACGCTTGTTCAGTCGATGCCGTCGATCTGCAGTAGCTGTGCTGATTAGAGATTTTTAAATAGCACTAGTATTTACATGTGTTTCTTCTACATTATTAAAGCCTTCAAAGCAAACGACAGGAAAAAATAAATGATAGTAAAAGTCAGAGAAAAAGAAGTAACTAGAGCCTGGTTTAACCCGGAAAAAAAAAAAAAAAGCCATTAAGAACAAAACAACTGGAGGATTTTTTTTTTTATATAAAACCTGGATGGATATGAAGAGATACTGCACATTAGTATTAGCCCTAATATTGTACACTTCCTGCAACTTGAAATGATCGATCGTACTTTGCGTTGGACTGAACAGGAACGAAACGCGTCTGATACATGTCGGTCACGGTCACTAGAACCGCCGCCCTGCCATGATAGGACTTTCTAATATATAAAGCAATATGGAATAAACCTGCTCGGATCACATCGCTAGGTTATGAGGTTATGAATATTATAAGTTGTAATCTACATCGGCTGTTCAAGAGGTTGCACTGGAGTATAAAGAGAGCGGCGGCGTCGACGTGCACTCCGTTACCCTGACGTGACGCACGCCGACGCCACGCGTACGCACAGTTTTTTTCGTAACAGTTTCGTGTTGCTACTGCTTCTGAGGCCTGAACTCACGGAGAGATGCTCGCAGGTCGTCATTTTCTGCTGCACTTGTGAAAGTAACGTGAGGTCCAAGACAGTCGAAATAAACGGCTTTCAGTGAGGAGAAGTAGAGTAAACATCCAGAAAAGGAGAAAATGAAATCAAATGGACAGAGTTCCTGATATCGTTCGAAAAAGAGGTGTTGACCTGTATTCACGGAAGAGACAGAAGTAACGGTAGAAAAGTCTTGAGGAGTCCTGAATGTTTTTTTTGTTTTTCCCAAGAGGATAATAAGAGGTGCATTCCATTCAAAATAATCAGTAGCTGTCTCTCTTCTAGGCTCTTCCCTTTCATTAGGGAAGGAGGAAAAAAATATATATAACAAATGGTCACAACCATATGTGTGATTCACAGCCTTAAAGAAAAAAACTAATAAAATTCACCATCATCCTTCCATCCATCCATCAAAAGGGCTTGCACTTTGACCAAAGCTTTTCTTTCCTTTCACCATATTTTCAAAATACAAAAAAAAGTTGTCTCTATATGCATAAGTGATATATAATTAAATATTTTAAAAGGACCCCCCACCCCAACACACACACACACACACACACACACACACACACACACACACACACACACACACACACACACAATCTATCTCTTAAGTGCCGGATGTAATCTCTCTCTCTTTTTTTTTCTCTCACAAAATGTATCATATTTTCCTCAGCCCTTGCACTGACTGTCAGAGGTATAAACATCTACAATACGTTTCTGTTCCTTTGGTTCCCGAGAGCTTCTGTCACTTGAAGTCGAATCATAGCACCAGCTGGCAACATCTGCTCGAAAAAACAAAGCAAACAAACCAAAAAACCAAAAACAAATAAAATGATAATAAAAATCGACTCCACATTTAAAGTGCTCTCCTCTGATCAAATCCTAATCTCACAGTCATTCCGAGGCATTTCGGAAAAAAAAGAAGATCATCGCAGACGTGCACGTGTCCTGCATTTGGTTCCGTCGCATCCGGACGTCTTTTCCCCCATCGCCGCAAAAACGTTCTTTTACCTATGAAACGAAATCCCATCCTGCCGACTCGAAACGTGCTCCATCGGTGTGAGAGCGAGAAGAAAAAAAAAATCTATATCACCTCATAGTTCATTATTACAACAAGGAAGAAAAAAAAACACAGTCAAATATAGAAACAGAAAGAAAAGCAACAAATAAAAGAAGAAACCTTAAAACGTGAAACTGAGTTGAGTGCATCCACCAATCTGTGTGTAACAGATCTGTATTGCGTAGTGATGAGGGAGAGGTAACTGAGTGGTACTGTAGCTTATCTGAGGTTGAACACTTTCCTGTTTTTCTATAGTACTGTGTTAATTCTATTCAGCAGCTGGAGTTGGAGTATGGGAATGAAAAAGGAATTGAATCGTTTGCTGTTTCCACCCTCCACATTCCAATATCAGTCTTATCGCTGTTTTCAGAATGTGCGAAATGCTAAAATTCATTAGCTAAGCTCTTTTTTTTCAACTAATTGCAAAGTAAATATTTATGACAAAGCCAGGTTGGCACTTAGAAACAAAACTAAACAAATTAGGGATCTGGAGCATTAGAGCTTTAGATCAGACCTGAGGGGCCCTAACGAAGAAAAACAGAACCCGTTTTTCTAGCCTAGCTATAGCTGGGGAGCAGCAGCGTGTCGAACCCCAGATCAATATGTTAAGATTGTCTCAAGGCAAAAAAAAAAAAAAAAAAAAAAATTTTTTTATGAATCACCATCTGGCACAGAGAAGTTTGGCAATTAGTTGAACACAATTCGACCAAATCATAACACATCGTCTCTTTGTCCTGAATCCTGAAGCGTTTGTTAAAGTTGTACAAAAATACAAAAAATAAAATAAAAATTCGCCTGTAACACATAAAAAAAAAAAAGACAGGAAATGGAAAAAAACAAAAAATGAAAAGGTAAATATAAACCAACAGAAATAACTGCATCCAGTGGTGTGTGAGGTTGTTGGAGTGTGGCTTGTCTTCATTTGTTGAAGTAACGGTTCAGTTTGTGCAACTGAAGGTAGATGCGGTTTAAAGCGCATTTGTTATTTATTCATAAATACCTAAACGCTATTACTCCGGTTTAGTTTTATAGCAAACGGTCTGAGCGTATTGTTGTGTCGTCTTGTTTACTTACTTACAGTTGAAAGAACGTCTAAGAAACAAAGATTAAAATACCCACCAATTCGTTGTCCGAATATTTTTCAGCCTGACAGCAGCTTTTCAAGCTTTTTGAGCTCCGTCGGCTCTTTGCGCATGCTCGTAGTCGACTGGCTTCGAGAAAATTGCTTTTTTTTTTTTGTCGTTTTTTTTTTTTTTCATACTCAAAGCCTCAAAATGTTTCTCCTCGCCCACCGTGCGTTGTATCGACCCCGATCTCTTCAATCGGGTCCAGTGGTGGAGACGGACGGTTGATCCCTCGCCGAAAGACGACGCTCCCCCTCTGGCTCCTGCGCCGGTTCCTCCCTCGGACTCGTCGTCGTCGTCGTGCTGAGCGCGGCGCGGCGTGGCGGCGTTTACGTTGGCGTTGTTGACGTTATTGTTGGTGGTGGTGGTGGTTTCAGGAGAGGCGCTGTGAGAGCCCTCGTGCGGCGTGCAGCCCGGGTGGTTCTTGCGGAAATGCTGGTTGAGGATGGCTTGAAATGGGAAGCTCTTGCCGCAGACGTGGCAGTGGAAGGGCTTGTTGCCGGTGTGCTTGCGGATGTGGTACTCCAGCTGGTCCTTGCGCGTGTACTTTTTCCCGCACATGCGGCACACGAACGGCGTGATGCCCATGTGCAGGCGCATGTGCCGGTCCAGACTGCCCTTCTGGTTGAAGGATTTGCAGCAGTAGATACAGGTGAGGCGAGGGTTGTAGCGGAACCAGCGATCGCCCACCTGCTCACGCAGATACTCCTCGTACCCTCCCACGTCAAACACAGCTGCTTCCTCTGCCTGCAGAGAAGAAGAAAAAAAGAGCTCTTATTTGTACGCTGAAAAAGCACACGCCTCACTGCCCAACATTTTCTTTCCATTTTGCACTTCGAATGGCACAGAAGCAGGGGCCATTAATGCACCAAATTCAGTAGAATAGCATTTAAACAATGAAGAGCTGAGTGAGGAGTAGGGTTGAACACTTTTCAAGACTGGAAACTTTCCATGGGAATGAACTGGGAATTTACAAAATTGCAGATTAGTCTATAACAGGAAAGTTGTAAAAATAAATAAATAAATAAATAAATAATTGAAACTTGCATGATCGTCCTGCTTAAACCAACTAGATTTGAACCAGGTTAAGATGTTGGACTTCTGATCAGAAGGTCGTGAGTTCAAATCCCACCACCACTGAGCGGCCCTTGAGCAAAAGATCGCAAACAATTTGACACCAATTTTCAGTTTCCCTGTGTCACCCTGTATTTGACTCTTTGCAAACCTGCATCTACCAGAACATTTACAGTAAAACACACACTCCTAACACTCCATTACTTGTTTAGCAGCTGGAAAAAAAAAGTCCTGAAAAATGTTCCAGGATTTGTGAAGGGGGCAGAGGCAAATTCAACAGCGAGACTATAATCTGGGATTGAGTCTTGTGAGCCAGGTAACGGAAAAAAAAGCGATACAAAAACGAACAATGGGACATGGCAAAAAATGCCAGGATGGTGCTGGAGCTGCCTGGGACAAGAGGCTTGAGAGTAATGCCTGAACACTGAGCCCAAAACACTATAGAAAAATGTTTGAAAAGAAATCGCCATAACGACATGGAGGAGGCATCTGAAGGGCGCCTCCGCCAACAGCCATGGACTAGAGCCAAGCTGAAGGGGCTCCTCGGTGTTTTATATGTTCCTTTAGTTCCTCAGCCTGACCTCAAGCTGAGAATACTTGAACGTTGGCAAAACCAGACAGCCGAGACCCACGTCATGGCAGCATGCGTGTGGTTTTTAAATAGTGATAAAATGATAAAGAGGCAGCTGCTAACAATAGACCTCTATGACAAAGTGTGTATTGCTGTACTATAGGGTGGTGTTATCCTCACGGTCAATTATTAATAATTAACAAGCATTTGGTATCTGACCCCCAGCCCAAATGCAATCCCTGTTGTGCAATATCTCATCAATGACGAGATACAGCCTCATCATTGATGAGTTGCAACAGCGTTCTGGCAGCTTGATCCTGATGAGTTCATTGCAGTCATTCTGTGTTGGTATGGGGGCCAGATGGAGGAGAAGGTGGGCCAACATTGCGCCATTACTCATTCACTATGCAGGGAAAGATCTCATATCGCCAGCATACAAGCAAAAAGGGGAGCGTGGTATCACCCAGTGGAAAAGGTAAAACTTTCAAAGACGGCCTGATCTTATTGAGGGGGGACAAGAGTACTCTAGGGCAAGTCCAGACTTAGAGGGAGAAACCAGATACCCTATTCTCTAGCAAATGTTCCCCCACCCATTGATGAAATGCACAACTATGATTTGGGAATTTTTTCTTTGCACATGAACTAGCAGTAGATGAAGTCCGTTTAAAAAAAAATAAAACTGTTTTGTTAAGAACCTAAACAAGATCAGGAACAAGAATAGAATGTGTGAATGTGTTCCTTAGACCTTCTACAGGCTTTAAATAGAATATGCAAAAACTGCCAGTGAAGATGAGAGCCAGATTAGCGCAAAGCTGTAAAACTGAAGCAGTGGAGATGCAGATGTCTGGTACCAGCAGCAGTCTTCAGAACTTGGGATGTACCTATAAAAATCGAGAAATTGTAACAACAAACAATAACCTCATACCCTTATTTATTACACTGCCACTTGTAAATAAGCTATCTATGCACTTCTAGTTAGATGCTAACTGCATTTCATTGGCTCTGTACATGTACCCTGCACAATGACAAAGTTTAATCTAATCTAATCTAATCTAAACAAAGCCTGCACTGAACTCGGGACGACCAAATGTGCTAACTGACGTGTGTTACCACGTCTGCGATTTCATCATGGACAGCAAGTCATCGTGTCGTTGTGATGCTACAACGATTCGTTCGAGGTGTTTCGGGTTGTGGCACACGCACTTTGAGAGCGGAAGAACATCGATAAAAGACGACGAAATATCAAGAAAACCTTCAACGAGCTCAACCCCGAAAATGTCAAACCTTCAGCAACTTGTGCATGATGAATGTCGGAGAATGATCCTCGAGATCACACTTCCGGAACCACCCTGCTCGCCAGATTTGGCACCTGAGGGCTTCCTCTTCCTGAAGACCAAGATCCGGCTCGTAAGTCGCAGAAGGTGCTTGTCACGCTTCAGAAAATAAGAAGACTTCCAGGACACATTCCAGAAGTGGCAGGAACGACAGGAGAACTGTATTGCTGTGCAAAGTGGCCTATTTTGAAAGCAAAGTGATGGTGTGTAAACGTAGATAAATAAACTTCTTGTAAACAAGGCTATTCTCGAAACGTTTTGATACCACCTCGCACGTGGGAAGGACGGATGATGCTCCTCTGGAACCATGGATTTATAATTCCTCGAATTTGAACCCAAAGACCCTTCACCTATATTTTGCCATAGACCATTAGAAGTCCCTCCTGCCAGAAGCTATTGAATACAGATGAAATCTGAAACTTCACTAAAACCCCCTGGTACAGTATAAAAGATGTTTTTCATCTGACAAAGCTTCTTCTGTCTGACTCATTGCACAGAAACTTGCCAAACTGCAAACTCTTGTTTCTTCAGACTATGCCTTTGCCTATGATTATTATGTCTGCATGTGTTTTGACCCTGCCTTGGACTCAAACCATGAATTTTTCGAAGTAGAAGAAGGAAAAAAAAAAGGCATAAATAAAACTATTCAGAGATTCCATCCGACCACTTTTGGCTCACGGCATCGTAATGCCACTTAGCAAGCAGATTTCAGCTTTCCTGTGTTATTAAAAGGGGCCACAGACATTACCAGGCTTGCAAATGAAATGCGTCTTGCCTGGTTTTTAAGGTGTTTATGACTAAATGACTTTGGGTCGACTCAACCACACGAAGCCAGAGGTCTTCACCACAAAGGTATGGTTTCACTGCAGGTATTCATTGCAGGCAAATCGGACCAAATAAGCGTTTAACAAACAAAGATCTATTGATGACAGGAGTAGAATCAGATGTGTTCCTTGTTGGGGTTTAAAGATACCCGGAGAACCCTGGTGTTTAAGCACAAATGGTTCCTGCACGCTTTGTAAGATGATCAGCAAAACCACACACACACACACACACACACACACACCACGCTTTATTTTGTGAAACCAAAAATGATACCGAGTCCAACATTGTTAAAGCCACACTCATGCATGAGGCGAGCTCTCGTTACACGGAAACAGACGAAGATGTTACAGAGTGAACGTGTGCAAAACGAAACTACTGTTACGCTTCAAGCCATTCTGATTATTCACATTCTGTTACAGAGAAGATACGACTGGTGCTTTCTTTTCACTCCAGAAACAGAACTTGTACCCAATCAACAGATGTATATTAAAAAACTATCTGAATAAATAAATCTCATTTACATCAACACTTTTTTTTTTCTTTTCAAGGCGTAAGTGCTTTCATGTTGATTCACATTATATGTACCATGTTACAGCTATTAGGTCATGTGATCTAAACACGAGTCTCCTTTTACCTGAGAACTCGGATGTCTCTGATCGTCCACTCTTCCTGGAGACTCGCTTTTGGCTCTGGGTCTTTCCGCCATCACCACCACGCTGCCTGTTGGGCTGAACCTGATACACACAGTAAAGCTGCAATTAACTTTTTATTTTAGAGTGAATTGGTAGAAGAGGAGGCTCTAGTTCTGGCAAATCAGATTCCCATTTGGCCTAAAAAAAAAAATGTAAATAAATCTATAACAATTTAAAGAAGCACTGCTCATTTCTCAGGGCTGCTACTCACTTCAAAGGTAGTCATGTGATTTTCCTCTCTTAAAACACAAGATTATACTGTAAATGGCTCTGTTTTTCTAAACGAATTTGTTAAATTATTAACAAATTAATAAAATGTTTCCCACCCACTACTAGATGCCATGATGAAGAGATAATCAGTGTGATTCACTCACTGGTTATAATGTTATAATTATAACATTACCAATTCTTTTGACTGAAACCTTCTCACACACACACACACACACACACACACACACACACACACACACACACACACACACACACACACACACACACACACACACACACACACACACACACACACACACCTCTCGGACTCGCTGAAGCTGCTGGACGGCTGAGAGCTTTTGGCTCTGGAAGCGCCAGTAATGAAGCTCTCCTGCACCAACGTGCTGCGCCCCGAGGTGTCGATCATCACTGTGGGCCCTTCCTCTGTCCCGCTTCCTTCCTCCGCTGAGGCTTGAGTCTCTGCCCCCATCCACTCCTCCATGCGCTCGGTCTTGATGCGCAGGCCTTCCACAACGTGCATGGTCTCATCCCGGCTCCTCTCTATGTCAGGCCCTGCCTCCACATACCACTGGCCCGCCCGGTTAATGCGCAGGATGGGCTCGTTCACTGCACCTACAGCTTCGGGCCCGAGCCCGCTGTGCTCGACGATCTGTGGGCTCATGGACTCCCCGGGCGGACTGACCTCTCTGATCTCGCTCACTTCCATCACCCCGCTAGCAATTCCGTGTGCAGCCAGGACTCTTGAAGCGCCATGCCTGGGGCTGAGCGAACGCGAGGCGCCCCTCTCGGCCTCGATGGTCCGTGCCGTCCCCCGGCGTCCACGCAGCTCGTCCTCTACGTCAGCCAGGCTGATCTTAAAGTGAATCCCCTCCAAAATCTGTGTGCAGCGGTCGATGATGTGCTGCATCTGCAGGAAGCTGGCGGCCGTCAGGTAGCTGATAATGTCGGCCAGCTGCAAACACAAGCGGCCCGTGTAGCAAAACGAGAGGAGCTGCTCGAACACCGACGGGTTGCGGATCACCGACAGGGACACGGTGCTCATCTCGCTCAGCGACATGTGGTCCCGGAAATAGGGTGAGCTAGCAGCCAGGACCACCTTGTGGGCGCGGAAACTCTGGCCTTGCACGTTCACGACGATGTCGCATAGCCGGCCCTGTATACGCAGCTGGTTCAGGTGGGACAGGACCGAGTTGCTGAAGTCCGGGATGTCCAACTGAATGCTTCCTGCTCGCTCCATGTGACCTGCACTGTACAAAAAAAAAAAAAAAAAAAACAGCAGGCTTGAGATCAGATTTGATGGGACGACATCGGACATTGCTGTGCATGACAGAGATTACGGGGGACATACAATCTTACTTACTACAATCCTTCTTTATAACACCAGCGTGTTTATTAAAAAGGAAACATCATTGCTCACTAGTTTATCTTCAGGAAAGTCCTTCTGTCCAGATGCAGGTAAGCTATTTTGTAAGCTCCACCTGATCATCTCCTTCACTCCACCTGATCTTCTTCCTCTCCTCACCTGATCTTCTCCTTCTCTCAACCTGATCTACTTCACTCCCCCTGTTCTTCCCCTTCACTCCACCTGATCTTCTGCTTCTCATTCTCTCCACCTGATCTCCTTCCTCTCCTCACCTGATCTTTTCCTTCTCTCAACCTGATCTACTTCACTCCCCTGTTCTTCTCCTTCACTCCACCTAATCTTCTGCTTCTCATTCTCCACCTGATCTCCTTCACTCCACCTGATCTTCTCCTTCTCTCAACCTGATCTACTTCACTCCACCTGTTCTTCTGCTTCTCATTCTCTCCACCTGATCTCCTTCACTCCACCTGATCTTCTCCTTCTCCTCACCTGATCTTCTCCTTCTCTCAACCTGATCTACTTCACTCCACCTGTTCTTCTCCTTACCTCCACCTGATCTTCTCCTTCTCCTTCACTCGACCTGATCTTCTGCTTCTAATTCTCTCCACCTGATCTACTTCACTTCACCTGTTCTTCTCCTTCACTCCACCTAATCATCTCCTTCTCCTTCACTTCACCTAATCATCTCCTTCTCTCCACCTGATCATCTCCTTCTCTTCACCTGATCTTCTCTATCTCCTTTACTTCACCTGATCTTCTCCGTCTCCTCCTCTCCACCTGATCTTCTACAGCTACACTTCACCTGATCTTCTCCTTCTCTTCATGTGATCTCCTTCTCCTTCTCTTCACTTGATCTTATCCTTCTCTTCACCTGATCTTCCACCTGAAATTCTGTAAAGCTGCTTAAAGAAAATGTCTGTTGTGAAACGCGCTATAGGATTAAACTTCACCTGACTATTTTGTTAGTTTCATAGTTCCATCGTGCGACTGCTCTATGAGTGAGCGCTCACACTGCACTTCACAAGACTTTTTCGCTAATGACATGACATGAGATATTGAGATATTGAGAGTGATCCCGATTGAAAGTGTCCCAGCACGAGTTCAGAGTTTTTCTCATAAAACCAGGGTTTCAACAACTAATCGCTAATAAAATTCGTAGTGGACGAATGGCGTTATCGATTAGCTGGGCTGCTCAAGCTACGGGTTAGCGCTGCTGTAAGAGAACACAGCCGCTTGCAGTTCAGGGTCAACCAGCAGCAGAAAAAAATGTGCGTCCCAAGTCACAGATGAAAGAGAAACTTCAGCACAGTAAACAAAAACTGTAGCATGTGAAAATGGAACAGTTTAATGAAATGCACAGCAAAAAACACACCAATTAATATTTGCTTCTTTATTTTAATCAAGTCTGTTCGCTTACTGTGTTTCTCCGTTCAATTCTCTTTTTATAGTATTTGTCTACTACAACAGTGAACTTCTGTTTTCAAAGTTGCTGCGACTTCACTACGTTCAAATGCTTGTTTTCGATATTTGCATATTTAATTTATGCAAATATCATTCACTCATTATGCTAAATTTTATTAATGATATATTCTAGATGCTTATATCTTCACAACTGAACAAGTGTACAAAAAAAGGATCAAAACAATGGTGAATTATAGTGTAATAATATTTATATTATAGATATTATTTTAAGCTGCTTGTCCATTCGCCAGCTGCAATTATCTTTAAAAACAATACAAATGATGATTTACACAAATTGCTTCACTTTGAATACTCAAATGCTTTTTTTTTTAATACACTTGTATTCGTTTTTTTTTTTTTAGTGTACACTTGAATACAATTTTGTACATAAATACCCTGAATTAGAATTCTAGATAGTTATAATAAGCAAAACATCTTTAAAAAAGTAAAAAAAAAAAAAAACAATCGTTCGGAAAAATAACTGATTAATCGATTATCAAAATAAAGTTTGCAATCTCTCTGCATAGATCGTAATTTGTTTGTAAAAATGAACCCATAATTGCTGCTTTTCCACGCAACACAACTGAGATCTCACGCTCGTCAAACACCAGCAAACAAATTCCTGTCTTAGCAAACTAATTTAACCTCAGAAAAAGTAACTGTTTTGTAGTTTCAGCATCCGTCACTATGACTGATCGATTACTGAGCGCTCACATTGTGCTGTTTTCTTATCTGGCTATCGTTCGCTCATAGTAATGAACCTATAAAGGAATTAATTTTGTAAAATGTGTCCATAATTTCTCTTATCTAATGCAAGACAAAGCACACAGAATACATGGCCATTAAATATCAGGAAACTAAATCCTGCAGATCTGTTTCGGTTATCGTCTGATACGCAACGCGCTGGTATCGGTATCGCGATGCACATGATGAAAGTAGTATCGGTGCACCTTTGATTAGGAACTCCATGCGTTCAACATTAACACGAGTAAGACAAGACAACTCTCTCTCACACTCACACACACTTACTGTCTTACCTTTTCTTAATTTCAAGATGAAACTCCGTAGTTTTTCGGCACTTGGACGTTTTATGGCTACATATGATTTGAGCCGAGATTATTTGTTATTTGTAGTGAGAACACACAGGCTTGCATAGATGAGTGTGAACACTGAGCGGTGTGAGGCTGCTGCTGAGCCCAGGGCCATGTCGGTGCAGCTCGGCCACTGCAGCTGAAACCAAAGCGAAAAAAAAACAGCTTTGGGAGGCGCCTTGCCTCTTTCAACGCCAAAGAACACCAAAAAAACCGACACGACTCAGCGCGTTTTCTCCTCCCTCACACGGATAACACTTCCAAGATCACATTAACCCACTCTTATTGCCCCCTGGCTGCTTAAAATGTTTATTTAATGCCCCCCACGCTGCTGTTCTTTCCCATTTCTTCAACGCCCGTATATACCCCATGTATGAAAATGAGTCGATGTGCAGAAACTACGGTGGATCCTGGGAAATGAAGTTCCGTGTCTAGGTTTGGAACGTAGCCGGAAAATAACCAAAGGACTCAGTTTCCCATGATTCTTTGCGGTTATGGCACAGTTAAAGGAAGAGATGTGTACTTTGGTTGCGTTTCTCCGGATTGCCTATATATTTTTGTATATATTACAAAGCATATATATATATATATATATATATATATATATATATATATATATATATATATATATATATATATATAAAATAGTAAAAAGTAGTCAGGAAGATATATATTGTTTATGATTTTATATATATATATATATATATATAATAAAATGTTTGTTTTTATTATTGCTTTTATTTTTATTATCAACTTTATACATAGTTAAAATCTCTGCGGACCGCAATTTTCTTTAGTCTCTGCCTCACACTTTGAGCATTTTATATACATATAAAAGCTTGAAAACATACACAACAATGCCAGTGGTATAAAAAAATAAACTAGAGTAAGCGTGGTATAAGATTTGTTTTGTGCATCCATAAAAGCATGGGCGTAAATCCGGGGGCGGAAGGGACATGTCCCCCCCTCCCATCCGAGGATTGCCCCCCCCCCAAAAAAAATTTTTTTTAAAAATATCGCAATCTCTATTGTGAAAAATATATGTATGTATACCTAAATAATTGTGTAAATAGAAAAACTGCATTTAGAAACAGTTGAGTTCCCCCTCTCCTTCCTCACAGTGGTTTGACCCACTGCCTGCTTTCCCAGTTCATCTCACCTTCTCTACACACACGAGTCAGGTGTGTGTCTGCAGCTCAATTAATGTTCAACTCCATTAACTAGGGGATTTTATTCACTTTAAATAAAGCGATTCTCTTTAATCTAGTTAATGCAGACTCATTCATAAATTAGTTGCGGCAACAAATGCTGATTACGGATGTAATTTTCCATGAATCTGCTCTATTAGTGATTAAAATATGACTTATCTAGTGAACGTTAGCTTGTTTACAATAGCTTGTAGCATAGTGCACTGACACTAACACACCAAAGCCGTTTCACATGCAGTGTTTTATTTGGGGCGACTTGGCATAATGTTAACATTAACACACAATTAGCATATTGTTTATCTGTGCATTTACTAAATGAGCACTGTGCTACATCTGAACTGACCACACTGTATTTTTTTTGTATAATTAATTTCTATTCTGTTCTTAAGTGTCTTAATTAATTTTAAATACATTTTTTAACTTTTTTTAATTCCTTGCTTTGTCATTGAACCTGAGAAAAACTTTGAAAAATAACCATAATAAGGCAGTCTCCATGCTAAAATAATAATGATAAAAGCAAAGTGTTTTACTGTGGGGACACTGTGTCTTTATAAGGACAATTTGACTGTATTATTTGTGTCCCCTTCAAAAATTGCTCATGAGAAATTTTATATTTATTGTCCCCCCCCCACTGTTAAATGAAATTCACGCCAATGATAAAAAGGCTAAAGAATCAATAGCGTTATCAAATCAAGATTTTCTATTTGTCACAAACATAATTGTATGCAGGATAAAACTTGCAGTGAAATTAAAAGTTGAAACAAATTAAAAAATCCCGAATCGAAGAGAAATTCTTGAAGCTGAATCCATTGCGCTAGTGTTAGCCGCTAACCTGGAAGTGTCTAAAGGATAACGCTAGCACTATGGATTCTTTAGCGTTTTATGTCCAGCTTCAAGAATTTCTCTCAGCTGCTTCGGAGCATTTCTCAAATCCTTAATATTTGCAAACCAGTAAATGTATTTCTCAAAACAATCAGTACAAACAGTACAACACATTGGATTTCTTGCAAAAGCCTGTATTTTTCTCAAATTCCTTAGTTTATCTCTCAAAAGTAAGTATTTGTGTCAATGAACGAGTCATTGTTCACAAACAAGATCGTCTAAATGTTTTATGTTGTCAGTATGACAGTGCTTGGTTTTATGACATCCAGATATAAACTACGGTTTGGGTTACAATGATTGAAAATGCACAATTCTGAATTTCTTCTGTTTGGCATCTATGCGTTTCAACAGCACAAATGTACACATTACTGTATGTGGGATATTGATTTCATGAGACCGGACAGGATTTACACTTTTATTGTACTGTACTAGTGGACTAACAAATAAATTACAGTACAATGTCATTGTGATAGAAAAGAAAAAAACACAAAAGCACAATGGAGAATAATATATAATATGAAATAGTAAACTCTTTCCCCTTAGGCAGAACTGTACATACCGCACTGTACAGTGCAATCTGTCTGTACCTCCTGACGTCCCAGTCTATCAGGCCACAGATTTTTATCCACATGACAACGGATTTCATCTTCTGGAATGTCGTATTCAGCCTCTGCAGGTTTCCGCTGTGATGTCCTTACATGCTGGATCCATGGCAGCCAGCAGGGTCATCCGAGTATGTGGCTGGAAATCATAGACCTTCCACCTTCATGCTGAATAGAACTCCTCGATGGGGTTAGGGAATGGGGAGCGGGTGGGAAGAATTGCATCAGCATCCTGTTATGGGTGAAAAACCATTGATGGTGTTTGAGTGATGAAAAATCACATTTAACCCAAAAGTATCACTTACTTTGGTAAATCGTCTCAAAATGGACCCCCCTTATCATCTGGAATGAGAGCCCTATAGAGGGTCTCTAAGAAGGTGAGGAGATGCTGTGTGTTGTATGGGCCTATAAGGGCAATCTGAGTTAGCACACCCTGCTCTGAAATAGCAGCACTCATAGTGATATTTCTTCCCGCTGGCTTGGCAAATCAAAAGTAGCTCTGTGGCCGATGACATTTCCATCACATCTTCTGCTTTTGTAGATCAGAATGAAGTCAGACTCATACTGTATATGAACTTGTGGGTTAAAGCCAGTGTGCTACAAGCCAGAAGACAAACAATTAGTTATAAATTACATGCATTTTTATTTCATTTCAGATACAGTTGTACACATATTGCATGCTTTTTTTCTACAGGTATAGCAAATGTACATAAGTCACACATACTGTAGTCTATATATGTCACTATAGGAAGTTTATGTAACTTAATTACTGTATGAACATAAATGTTTTTACCTGAACATACTGGTACTGTAGCTCCTTCACCATTCCTTTCAAATGGTACGAGCTACAGCTGTTTCAAGCTCATGTGGTGTCTTTTCAACATCCTGTTTATAGTTGAAATGCTATCAGAATGGATGTTTTCAAAGGAATTAATGTCTTCTACAACAACCCTCTGTATTTCCCTTATCCCAAAAGCATTGTTTGTTCTGACCATGGTGCTAATAATTTCCTCATGCTGAGGTGTGAATAGGGTTCTTCTGCCACCCCTGTGAAGTTATCTTACAGTCCTGTGTGGAAAAAAATACACTGAGGTAATATAGATATACTTACATGTGTTTTTGTGTTACAGAATGTATATACACTATAACAGCACAGGCCTCACTGGTGGATTACATACTGTTCTTTCTACGAAATGTTTAAATTAATGAAGGCACAGTTGCTCTCCCAATTTACATTTACATTTACATTTGCGGCATTTAGCAGACGCCCTTATCCAGAGCGACGTACAAAAGTGCTTTAAATTTCTAGTAATGAATAAATCTACACCGGTACGCAAGATTACAAACTCAATATAAATATAACTCGAATTCTAAAAACTTGAAAAGTGCTAATTTAGGTATTTCAGGAAGAGGTAGGTCTTCAGTCGTCGCTTAAAGATAATCAGGGACTCTGCTGGACGGACATGTAGGGGAAGTTCATTCCACCACCTCGGTGACAGAACAGAGAAGATATTGTCCTAATTATATTATAAGATATTGTCCTAATATTGTCCTAATTTTAAGGCCATGATTGACAACATGTTTCTGAAATTTACATTTACGGCATTTGGTAGACGCCCTTTTCCAGAGCGACTTACAACTGAGCAGAGGAGGGTTAAGGGCCTTGCTCAAGGGCCACTGGGTGGTGCTGTTACATTTAGATAAAATATAGCAGTTAAGATATTTATATCGGACGATGAGGCGACAACTTTTCATTTAGAACCTCAGATGTTTACGTGAAGTTACGTATCCAGAAGACGTGTATCATGTTACTGTTACTGTTGTTTCTGTTCACTTTACGTCTCTTCACAACAGGTTTACAGGCGGAGCTATTTTTTATGTGTTTTGTGTATTTGTCTTGCACTGTCCTGTATTGTCTTGCACTGTCTTGTGTTGTCTTTACACTGTTTGCACCAGGTTGCACACATGCACTTTATGTGGCGAGGACACTTACTAGTCCTTTGCCCTGTGTTTTCTGTTTCTGTGATTGTTGTTGTATGTAGCACCAGGGTTCAGGAGGAACGTTGTTTCATTTCACTGTGTACTGCGTCAGCGATATATGGTTGAAATGACAATAAAAGCTTCTTGACTTGACTTGATCATTATCTGTCTGAGACACGAACGTGAGTGGCATGAGAAGAGTGAAGCTAGCGTATTATATCACGTGCATTACAAACTTAATTGTTGTGTTCCATCATAACTTATTGCATACGGTATTATTTCAGATGTTTTGAAATGTTTGTTGTTAGATTAAACGAAGTGTGAAGTCATTTCCTGTGATCCTTGTTGTGGTTAAACAGTGCGTGTGAGAGTGTTTGAATGCTTCATCTGAGCTCTGTGTGTGGTCAAGAATCAATAAATAAGGAAGAAGAAGAGGTGGTTAATTTCATACAGCAAGTTAGTTCCTGTTCTGAGAGAGCATGAACAACATGGTCTAAGTTTAAATTTTGAGATTTTGAATCCCAAGAATAAATGATTTGTTGCAATATCACTGTGTACAATCCATCTCCCGCCGAAGTCTTAAAAACGTACAAGGACCGAAAACGTCACTTCCTCACATGAACGAATAGCCGTTAAAATTTGTTATAATAACCTCCACTCTTCCGGGAAGATGTGTGAAGTTGTTCCACCAGATTTTGGAAGGTGTTTGTGGAGGTTTGTGTGCATTCAGGGTTTAATAAAGTCATGATGTACTGATGTATGTTAGGTGAGGAAGCCTGGGGTGCAGTCAGTGTTCACATTCATCCCAAAGTTTTTCAATAGGTTTAGAGCTCCAAAGCAGGAGATATTCCACTTACATTCATGTAAACCATATCTTCATGGAGCCGGCTTTGTGCACAGGGGCAGTGCCATGCTGGAACAAGTTTGGGTCTCCAAACACATCCTATACAATTTCGTGCCTCCAATTTTGTGCTAACAGTTGAAAGTGGAACCACATATGGCTGGAAAAGGCAGGTGTTCTAATACCTTTGTCCATTCAGTGTCGGTTTACATGGATATCACTGTGATGGGTTTAGTCATTCGGATACTAAGTTGATGGTTGCTGCAATATTTTTGTCATAACTAATAAATGTTTTTCTGAGCACGATTGAGTCTGTTTTCATAGTTCATCCTCCAGAGGGCGCTCTCTGAGCAGAAATCTGATCAGGTGTATGTAAACTCAGAATGGGACAGATTTTCATCTTCAGTGAACCTGATGTGTACGTGTGACTGGTGCTAATAGTAGTTAATGACCTAAAAGAAAATGAAAGACAGTCAATGGTCAGTGGGGAACAGTTCAGTGCTGTGTTCAGTGAAGAGTCCCCTTATGTAAAGAGATCGGTTTTGAAATATTCTTTATTTCGGAGGCAAATGGAAACAAATCAAATGATCGCTGTGCAATCTGCTATCATGTAACTGGATTGTCTTGACTTTTCGACTGCTAATTTAACAAACATCAGATTTCAATGAGGCTAAAAGCATTGAGGGTCAGTGTTTATTCAACAACAACAACAAAAACTTCTGCTATTTGAAAAAAAAATAATAATTGGTAAATGGGTGAAACTCAAAGACCTGAGCAAACATCTGGCAGTCATGGATTTGCATATGTTTGTTATCTTTTGACCAAAATTTGCACACCCTTAAAAACATAATTATGTTCTTTGGCAAAGAAAGTGCTTTATCCGATGCAGAAACTTGAATTAATTATAAATTAATGATTAAGTAAAAACTACACTTATATTAAAAACCACAAACATCATGAACTGAGGTGGTACAACTGATGCACCCATGACATTTTCGTTGACTTGTATATAACCAGAGATATGTATATAACCATGCTGCCCCTGCTGGGCCCTTGAGCAAGGCCCTTAACCCTCAACAGCTCAGTTGCATAAATGAGATAATCGTAAGACGTCCTGGATAAAATTGACATCTGCCAATGCTGTAAGACTGAATGTCCAGACTTTTCCACAAAGGGAAATATTTTTATTTTTCCTCAGAGATTGGCATCAAAACCCTTTTTTGGGGGGAAACGAGAGTAACGTTTGTAGCAGAAATCTGATGTTGCTGTGAAGGCATTTTTCTACAAGCATAGGAGTTCAGTGTTAAGAGATCTGGGTTACTGTTTAGAAGGTCAGGAGTTCATGCTGCCTCTCTTGTTGGCCCTTGAGAAGGTCCTTAACCCTTTAAAGATTATGGACCTTTAAAGAAGTAGATACCGTCCCTGCAAAAGTCCCGAACCATCTGAAAACGTACCAGTGCCAAATGGATCCCACTTCATGTGGAGTTTTGACATTGGACCTCCTGGTGTGTTTAAAGGCTCTGGCATGGAGAAGCTGGTGTTGGATCTGTGATAATTGCAAATGTTGAGGTATTTTATGAGTTGCTCAGTAGCTCCTAGTTTTATAACCACAAATGACTGTATAAGACTGTAGAAAGAACATTACTCATAATCTTACACTCCAGTGCTCATGTTAGTTCTCACTCTCCAGTGTTCTGTATTGTTGAAAGATTTATGATCAAACTCTTGATGTCACCCAAATGAGGATGGGTTCCCCTTTTGAGTCTGGTTCCTCTCAAGGTTTCTTCCTCATAACATCTAAGGGAGTTTTTCCTTGCCACAGTCGCCACGGCTGCTCATCAGGGATAAATACACACCGTTCACCTTGACTGTTGATTTCTGTAAAGCTGCTTTGAGACAATGTCTGTTGTGAAAAGTGCTATAGAAATAAACTTGACTTGACTTGAAACTTGACTTTGTGGTCCAGGGGTTGCTGGATATGTGAAAAAGGGTATTACTGTGCTGTAATGTACGTGATAAGTAAAACGCCCTTTGCAGTTATGTACGACACCATGTTTTTAAGTCATTCAGGTTTATGCCAATAAGATGACACCCTTATCCAGTGCAAGTTATCCCATTTATACCCTGAGCGGGTCAGGGGTGAAGGGCCTTACTCAGGGGCCCAGCAGTGGCATAATGGTGATTTTCAGATTTGAATTCATGACATTCTGATCAGAAGTCCAACACCTTAACCTTGCTTTTGAAAATAACAGGGCATGCATGAAATAAGAAATATTTGTGCCATTTACAAATCACAAACTCCCAAAGACTTTTTTTTTTACAGCAAATATTTATTGACAAGCTAACAAAACACAGACACAGGTGTTACAATGTGCAAAAGAAACCCCACAGGAACAAAACAGGCTTGTGACTGACCTGAATCTGGATCGCTAAGTGACACATTTGGACCCATATACTATATATTCAGTACATATGTTGTAACAATTAGGAAGATGATGATGGTTTGTCTGTGATGAATGGTTTATTTGTAACCCCAGACCCCTCCTTCCTCATTTCCACTCATCGGAATGACGCTAGTTCGCTAACGCGAAGCAAATTTGCGCGCATGCATTAACTAGCAAGGACACAACAAACCCCAAAAAATACAAAAATATTAGAGTGGTATAAAAAAAATACCTTAAATTCATGACACATTAATACCACATTGGAATTCAACCCTCATTCAGGTTACGAGTTTATTCAAGATAAATTAATACTAGCGAACTACTTTACACGCTAACGGAATTTCTACAGCTGACGGACGAACGGTGGATTCGGACATTTAGGAAAATTAAATACATTCTCGATCAGAAAAGTAGAAGTTTCACTATAAGCATGATGTTAGGTCAAAGAAACATGAGTACCTTTTATGGGTCGTTCGTTTTTTTTTCTTTGTTATTTTTTTTACTGTACTTCCTCAAGTTCATTTTCACCCTGTTTCTTTCTGTTATTCGGAACTTTAACGCATGATATGATGATGTGTGTGAAAAAAACAAGCCCCATAAACAAATATACATTATAATGAGTCAGTAAAAGGCCTAAGATGGCTCTTAAAGAGCACTTTTACAACAAGTGCTATTCTAAACGTTCCTTAAAATTAGAACGTTTCCACGTGGTAAAACACACACACACACACACACACACACACACACACACACACACACACACACACAGTGGGTAATACTGATTAATAGGTTTACAGAGCTCAGGTTGGTAAGTGCATTTCTGCATTCGGAGGAAGACGTTTCAGTGGTGCATTGACCTTCAAGATTCTTGAACTTCTTTCAGATTTTTTGCAGTTCAGGGTAAAAAAAATATATATTTTTTTCTTGTTGCAGTCTGTTTCTCCCAGTTAAAATGTTCTCTTAAAAACTGTTGTAATGTTGAATGTTAATACAACCTTAAATCCAAACACACTGTACTGCACACTATAATCCAGGCCAATTTACACATAAAAGCTTTTCTAGATATTTTTTGTTTTTAGTAATTCGGATCCGATCTTAAAACCGTATCAGACAAGTGCATATAGACTCCATGCGCTCAGACCCATTTGTGGATGTTCAAATTTTGTGCATGTCCTGAACCATAATTAAAATCAATACCTACAGCACAGTTTCACAGCATGTGGGTAAGGAATCATCTGAGGAACCAAAATGACCCCAAAACTTCTCTGGTTCGTTGTCCCACTGTGTCCTGGCCTGACTTTAAGCGAAAGTCTGTATGATCCGTTAACACTGTTGTACACGAGGGTATTAGTCAGATAAAAAACAAAAAACAAAAACGAAGCTCTATTCTGACATACGGAACAAAAGCAGTGAGGATTAAACCAACTGTCCAGTGGAATCTCCACACGCTTACGCATACATTCACTATTTAAAAAAAGGCAAGAAAATGTCCACAGGCCCTTTTTCTTACGACGAGGATGCGATATTCCCGGAGGACACGACCGTCTCCCTGGGTGAGTACTCAGGCTCTTCCTTGTTGGGATGCGACGAATTGTCTGATTTGCTCCGGCTGAACTCTGCCCCAATAATGGGTCTGGAGAACTTTCCAGCGGGCTGAGTACACGCGCTGCACAGCAGCATCTTGAGGAAAGCCCTGCGCATCTCGTTGCTGGTAAGCGTGTAGATGAGAGGGTTCATTGCCGAGTTCAGCACGGCCAGAGCGAGGAACCACTCGGCTTTGTAGAGGACATCACAGCTGCGGATCTCGCAGGCTACGTCCAGAAGGAGCAAGATGAACAGTGGTGCCCAGCAAGCAATAAAGCAGCTTAGGACAATGATGACCGTCTTGAGAAGGGCCATGGACTTCTCCGAGCTCTTGTTCCCACTCCCGCGGCCATTCGAGACCTTGCGGAAGACGAGGTTGCGGCTACGCGTGCGGACCAGGGCGTAAATCCGGGCGTAGAGCACCACGATGGCCATGAGGATCACGCTGAACACGGTGGTGCAGAACAATATGTAGGTCTTGTGGTAGAGTGGAAGCACGGTTGAGCAATTCTTCATGCTGTCGATACAGTTCCAGCCCATAACGGGTAAGCCACCAAGGATGGCTGCAATCAACCAGACGGTGCTGATAAGCATGAAGACGCGGCACGTGTTTCCACTGTTGTGAAGCTTCATCTTGAGCATAGTAAGGTGCCGCTCGATTGCGATGGCCAAGAGGCTGAAGACCGAAGCAGCCAGCGCTACAAACATGCTCCCCTCACGGAAGAACCACTGCGTGGGACTCAGTTTATTTGTATTCGCTCCCGAGAGCAGGATGTTGGCTGTGTATGCAACTCCAGCCAGCAAGTCCGAAAGTGCCAAGTTCCCAATAAAATAGTACATAGGCTTGTGGAACTTTTTGGTCCGCCAAATGGTGAGAAGCACCAACACATTCTCTAAAATGATAAAGCAGCACACAATGATAAACAGCAGAGAGTCAACCTTGAGTCCGGGAAACTCTTCTACCGTACGGAATTTTCCAGTAAAATTGTAGTGCTTTGCTATAAGATTCGAGTTCACCGAATTAGCCATGGTCCTGGTCTCTGGCTCAATGTTTCCCACCAGTGCAATCCACCCTCTGGTCCACTAAGGGGCTCTGGAGTACTAGTGTAGCTCAGTATCCGAATTTTTTATGATGTAATGCCATGAAGTGCTTCTTAAGTCAGGTAAAAATCCTTAGCATGGATTACTGGGAATGGAGCTTTCAAATCCAACAACGGCATCATGGAAAAGGCTGAAAAGAGGAAAGAAACAAAAAATGAATACACTGTAGGATACTTAAATAGCTTCACTTCATTAAGCAGTTTGTGTGAACAGATTTGGATTCTTTTTGGGGGGGAAAAAAGCACCACCATAAGAAAAAAAGCTCTAAAATCTATTTAACTCCAAAAAAAAAAGAGAAATAACAGACAGATCAATGCAAAGAGTGCAACAAATCATCCCTGATTATAGTATAGAAATAAAAACATCTGCTAAATGTTCATCCAGATGTTGGATATTTATTAATTATTTTTTTAATGGTATTTTATTATATTTATTTGAACTTTCGTTTTGTCCACTCTTTTCTGTAAACTTCAATCAATCTAAAGAATTCCTATTTACTGCATTTGGATTGCAAACTGGTTTACAATGAAATAAGTTTCTCCTTTTTTTCCCCCATGGTATTTTTTTAAATAAATAATAATAAAAAAATCAATCCCATGCAGGTGAATTAAAACTATAGTGAAAACTGGAGTGGTGATTTTTTTTAATTAATTTTTTTTTTCTCTTTAAGTGAAACTTAACGTGAAAGTTAAAATGCTATCAAAAATGCATTAAATGTGTTTAAACACAGAGAGTCACTGTACCTGAGAAAACTTTAAAACCGATTCGTTTTTAAAGCAGAAGAAAGCGTTTTTTACCTGCAGACTGAATGCAGTGCAGTCCCCCGTCTCGCGCTGGATTGAGAGTTTGACTCAACTGACTGCAAAACGCCTCACTAAAGCCCCGCCTGCTTTAGTCACACACACGCACGCACGCACACACATGCAAACACACACACACAAACACACACATCTTAATCTTAATAAATAATAATGCAATTATGAATCTGAAAAAGATGACAAACAGAAGTGTAAAAGAATTTGAAACCAGATATATACCCATACTTACACATTGCACCCTGGCAACATGCATCCATGGTAATACCTAATGTAATTACCTTATCATACTCAGGCCTACATGCAAAAACATACAAGAAATTCACCCATAGTCATGCATCAAACCCTAAATACTTACAACACGCGTCCTGTTATTCCCTGTAGTGTGCAGAGGTTATAATGCAGATACCAAACACCAATTCAGATACGAATGAAAAGGAATAAAGAGGTGGAGACACACACATCAACTCAGGACATCGAACCGTATCTCTGAAAGCTATATACCACACACACACACACACACACACACACACACACACACACACACACACACACACACGGTAGTCAGGTGCTCATAGAAGGAAGTGGTTAACTAATACTACAAGCACAGGTCATAATTATTTAGACATGGACAATTATTCAGTAAAAAGTCTCGAAGTGACATGCATGTCTTCCCTCCCTACAGCAATGAATGCTGTAAATGTAAGTCAAGGCTACTACATATATATATATGTTCTACATTAGCAGTATAAGTATAAAATGAAAAGGAAGCAGTGTGAGTAATTGGTGACCAATGACGGGTCATATTATGAACAATCAAGTGATTTTATGCAGTATGATAGGACTTAAGTGTCATATCACTCACAAACCTGAACACACTCAACGCATGACTTTACAAACGCCAAATTAATCAAAACAAACAAACAAAAAAAACATGCACTGGCTACTTTTGAGCACCAATACTGTACAGTGAGATCATATGATCCAAAAGATCTACTTCACCTGTATTGTGGTGATGTTAACAACTGACCATAATTCTATTCCCTGCTTCATATTTATCTAAGTTATGCACAGAGCTGTCAGTGATCACATTATCTGTATATGTTACACACACTATGGCCGCTATATATTGCACAAAGATCTATAGTAAACTCTCTGTCATACCTGATGCACAATACTGTCATTTGCACTACCATGCACTCTTACACTTTATGTACATTACTGATGTGTATCCCTATTTAATACTCACACTGTCTAAACCAGGGGTCACCAACCTTTTTGAAACTGAGAGCTACTTCTTGGGTACCGATTAATGTGAAGGGCTACCAGTTTGATACACACAGTTTTCAGTTTGATCTTAAATAACAAATTTGCTCAATTTAGCTTTTATTCTATGTTATTATTAATAATTAATAATATTCATCTATGTGAAGACACTGATCATGTTAATGATTTTTTATAATAATTATCAACAATGATTTAACAAAGTAGGAAACAGCTATTTTTAGAAAAGGCCCATGGGCTACTCATGTGGTCCTTGCGGGCTACCTGGTGCCCGCGGCCACCATGTTGGTGACCCCTGGTCTATACTGTCTCACATTGTCTGTATTGTCTTGTATAGTCTGTTTTTGTTTTGTCTTGTCTGTTTTGTCTTGTATAGTCCAGGCTGAATGTATAGTTTTTATTTATGTCTGTACTTTGAGAGTCACTAACAGCTGGAACCAAATTCCTTGTGTGTGTTAACACACTTGGCCAATAAACCTGGTTCTGATTCTGATGTATGTCCAATCTGACCTTGGAATGATAAGTGGTTTGCATCCTGTGTTGGGTCATGTATTGAGATACTTTTTCCCCTTAGTGATGTCATTAACTGTTGTTTTTGGAATTCAGAATTCATAATCTTTGTCATCCCCTGCTTTTGTTTCCTTAGTCGACCTCTAAGATGTCTGATTGTTAGTACACCAGTGGCGTATTTCTGTTTCAGGACATTCCAAATTGTTGTATCGGTTTTGGTTCTGGTTAAATTTTTTCTCCGTTTTCAGCTTCAAATGACTTGGCTTCTTTTCCCATAGACAGCTCTCTCTCTCTCTCTCTGGGCATTAGGTTCGTTCATCTTTTTTGAAGAACAAAGTACAGCCATCACAGGTGAACCCCAGCGCTCAAACCAAGAGTAGACATTCAAAGCTATTAATTATTTAAACAATCAGTCTGACAGGGCAACAATAAACTTCTGTCAGTCACATGTTCAAGGATTTTGAAAATGGGGGGGTCAAACAAAATATGTCTTTAGTGTATAGCAGAAACAGAAGAGTTGTCTTTGCCATTGCAGTACATACAGATGGGAACGTATAGATTTGCATTACTGTAGAAATACAATAGGTGTTAAAGCAGTAGTACATAACGAGGTGTGGAGATGTTGCATGTATGTGGTTTAGAACGAAATTTGTTAGCAAAGATATTTATGATCCCATGATGTTAATTATATATTTAAGGATATTTAATTACTCGATCACCACTTTGCATCATCAGTTGCGGTTCATTTCCAAACTGTTGCCAAAAAGTTGGAGCAAAGCAATTGTCTCAAATGTCTTTGTGAAAGTAAAAGGCCAAACCCAAACATGTTCCAGCATGACAATGCTTTTCTGTATAAATCAAAGGTCCATAACGACATCGTTGGGCAAGGTCGGTGTGGAAGAACTGGAGTGGCCTGAAAAAGAGCAAATAAATGCAATTGACAGCAGACTTTGTTTACAAATTTTCCCATTATTTATCAACATATTTAATATATAAAGCACAATGTATGTGACACTATATACTTGTTCGTATATCTAAATGCATGAAACATTTGTTTTCTAGTAAATACCTACATTTAAGACATTTTTAAAACATATTTGAACTGGTGGAAGGAGGCCATGTTTTCTTAGCACTGGGAAAACAATCGTTTCAGGAAAACACTGGAATTTTCCTTTAATGGTAATCCTTTTGTTCCTTCCTCTTCCTCTGGGAATGCACCAGCTGCGAGGGGACCCCCAAGTCCGAAAAAGCCTGAGGTCTGGGGTGGGTCTACATGTCTACTCCACCTACCCTCACCCACCCAGACCACTTTCTTCACATTAATCACACATGCCCTCGCAATCCTGATTACCTCTCCATGCCAAGGGCAGATACACCACTGTGAGTCGCAGGAGCCTGCTAGATAAGAAGTGTTGTTTGTGCACAGGGGGGGGTCGGGATGCACGGTGGTGTGGGTTATATTAGAGATAACACCCTAAGGCACATCTTCACGGTTGACTCGACTGATTATGATGATTGGTTTTGTTTGCAATCAAGGATAATCCTGTGCTTTTGGATTAATTCAGGGTATCCCATGTCTGCAAAAAATACAGCAGAAACTTCATTAAGCACCCATCACTGAACAGTACACCTCCACAATGATGAAACTATAATGAATGGAGATTTGGTGGCACCCAGATGAAGACAGGTTTCCATTTTACCTGGTTCCTCTTACGGTTTCCTCTTCAGACCATCTCAGGGAGATTTTTTTCTTGCCACCTTCACCACTGGCTCGCTCAGGGATAAACTTACAATTATAAATTATTTTATACAACTTCATATCTGCTTTATCTCTGTATGTTTTGAGTTCGTTTTTAAAAGATTTATACAAATAAAAATGATTTGAATTGAATTGATTTTGTGGCTCATATGTTCAAACTGCATGTATGAAATCTTTGGAAATTTTACATTTTGAGGTTTGGGATGAATTCAAAATAATTATAAAAAGCTAAAACAATGGCAAAAATGTTATGTATATATATATATATATATATATATATATATATATATATATATATATATAATTTTATTAATGCACACCATTTTTATTAAAAATCGAAATAACAAATAAATAAAAGATGCAAAATTTTTTTACTCGCATATATATAAAAAAAAATACTCCACTGAAAAATTATTTATAATCACTAATCATTTGTTTTACTGATAAATTAAACGATTAAAAATCTGCCATGGTGCACATATCCGGCAAATAAAATCAAAAGTTTTAATAATATTAATAATTAAATACTCAAATATGTTTGTCAAGCTCCATATGTGGGTGGAGGGAAAAATGTCTGCAACCAAACTTGAATGAATTCAATTCAATTTCCTTTATTTCAAGTCAGTACGCTTTACTTGCATGATCATATGCATTTACAGTATTGCCAGAGTATCATGGAAAATAGTTAAAGAAAAATATGTACCCAACATTTTTACATTAAACAGTATTGGAAACAATGTTAGATTCACTTTAATTTATTTTTTAGATAAGGTCTGGAAACCTAATTTATAGCCACCATAATTCAGGTTGTGTATCTACAGTGTGCTCTTCCATTACGCCAATTAAATCTAAACCCCAAACTATCAATTTTTGAAACTGTCCCCTGGAGAAAACTGCAGGATGATGAATGATGACTGAGCTTTTGTCTTCATCTTTTTCCATTCGGTCTAGAAATGAGTCTCAGTTGGACTGTGGTCATGTGTTCAACTCTGAAGGGTTTTGTCCATCCAATCTCATCAGAAAATTCTTTAAAGCAGGAACAAACAAAACAAAAACATGTGGTCTCTATATTTAGTGGTCCTTTTGTTATAACCTTTTCATTTCAAACCCTCTCTTTAATTAGGAACAAATTGTCAGCCACATTTTCCCTTCCCTGTTCATCCTCCCTCGATTCAGCAACAGCCAGCAAGTTTGTTTCAAGTCCTGTTTTTCATCCCTCAAGTTCATGTTTAAAGTAAATTGATTGCTTCAGGACTACAGTTGCTATGAACATGAACTGTTCATAACCTCAATGATGAAAATGTAATCTTGGTGTCACCCAGATGTGGATGGTTCCTTTTTAAAATTTGGTTCCTCAGGTTTAAAGGCCAAAAAGTTTTTCCAATGTCACCAGTGGCTCGCTCATTAGGGATAAACTTATTTGGACAAATGAATTAAGCTAAAATGTATATTCATGATTTCTATATTTCTTTAAAGCTGCTTTAGGACAATGTCCGTTGATAAAAGTGCTATACATATAACTAAGAGAGAGAGAGAGATAAAAATTGGCATGGATTTGATTTGATTTTATCAGTTTTGATTACAATTTTTCCAAATAAATATTCAAAATATTCAAATGATAAATTATGAATTAATATTAATATTTTCTTTGACACATGCAAGCTGGATAAGTAGACCAGGAATAAGCTAATATTACATTTAATTAATTTAAAACATATTGATAAATTATTGGAATAAACTTGTTTTTTTTTTTTGTTTACATATTTTAGGTGCAGCCCACAGAAAAATCTTCCTTTATCTGAAGCCATGTTTTGAGGTCAAAGTCACAGAGGTCATGGGTCACTGCTCCAGACCTCCATGTGAGACTTTGAGCAGCTGAACAATATATTTTTTTTAAGGATTCAGGCTTTACCTCCTGCTGAGTGGGCACTTTAATGGTGTGAGAGCACACCGGGTAAACAGAATTGGAAGAGAAATTGGGAAAAAAGACACCCCCCCCCTTTTTTTTTATAAAGACCCCCTGGCTTCAATTACATGCCTGGGTCAGGAGTCTGAGAGATTGAAAGGCAGAAAAAGAATACAGGAAGACACGGAGGGCGCAACAAGATGTTTACCCTTTCCAGGTCCTTGCTGTGACTGTTCCTGTCTTCATTCACATCCCTGAAAAAATACAAGCACCGAACAAAACATGACGTGGCCAGTTACACAATGTGAGGTAATTTCTTCTAATCGTAGGTTCAGACTGCATTTCTTCTCTTTCTTTTCTTTCTCTCTCTCTCTCTCTCTCTCTCTCTCTCTCTCTCTCTCTCTCTCTCTCTCTCTCTCTATTTCTCATACACACTCCTTTTCCCAGACTTTACTCCACTATGCCATGTGTTTCCTGTCAGCACTCCCTCCCTCGAGCAATGCTCACACGACCTGAGTCCATTAAATCCGCCGTTATGGAAAAAATGCTGCCAAAAGCATTTACACAAAAGTCTCACGTTAATTAGTGAGATCTGAAATCGGTAAAAAAAGGTAAAACGGTATATTTGTATAGCACTTTTAAAAATAGACGTTGTCTCAAAGCAGCTTTAAAGAAATAACTAATACACAAATATGCATTTAATTTCATTAACATATCCCAATACTTTGATTTTTAATAGGTGAGCTAGTGGTCATGGTGGTGAGGTAAAACTCCCTTAGACTCTATGAAAAAGAAGCCTTG